>NC_139668.1:18083136-18095636 GCF_951799395.1 Argentina silus | reverse complement strand
CCGTCAGACCCTCTGTCTCCCCCCCTCAGCTGCCGGAGAAGTGCGGAGAGGGGGATGACGGGTGGAAGAGGGGGAAGAGGCAGTACCGCCATCGGCCGTCCTCTCTGCTTCTCCTCCCCCCCCTGCCCTGCGCCCCCCCCGCCACCAGGGGCACTGTGCTGTTCAAGAGCCAGTTACGTGTCGCTAGGAGTCATAGAGGAGCTGCTGAGGCGTTGTACACGGCCCCTCCCATGCTGAGTCCAGTGAGGGAGGGGACAGGCCTGTACTGCTCCCTCACAGCTGGGGGGCAGCAGAGAGCAGGGAGAGTACTGCAACAGCACACAGACAGTGAGTCTGAATCACTTCGACTACAAGTATTACGGTCTCCCTGGACAACAGGACGTATTGTTTATTGTAAAAGCATAAGTGACAGACGGTGTGTGTCCTTTTTGGCGAGCAGGTCATGTGGCTGGCAGTGTTACCACGGTGACACCGGGTCCCGGAGAGAAGCCAATTGAGATCAAACCGTAAGCACCTCCTACCTCACCTGAGCTCATCCTGTAGCCAGCCAATCCCGCAGCTCCTCCCTTTGGGGAGCTAGGCCCTGATTGGTCACTGAGCTTCTTGATACTCACAGGCTGATCAACGTGGGGGCGTGTTTCCAGGCGGAGATCCCAACCCTGCAGGACCCCAGACATATGCACTCAGAATCCCACAATGCACCGCTGCTCTGGACGCCCTGGGACGGACTAGAGACTCCCGCCACCCAACAGAGAGGTACACGCACGCACGCACGCACGCACGCACACACATTCATACCTCCCACGTATACTCACATACTGTACATGTGTATTGTATCCATGACGACTTCTCTCTTTCGCTCCAGTGAATGCTCTGCTGATGATGTCACACTCCAGTGTGATGCCAGGAGGCGTGGTTAGCTCCGAGTACGCCTTGCACGTCCTATCAGAGAGCAGAGGAGACTTCCTGGTGAGACCGGTCAACAGCAGCCCAGTGACTCTGTTAAGATGATGCCTAATCACTCAGGATGTGACGTTACTTCCATACCCGGGGCTCATGTGGTTCACCCGGTTGGAATGACTTTCTCAAACACACAATCCTCCCACGCTCTGCTCCCCTCCTCTTCTCCTTAATCCCTCTCTCCTTTCCTTTCTCCCCCCCCCCCACCCCCATCTCTCTTCCTCCTCTCAGGTGACATTAGAGAGACTGCTCCTGTCCGTGAGACCCAGTCCCAGTCTGACCTCCTACCACTATACAGGTGTGTGTGTGTGTATGTGCGTGTACGTGTGCATGTGTGCGCGCGCGCGTGCTTGTTTGCATGACGCACTTATATAAATAATTCCATACGGATCTATTTTTTTCTCTCTCTCTCTCTCCTCTGCTCTCTCTCTCTCTCTCTCTCCTCTCCTCTCCTCTCTCCTCTCCTCTCCTCTCCTCTCCTCTCCTCTCCCCTCCCCTCCTCTCCTCTCCTCTCCTCTCCTCTCCTCTCCTCTCCTCTCCCAGGCTGTGATAAGTGGACTCTGGGAGAGAAGAGGCTAGTGAACAAAGCCTTTCTCCTGTACCAGAAGGACTTCTCTTGTGTTCAGAAAATGGTACTCACTCATGGTCATGATCATCATTCTTTTTTTTCAAGAGTACCATTTGGGTTCCTCACACTGTGTTGTGTGTGTGTGTGTGTGTGTGTGTGTGTGTGTGTGTGTGTGTGTGTGTGTGTGTGTGTGTGTGTGTGTGTAGGTGCAGACCAAGACGTTGGCTCAGTGTGTTGAGTTCTACTACACTTGGAAGAAGAGACTGCGTCTGCATATGAAGACCCCCGTGGGGCTGCCCACCACACTGCCTGAAGGAAACGTAAGGACCCTCCCTGACTGCTTGCTCTTCCTGCCTCCTCTCCTTGATCCGCACTGATCTGCCACTGGCCGATAGGTGAAAGCGCCATCAGGATGCCTTCTGGGAAATCTGCTATCACTTGTCCAGTTGTTGACATCCGCGGTCGTAAAAGAAAATAATATGTCTAAAAAGGGGGAAAGGAAGTCGTTTTAGACGTTGAGGACGGACACAGCCTGTGTCTTCTCTCTGATAGGGCGGCGTCGTGGTGGAGGCGGGACTGGAGGAGACAGGCGCTTGCTCCACCAATCAGGAGCTCTCAATCCTCAGATCACCTGGCCTCTCTGAGCCAACAGCCAATCATGAGCCCGTCTCTTGTGTCAGTGGGATGTCCATTGGCAGGGCGGTGAGTGTGAGGTCTCCCTCACTACCCAAGTAGAACAACATAGACCACACAGTTTTTTTTTTTAATTTTTTTTTAAATAAATCAGCTTTGACATTTATATTGACATTTATGGCATTTAGCAGACGCCTTTATCCGAAGCGACTTACAACAAATACATTTGCTTAAGTAAGTGAATCATCTATCCATCAGTCATCATAAGATAAAGTAATCAACGCTCAGACCAGGGGCCATAGGCAGTCACAATGCTAGAAGAAGGATTTATTTTATTTATTTTATTTTTATTTTTTTATTAACAGGAGAGAAAGTAGTATGGGTCTTCAATCTACGGTGGAAAACCCTCCCCTAATTATAGGTATATATATATATATATTTTATAAAAACCTAAAACATATATTTTTTTTAAGACCACTAGTTTAGTAGATGGACCTAAATCAGCCACCGAAACCACAAACTAGTTGTATTCATACTGAAACTACCAAAGACATTGAGTGGGAGCCTTTCCACAGCCACAGACACTGTAACTGTCAAAGTAGGCTCTGAATGATTGGCCATGACGCTACGTGACGATCTGTGCCCCTGAAACCTACTTCCTGTTTACCAAGCCTCTTCCTGTCAGCTCTGTCATGTTGGCGCTCAACATAAAACGCTGTGACTTGACACTTCTGAGAACCTCACCTACATCCTGTTTGAGTCGCCAGGGCTGTGTGTGTGTGTGTGTGTGTGTGCGTGTGCGTGTGTGTGTGCGTGTGTGTGTGTGCGTGTGTGTGTGCGTGTGTGCGCATGTGTGTGACTGCGTGCGTGCGTGTGAGTGCATGTGTGTGTGTGTATGTGTGCGTGTGAGTGCATGCGTGCGTGTGTGTGTGTGTGTGTGTGTGTGTGTGTGTGTGCGTACTTCAGGCCCTGCTATCTATCAGTGTCTCTGCTGAGGCTGTAGCAGCACACACACATCGGAGGTTGGCAGGGTAGATCGCTCATATACGTTCATAGACTCAGAGATTACGGCTCATTAGTCCTCAGTGGACCCTCAGTCTCTCACTCACAGAGACAAGCTCACTGTGTCACTCAGAAACCTTGACCTCGACCTCCTTCCTTCCGCTGACAGAACTCTCGGCCGAAGCTGAACGGCCATGCGACAACGGCCCCCAGAGGTTCCTCCCTGACCCAGAGCGGTAGTCCACCTCAGCAGGTCCAGCGTGGTCCCCCGTCCCTGGTCCAGGCTGGTCCCCCGTCCCTGGTCCAGGCTGGTCCCCCGTCCCTGGTCCAGGCTGGTCCCCCGTCCCTGGTCCAGGCTGGTTGTGGTTGTGGCGATGGCCCCGGCAGCCCAGCCCTGGGGGAGGATGTGAGGTCCACCTGGACTCTCCATTACCAGCCTGTCTCTCTGAAGAGCCCCCCCGCTACAACTCCCAGCTGCCTCACACAGACCACCACCACGCTCTACCCATGCAGGGTGTGCACCAAGTAAGAGAGCCATCCACCCATCCATCCATCCACCCACCCACCCATCCATCCACCCATCCATCCATCCACCCACCCACCCATCCATCCATCCATCCATCTTTCTATTCAACAGCTCCTATTTTCCCTCTCGATAACATTTTGAATTGGTCTGCTTGTCTGAACTGTGTGTGTGTGTGTGTCTCTCTCTCTCCCCCCCCTCCCTCCCCCCCTCCCTCCCTCCCCTCCCTCCCTCTCTCCCCAAAAGAGTGTTTTCTAAGGTGAAGAGTCGTAATGCTCACATGAAGACCCACCGCCAGCAGGAGGAGCGTCTAGAGGAGCTGCAGTCACCCTATTGTCCCCCACCTGCCCCCCTCGAACCCTGACCACCCACCCTACTGTCCCCCACCTGCCCCCCTCGAACCCTGACCACCCACCCTACTGTCCCCCACCTGCCCCCCTCGAACCCTGATCACCCACCCTACTGACCCCCACCTGCCCCCCTCGAACCCTGACCACCCACCCTACTGACCCCCACCTGCCCCCCTCGAACCCTGACCACCCACCCTACTGTCCCCCACCTGCCCCCCTCGAACCCTGACCACCCACCCTACTGACCCCCACCTGCCCCCCTTGAACCCTGACACCCCTGACCCCCCCACCTGCCTTCCTCTATCTTTGACACCCCCCCCCCTCCCCACCCTACTGACCCCCACCTGCCCCCATCAAACCCCCACCTGACACGGTCGCCACGGTTGCACTTGTTTCTTTGTAATTCATTTCTATATGTTTAAGCACAAGAGTCATCTTTTGTCTGACAAATATTGAATGTGTTTATTAACTGTTGTAAGGTTGGCTGGTGGTTGGGGTCTCTTAGCAGACTCTTCGGTCTCTAATTTATTAAAGCTGGTTCTGTTGCTGTGTTCCAAGTACAGTTGTGTGTGTTTCTGTGGTGGTTAACTTACATTTCAACACGATAGCCTACATGGATAGTATATTACACATGCATTCAGCGCCGCCTAGTGGTTATAGGGTAAAATAGGGTAATACTGTAGAACAGACGTAGATGTAGCCTTCAGCTTGACGGATCTACAAGCCGCATCTGACCTGTAGGATTTCTCAGTTTGACGCTGAGCTGAGTTTGCGCGTGGCCGTGTCCGGTCGTCGGTGAGCGCGCGCCCATTCCAAAGGTCTAATTCCAACACTCCGCTTTGCGCGATCATCAGACGGGAACTCGTACAGGAGGGAAAAATGTCACGACGGAAACGTAAAAGTAAAAATAAATCTAAGTTAGAGGACAAATCGGGAATAATCGAGAGTGTGGAGATTCAGTCAGAGGATGGGGAGAGGCAGAGAGAAAAGCAAAAAGAGGCGACGACAGGGAAGGGGCACCCAGAGAGAAGCGACCCTCCGGTGGGTAAGACTGGCAATACCCCGCAGAAACAGAAGACCTCCAAAGATGTTTACATCGCTTTTCTCCCAGAAAAGTACGAACCTCTTATAGAGGATATAGAGGAGTTGGAGGAGGATTGGGGAAGTGTGGTTAAAGAAGAGAAGGAGAGGAGGAAAAAGTTAAAATACAAGAAGTACAGACAGGTAAGAGATCAGGTGAACGAACCAAAAAGTTGAACACTCATTAAAAAACGAAGAAAGAAAGAAATCACTGTATTCTGTATTAGATAACCTTATCGAAAACTCGTTGGAGGTTTGAATGTGCTACAGGCTACTTACTGTGTCTTATTTGTTTATGTTCCTGTTCTGTCTCTGGAGTTAACCATTAACTAAACATGCCTGCAATGTAAACTTCAGGTGAGTTTCAGTGTCTCTCTTTAAACGAGAGTAGTATTCAGTTTGATACTGTATAGACAATAGCAATGTGAATCAGAATGAGAATCAGAAAAAAGGTCTGCTGAGTGCAGTTGGTCTCCCAAAGCAATGAAACAGCACACAATCTGTAGATCTAATGCTAATACTTGTCATAATTGATTTGAAACTGATGCCAAATGAGTGTTGAGTTCGGGTTGTGGTGGGGGTATGATAAGGGGTTAAGTGTGTTCAGTGCTGTGGTGAGTATGTTAGACTGGGTTGATTAAACCCCCCCCCCCCCTCCTCTCTCTTTCTCTCTCTCACTGAGCTTATGAACTCCCCTAAGCCCACACATACTGTATGATATGACATGATTTAACTCAGCTCTCTCTTCATCCACACACACACACACACACACACACACACACACACAATCGTGTGTGCGTGCACGTCAGACTCTTGACACATCCTGTATACGCTATCAGTGAGATTAGAGCTTGAAGGCTAAGAGTCCCATGTTATATCCCCTATAGGCCCAACATCATCATTATCTCCCCCTGACGATCTGTTTCTGTCTGTGTTCACGTGAAGACAGAGGCCCGTGTCCATGCTGTGTGTGGTCAACAACGGTTTTTCTTTTTTGTCTTGTATTATTTTCAGCAGACAGATTTGAACACTTTAAACCCGAGTGTCTGTGGGTGATTTGGTCCTGATCCTAACTCCTGTGTGATTGATCCCTTCTGGCAGAACGTGGGTAAAGCCCTGCGCTTCGGCTGGCGATGTCTGGTCGCCGGGCTACAGAGCTTTGCGGTCAGCTATGCCACGCCCCTCTCCGCAGCGACCACGATGATGTCCGACGTCCACAGAGCCAGCAGCAGCAGGGGCTGATGGGACTTTGGAGGACTGACCAAGGAGGAGGAGGAACGGGGACTTCTGGGACCAGCGGAGAGAATACCTTTACACACGCACACACACACACACACACACACACACACAGGCACACACACACACACACACACGCAGGCACACGCACACACACGCACACTGATTTAGCTCAGAGTCTCTTTAACCTTTACCCCAGATCTGATGGTTGTGGTTAGCTGTCGGAAGGCTGCTATAAGCCTGTATCGTTATGTAATGGATCCTGTTTAGTTTTACAGAGCTAATATTGTTAGCTCAGTAATTAGAAAAGTTAATGTCATTATCCGTAGCTAAACCATACTCATTGACCTATTACCCTTATGCTACATGTATAGCCTAGGCCTGCCAATATCTTCACATAGACAGGCTTGAATTGTTTTTAGTTTTTATTCAGATGACACATAACAATACGTATGGATGAATGCAGAGATGTTGTAATGAAAGGTGTAATGAAAAAATGTATTTTTTACATCCATAGCAACACATATGTACTGTTAGTCTTAATATTGAATGGGTTTTTATGTTTACTGGACTGTATTTGTATTAACATAAATGTGTCTGGCCATTGGTCCAATGAGAACACTGTCCCTGTCCCTGTCCCTGTCCCTGTCCCTCTCTCTGTCCCTCTCCCTCTCCCTGTCCCTCTCCCTGCCCCTGTCCCTCTCCCTGCCCCTGTCCCTGCCCCTGCCCCTGCCCCTGTCCCTGTCCCTGTCCCTCTCCCTCTCCCTCTCCCTCTCCCTACCCTCGCACACTGAGCTCAGCCGCTGTAACAATCTGAGTGTGTGAGAATACAGAGCATCAGATCACCTGTCACCCAGAGGACAGAGAGACCTGCAGGAGCAGGGGACAAAGAGAGCAGAGAGCAGAGAGAGAGAGAGAGAGAGAGGAAAAAGAGATGGAGGAGAGTGGAGGAGGGGCAGACACAGAAAGATGGAGGGAGTGGGAGGGATAGGAAAAGAGAGACTGAGAAGTGACTGAGAAGGGGAGAGAATGGAAGAGAGAAAAAGAGGGGGAGAGAGTGTAAGAGAAATGTAAGTTGAGGTAGAGGGATAGAGGGGGAGGGGGGCAGAGAGGAAGAGGTGAAACTCTTGTCAGTATAGTTGACATGTTAAAGCCAGTAAGTAGAATTATAATGATTATTCTGTTTTCATGTCCTCCAATTAGGGGAGGGTTGTGGCAGGGGGAAAAAAGAAAAATGGACTAGAAATGATGTAAGGAATGCTATCTGATAGAACTTAAACAATACTTACATTCCTAAGCTAGTCTACCTCTAAAAAATAAAAAAAAGTATTCAAAAAGTACTATTTTGTCCTTTCTATGGCCAAACACTAATAACCTTTTTACTGCCAATGTATACATAGTTGTTTACATACATTTAGATGATGCATTATTGGACGTTTGTCTATTTAATGATGCCAACATCTTTGTTGAATTGTAATGTTTCATTTTATATTTTGCTTTTAATCCAAATAGCGCTGTATTCTGTGTATGCATGAATAGCTGAGATATTAATCCCATTGGGGTTAAATGGGGTGAAATGACTGTATTCAGTTGACATTCTTCAGACCGTGCGACTGGCTGGCGTGTGTGACCGCTACAGTGAGATGTCCTGTGTACTATTGCAGGGTAACTTGTAGTGTGTTATACCACCACACGAGGGCGCTAGTGATCTGTCTGTCCTGAGTACGAGTGGAGGGAAATGATGGAACAAGTGCACTTTGCTGTATCAAAGTTGTTAAGGTATAATATGTAATAAATATTTATAAAATCCATATGACACAGTTCTAGAGTTCTGTTGGCCTTTTTTTCTTTGAGTGATGGTGTTTTGCCAGTCTGTTTCTCAGAGATGGGTTGAGCATGTCTCTTCTCAGGGGCTGAGAAGGCTGAAGGGTGAAAGGTGAAAGGTGAAGGGTGAAAGGTGAAAGGTGAAGCTACATTTTTACACATTTGTCTAAAGTAAACTGACCATAGATCTGTAAAACGTGGTGGTGGTGATGGTGATGGAGGAGGAGGAGGAGGTGGTGGTGATGAAGGAGGAGGAGGAGGAGAAGGTGATGGAGGAGGAGGAGGAGGTGGTGGTGATGAAGGAGGAGGAGGAGGTGATGAAGGAGGAGGAGGAGGTGGTGGTGATGAAGGAGGAGGAGGAGGAGAAGGTGATGAAGGAGGAGGAGGAGGTGGTGGTGATGAAGGAGGAGGAGGAGGAGAAGGTGATGAAGGAGGAGGAGGAGGTGATGATGAAGGAGGAGGAGGAGGTGATGGAGGAGGAGGAGGAGGTGATGATGAAGGAGGAGGAGGAGGTGATGGAGGAGGAGGAGGAGGTGATGAAGGACGAGGAGGTGGTGATAAAGGAGGAGGAGGAGGTGGCGATGAAGGAGGAGGAGGTGGTGATGAAGGAGGAAGAGGAGGAGGTGGTGATGAAGGAGGAGGAGGAGAAGGAGGTGATGAAGGAGGAGGAGGAGAAGGAGGTGATGAAGGAGGAGGAGGAGGTGGTGATGAAGGAGGTGGTGATGAAGGAGGAAGAGGAGGAGGTGGTGATGAAGGAGGAGGAGGAGGTGGTGATGAAGGAGGAGGAGGAGGTGGTGATGAAGGAGGAGGAGGAGGAGGTGATGAAGGAGGAGGAGGAGAAGGAGGTGATGAAGGAGGAGGAGGAGGTGGTGATGAAGGAGGTGGTGATGAAGGAGGAAGAGGAGGAGGTGGTGATGAAGGAGGAGGAGGAGGTGGTGATGAAGGAGGAGGAGGAGGTGGTGATGAAGGAGGAGGAGGAGGAGGTGATGAAGGAGGAGGTGGTGATGAAGGAGGAGGAGGAGGTGGTGATGAAGGAGGAGGAGAAGGAGGTGATGAAGGAGGAGGTGGTGATGAAGGAGGAGGAGGAGGAGGTGATGAAGGAGGAGGTGGTGATGAAGGAGGAGGAGGAGGTGGTGATGAAGAAGGAGGAGGAGGTGATGAAGGAGGAGGAGGAGGAGGTGATGCGCATCCACCGGAACTCTCGGTTATCTCGTTTACTATATAGTTATTCATTATGTGTGTGTGTGTGTGTGTGTGTGTGTGTGTGTGTGTGTGTGTGTGTGTGTGTGTGTGTGTGTGTGTGTGTGTGTGTGTGTGTGTGTGTGTGTGTGTGTGTGTGTGTGTGTGTGTGTGTGTGTGAGAGAGAGAGAGAGAGAGAGAGAGAGAGAGTGACGTAACCCTGAGGAGCCTCAAAGCGGAGATTCCGGATAGTGTCTCAAACCAACCCTCGGGCGAAGAGCTGAGCACATAAACACACATGTTCGTTAGTTATTGACCGGACCTCAACCACAGTCTTTAATGATTATGCGTCAGTCTGCTGTGAATGAGATTATCCAAAGGCAACAGATGGTACAGTTGTAGTACGCCGATTTACCTTGCTCTGGGAAGTTAACGCTGAACTCTGCGCTGCCCGGACAAGTTGGGCTTACTAAACCGTTGACTCCCAACGAAAGCCATGCGACTTTCTTTTCGTTCTCCAGACCAGACATATCAAACCATGCGCACAGCCCAGTCCTGAGCCGCGAATAAGTTGTTGATGGATCTGACTTACCTCTGGGGAAACACCGTATTAACTCACCGGAGCTTTTCCTGAGCTCAAGGCTCAAGTTTGGCAATGGAGAGAGAGAGGAGTCGGGGCGTATGGCAATTGCGCATGGCTCCGTTGCAGCGCGCGGTGTACTGGCGGCTTTCTGTCATCTTCTTCTTCTCGGCTTTCCTATTCTTCCTTGATGTTTTCGCAGTCAGCAGAGGCTCGTGCACCGCCGGTGACACGACCCGGACCAGGGGAAGCTCAGGGGGGGCGCGCAACTACACTGCAGAGACGCTTGAGGTGAACGGGTCATACTTATTCCCAACACAGAATGATCTTACGTTGTGGAACGACACCAGCAGCGAGGATGTGAGTAGCCTTAAACCCTTGAATTACTCGATCCATGTTTACATACACCGGATCATTGTCCGGTTTAACTTTTAGTCACAAACTACATTTGATTTAATACTAATGATTACCTTTTAGATGAGAAGTGACTTTAGACCAAGATAAAGAACAGTAGCAATTGTGTGCAGAAGTCAACAAGCTGTGTGTGCATGGAGGCGGCGGCTCCCAACAGGCCGATCTCAGTCTGAGACTTATCGCTTGAGTGGATTGTGAAATAGTAGCCCCACCTGTGGCGGAGGCAGACAACAACCCATGACAAGCACATGTGTTATCTTTGTGTTTGTCTCTGTCTGTGTGTGACACAGGACACAGTGTGTATGGACGCTGAGGTGTTGTCATACAGTCAGACCCTGTACTTGACTGGACTACTGCTGGGCTCCCTGTTTGGAGGAGCTCTCTCTGACCGGTGAGACACACACACACACACACACACACACACACACACACACACACACACACACACACACACACACACACACACACACACACACACGCATACACACACACACACACACACACACACACACACACACACGCACACACACACACACACACACACACACACCCAGGGCCATGAGAGAGTGTCATAGGCAGGCACTGACTGTCTGTCAGTGATCATTCCCCTGAGCCTTTAGTCCTGTCTGAGCCAGGGCTGTAGTTCATGGAGCACGATAAGAATGTTAATCGGCCAACTTTTAATAAGCACTCAGATCTGATCCAGAGTTCTACGTTTTATGAAGAAAGCAGAAGTTTGGGATTGAGAATGTAGAGCAGTTTCAGCCTAATGCGCTGATCCTGCATGACAGAATGCTGCCCGGGGAAGCGAAACTGCAATATCCAGTTAATTATTTATCAATCTAGCCACAGATCTGCTCAGATCTGCTTTGTCGTTGAGTAACCGTGTGTGTTTGTGTCTCAGCTGCTGCGGTGATCTGTGGTGTTTCTTCATTCTAAGTGTGAGCTGGTATCCTTTCGTTCCAACCAGGTACGGGAAGAGGGTGGTGCTGCTGGTGTGTGTGTGTGTCCACGCTCTGAGCGCCCTGCTGCCCGCCGTCCTCCCGCACGCCGTCTTCTACCTCACCATACGCTGCCTCACTGGAATCACCTGCTGCTGCATCAACATCTGCTCCTTCAGCTTGGGTAACACACACACACACACACACACACACACACACACACACGTCTAACACACACACACACACACACACACACACACACACACACACGCAGGATTCTATCCTATAACCTCTCATGTCTCTGGCTATCCTACCGTCTGACTATCCTTCTTTCACATTCTTTCAATTACCCAGCCATCAACCAAAAAATAGCCTTTGGTTGCTGATCAGTAGGCTATGATCTTGCTTCGAAAAACTGTGGAGGGAGCCTCATTTTACAATCTACAAATTCAACGTTTGAATTTGTTTAAAGTTTAACTTAAAACAACAGCCTAAATGGGAGCATTGTGACACCATATATCAGCTACATGGAACATAAACAAACCTCAGGCTAAACCTGAGAAAATGAAGACCCATAAACATGTGTCCATGAAAGCATTCAAGCCCTAATCTGATAGCCTAGGCGCTAGGCAGTTGCATAGGTCTACATGTCGAAATTTCAGCACCGGACACTGATCGGAAATTCAATTAAGTGTAGCCTAATCAAATTAAATCGACCTATTCCCACTTGAGAGAGTCCTGGCCTCCTGGCGTAGTCCTCCTGGCGTAGTCCTCCTGGCGTAGTCCTCCTGGCCTTGTTACCTCCTTAAAGGCTAATAGCAGCCTGGGCACTGCATCGCCTTTCCATTCAGAATGTCCCTCATCCAGCCCCAATCCCACCATGACCTGATGCTGACTCTCGTTTCCATGATATTTCCTCACTGTATTCTGTAATTCATAGGCTGCGTATTCATACAGTACCAGTCAAAGGTTTGGACACACCTTGCCAAGAGTGTGCAAAGCTGTCATCAAAGCAAAAGGTGGCTACTTTGAAGCATCTAAAATATAAAACATATTCTGGTTTGTTTAACACTTTTTTGTTTACTACATAATTCCATATGTGTTCCTTCATAGTTTCGACGTCTTCAATATTAATCTACAATGTAGAAAATAATAAAAAAATAAAGAAAAACCACTGAATGAGAAGGTGTGTCCAAACTTTTGACTGGTA
>NC_139668.1:18073136-18075636 GCF_951799395.1 Argentina silus | reverse complement strand
TTTCTCATATTGAGTTCATCAAGAGATCAAGGCATTTTATACGATTATAAGTTGTTTGCTTTGTCTAGTCTTCCTTCTGTGTTTTGGATGTGGATGTGGATGTGGATGTGTGTTAAGGTGGGGGGATGGGAGAGAGGCAGAAATGCTCCCCGGCCCACTCACGGAAAATAAAGATGGTATTTTCAATTTCTGAAAAATGTGTGTCTGTCTGTCTAACACTGCCCACAGCAATAATCAACAGTATGACAACATAATCACTCAGTCTGACTCAGACAATCATTTCCCACTCTCGCACACATGAATGCACACACACATTAAAGCAGACAGACAGACAGACAGACAGACAGACACACACACACTCACTCCAGGAGTCCAAATAATAAGATCCAGGAGTCCAAATAATAATCTCTTTAAGATGGCTTGGAAATGAGAATATATGAGACAGTCATCATAACCAATATAACTTTCTACCCCTTGGGATTCAGCTTTAAGAGGAATGTTACAGTAAGTCCGAAGTTCAGACGGAGAAGAACTGGGCTCAAGACACATTCTCGGATTGTAGCCCCACCTAGTGCACAGAATCGGAATCGTTGCAGCACACAATACGGAGAGAATCGTGGTTACAGCGTTCACGTTCTTTTCTCTAGTTCTGAGCTGCGTGAATGGAAAAGAAAGGGAGAAGAGTGGGCGAGACAGAGGGACGAAGGGGAAAGAAAGACTGTGGACTCAAATTATCAATACACTCACTCTGATCTTTAAAAAAAGTTGCTTTATTATCCACACAACCCTCCATAGAAAATCTATCATGACAGGATTGTTTGTTTCAATGAAAGAAGTTGATCCAGCATGTGACTGGTGTTGAGCCGAATAACTACCATGGTAAACAGCAGTATGGGTCATACTTTTGCTAGATCAGCTCGTACAATCATATTCAAAGTCATGACATTTTGATAGGGTTGATCGCATCATCTCAAGATCTTTTCTTTATTTTTTATCCTGCAATTTAAAATGATCTTTATTAAATTCCATTAAAAATAGTTGTATATACAGTACCAGTCAAAGATTTGGACACAAACTTGCCAAGAGTGTGCAAAGCTGTCATCAAAGCAAAAGGTGGCTAGTTTGAAGAATCTAAAATATAAAACATATTCTGGTTTGTTTAACACTTTTTTGTTTACTACATAATTCCATATGTGTTCCTTCATAGTTTGATGTCTTCAATATTAATCTACAATGTAGAAAACAATAAAAATGAAGAAAAAACATTGAATGAGAAGGTGTGTCCAAACTTTTGACTGGTACTGTATATATAGTTTTCTTTTACCCCCTTAAATCCCACTTCCCTTGCCTGTTGCAGAGGGAGGTCATGTGAAAGGTCACCAGCGGCGCCCTCTAGGGGGCTAATGTAGAACCACATACAGCAGTAGGAAGGCTTAAGGTGTGGTGTGTAACCATGCCCTGGTTAACCATGTGTGTCAGAGAGGCACTGTAACATTTAAATATGGATCCCAGCACCCTCCAATCATAAGGCAGTAACACGTGTCTGTGACATGACACTACACTGTGCATGACATTACACTGTGCATGACTGTGCATGACATTACACTGTGCATGACCCTACACTGTGCATGACATTACACTGTGCATGACTTTACACTGTGCATGACATTACACTGTGCATGACTGTGTATGACATTACACTGTGCATGACACTACACTGTGCATGACACTACACTGTGCAAAGTGAGCAGAACTTCAACTCTGTGCAACCAACATATCCCATCCCCCCAAAAACACAGTATTTATAAAAAATAAAATGAAAGGTAATTCTTCATACAATAAAAGTAAAGGTCATTATCATCATATCATATTCATCATGGTATATATATATATATACATACAGTACCAGTCAAAGGTTTGGACACACCTTGCCAAGAGTGTGCAAAGCTGTCATCACAGCAAAAGGTGGCTACTTTGAAGAATCTAAATTATAAAACATATTCTGGTTTGTTTAACACTTTTTTGTTTACTACATAATTCCATATGTGTTCCTTAATAGTTTTGATGTCTTCAATATTGATCTACAATGTCGATTTTTTTTTTTTTTAAATAAAGAAAAACCATTGAATGAGAAGGTGTGTCCAAACTTTTGACTGGTACTGTATATATTAATCACATTTGTTGTCATATCAGCTAAATTCATGTGACCGTGAGAGAACAGGAAACCTGCTCATGAAAACACAGATTTGTAACAACTTCCTTTTTCAGGGTCACCATTATTACCCCGTCACCATTATCACCCCCTCACCATTATCATCTTAAGTGTTCTGTCAGTGCAGTGTGTTTTCCCATAGGCCTCGATGGAAAGGCTTGGTTCTGAAGTAACCACTGTGTTTGTAAAGCATACCATCTGTGTGTGCAACTGAAGTGTGTACAGTGTGTGTTTGTGAGACAGTGTGTGTGTGTGTGTGTGTGTGTGAGAGAGAGTATGGTCATGTGT
>NC_139668.1:18068136-18070636 GCF_951799395.1 Argentina silus | reverse complement strand
TAAACTTAGATATGAATCGCAGTTGACTGTCCCTTAAAGAAGATCACCATAACAACCAGCTAACGGCCGTGGATGAGCCAGCGAGCTAGCATCGTGAATGCAGGACACAGAGCTAACTAATGAATTATATCATCTGTATAAACCAACCATCGATATTATACATGTTTTATTAGATTAAACAATGGTCAATTGCATTCGAGCTTTATTGTCTCATAGCTATGAATCTGAGCCAAGGGTTGAATTATCTTAAAAGTTAAGAACATATGTTCTTTGCACAGTGGTCTATTCTACACTGTGAAAATGTGGCATGTATGTTCTGCGTAGTTTTACAAAGCTTACATTTCAAAAACCTCACTCCTTTCTTCTAGATGTTTCTTGAAGGTGTGGTATTGGCCCCTGTCTGGACCTCAGAAACGGGCTTCATTTGAATAGCCGATCTGAGTCCTTGTGTGTTTAGCAACAGGGACGATATAGGGTCAAAGTAAGTGTGCATCCACACATGATTCATAGTTCTTAAGTTAGGAAGCTAGCAAGCTGGTTATCGGAAAATACATTGATTTGAAAGCTGATGTCTGCAAGCTCGCTAACTATTTGCCTTATCCACTACTTACCATTGGGATACATGCAGGGCTCTATCTGTTGCAGTGGTTTTGCATTTTCGAGGTGTTCCCATTGGGGTTCAGACTCAGGGTGATGAGCGGATAAACCGCTAGCTACCGTGGTTTAACGTTCTGTCAGCCAAGCAGGGCTGAACATTAATGACTTATGAACATTAATGACTTATGGAAACACACAGCGGCACACTGCGTACTTCCAAGAGAATAGAAATCGTTAAAAATAGTTAAAAAAAAAATATATAAGAATATATATAAAAAATAACAATTATATATATATATATATAAACCTTCATGAATCCAGGCCCAGGCCCATACAGCTGTTGTCTCCATCTCCCCTTTCCTGAGAAAACGGCGTACTCCCTATCCCCCTCTCTTTCTCCTCTCCTCTCCTCCCCACCCCTCCCTCCCTCCCTCTCCACACAAATGATCTAGCCTTGTGAATGAGGCTCTGTTAAGTGGGACTGTAAGGAGCATCCTCTCCAGGCCAGAGAGGAAAACCACTAGTCTGTTTGTCTGTGTGTGTGTGTGTGTGTGTGTGTGTGTGTGTGTGTGTGTGTGTGAAACAGGAGAGAGAGTAAAGAGTGAAAGGGGAGTATAACAGCAGACATGCTCTGTGTCAGGGATATGGCCTAAGGGATAAGACAGTCCTCACATAACCTGCATCATCATCATCAGCATTCATCATCATCATCATCAATCTCTTCCTCCTCCTCCTCCTCCACCTCCTCCTCCTCTTGGATGGACAGGCCAGTTAGTGAGAGAACAGAGCAGGGGTAAAACTCACTCACCACCACCACAAAAAGATATATATATTTTTTTATGTGGTATTTACCTAGCATTAGCTTGATTGCTACAAAATGAAGCATCATAACCGATGCATTTTTGGTGAAAAAAAGTCACCCTTGGCACTCTAGAACGTTTACAATGTGGCCGACTTTATTCACCCTCGGCACTGAATGAGTTAAAAGCCCCCTGGGAGATCTGAAAGAACAACATGGTTGTATATGGAGGGACCGTTGCTATGCTACTTTAACCTCGCAGATCCTTTCAGGTGTAAAAAAGGAGCGTCCTCCTCCTTTAAAATGTCTTCCTCTCCCTTTTCTCCTCTCTGAACTGAACACGCGGGACAAGCAACTGCTTAGGCAGACGGACGGGTCTCTCACACCAGAGCAGATGAAGGAAAGGAGAGGGAGCCACTCTAGACTATTGGGACACACCCTTGGTGTAGATAGATGATTTGTGACTTGGGGTTTCCCCCCGGGGGATGAGGAGAGCATGACGAAGATGAAGATGTGGAGTCACTCACCTTGGCTTTCGGTTTTCACGGCGGATATGCTTGGGTAGAGGGAGGGTTTTGCTGCTAAAACACGCACACGCAGAACACACACACACAGGAAACTTCAGTCAAACACACTAAACACTTCATCGTCCCTCAGGAAACTTGTCTAACTACTGGTAACCACAGACGTGCCACCACTCGCTACACAGCCGAAATTGTCGCCTGTCTCTATCTATCTGTCTGTGTGGGTGTGTGTGTGTGTGTGTTAAGAGTTACCCTCTGTCCTGTGGGTGCTAGCAGGTCTCTGGGTGCTAGCATGTGCTGGAGGCTTTGGTCTGGAGGGGGTCATACTAGACTAAAACAAACCGCAGGGTTACAACAGGAAGAGAACACAGCAGGCCGGTCCAATTACTATGATGTTACAGTAGCCATGATACAGTATCACGTAGTGATTCACCATTTAGAAATGATAACACTTGTTATACATAGTCATACAGTAAGAAAATGCTTTGCTCTTCCATGACTTAAGCCTGTAGCCACTGTAGGGACTGGCAGGACATGTGGACATGGATGGGCAGATATATTAGTGTGCAGTAGTACACTC
>NC_139668.1:18060636-18063136 GCF_951799395.1 Argentina silus | reverse complement strand
TTCCAGCTGACCACAGAAGTGGACGGCTGTGGTCAAACCCTGACTGCCATTCTCCCACGTTTCAAGTCCCAGAGCGAGCAGGAAATAATACAACACCAAAGCCAACACAACATCAATCTCAAAAGTGTTTCCAAATATGACCCATGACTACAAGCTTCAGCTATTCCTGGAAAATAAAAACTGTTAGTGTTGAAATGTCTGGAGCTGTAACCAGTGTAAAGTACTTTAGTGGGACCCCCTTCAGTGTCTCTCCGCTCGACTGACCTTCCGCTGATTTAAAAGCATAATAAAACATCTGGACATTTCTGGGCATCATATCTCTGTAAAAAAACCATTATGCTGTCAGCTACTTTCTCTACAGAGAAAATATGTGATTTGTGTATAGTGGGAAGTGGGAAGTGTGTGGTGTGTGTGTGTGTGTGTGTGTGTGTGTGGTGTGTGTGTGTGGTGTGTGTGTGGTGTGTGTGTATGTGTGTGTGGTGTGTATGCGTGTGTGTGTGTGTGTGTGTGTGTATGTGTGGTGTGTGTGTGTGTGTGTTTTCTCACCTGCCCAGCAGCCACACCGCCACAGTACATTTACATTTTGTGTTTGTGTGTGTGTGTGTGTGTGTGTATGCATGTGTGTGTGTATGTGTGTATATGCGTGTGTGTGTGTGTGTGTGTGTGTGTGCGTGTGCGTGTGCGTGTGTGTTCTCTCACCTGCCCATTGGTCCCACAGCTACAGTGCAGTTGCCCCCCAGGGTGAGGTTACCCCCCTTAGTGAAGGCGTCCACTGCCCGCCTCTGGTTCAGAATGATCACCAAGTCTGATACCTACACACACACACACACACACACACACACACACACACACACTCTTAATAAATAATTGATTAGCATATCCAGAATCATACTGTGTAATGTAGCTCTCCAGAACTGGGGTGGGTGACCACTGTTCCAGAGAGCTTCTAAACCACTCAAGAGTGTGTGTGTGTGCGTGCATGTGGCTGTGTGTGTGTGTGTGTGTGTGTGCGCGCGTGCGTGCGTGCATGTGGCTGTGTGTGTGTGTGTGTGTGTGTGTGTGTGTGTGTGTGTGCGTCTACAGTCTCCCATGCCAAGTGTAGCCTGGCTGGGAGTCCCAGAGGGCCGGACAGGGCTAGTCCTGAGGTGACGAGGCCCCTACAGGTGGACCAGGCGTGTCCTTCCCTGACACGGCTCAGAGCCTCTCTATTGTGCTTCTATCATCAGTACCACATTAGGGACTCCAACCATCTCAAACTATTTTAATGACCGTGTTTGGGCTAGGGGTGGGGCGGAAATGGTGAGAGAGAGAGAGAGAGAGAGAGAGAGGGGGGGGGGGAGAGAGAGAGAGGGAGGGAGAGAGAGAGAGAGGGAGAGAGGGGGGGGGAGAGAGAGAGAGAGGGAGGGCTCGGAATGGTTCAGACCTGTTAACACCTTTGTTCCCATTAATAACCTTCACACACAGCCGGCAGCACAGAGAGAACAATGCTGCTTTGATTCGGTTGTGGCTGGTGTGTGTGTTTGTGTTTGTGTGTGTGTGTGTGTGTGTATGCGTATGTGTGTGTGTGTGTGTGTGTATGCGTGTGTGTAAATAAGAGACCGCAGAGGGGCTACTGTACCGGCAGCTACCAGGCAGCAGCCAGATACAGATAAGAATCATGATACTAAACACCTAACACACACACAGACACACACAAACACACACAGACACACAGACACACACACACACACACACACACACACACACACACACAGTGAGTCATGACATGGAGGCTAGAACACAAAGCCAGATTGAGCCTACTGGTGCGTCAGGGAAGTTTGGAACCCACGGGTGGGTTCTGGCCGGGAGGTGTGCGATCAAAAGAATAAAACAGGATGAGAATTCTAGAAGCTTTAGATGGGAACCACTATTTTACGAGCAGGGCGGAGTTTATTCCTCTATTGGAAGCTCCAGCCAGCCAATGAGGAATGAGGGTCTCGAGGCAGGGGGTTAAATCACCATAGTTCAATCACTGGCCTCTGTGTCTTTTGACTTCCTCCCTACTCCCAACAGCTGACATTTAAATGTTCTGTACTTCCTACATACGTGTGACTCAAGGTCTGTCTGTGACATGACAGGTCCTGGGTCAGCCAGGATGTGACTGACAGCTCCAGGCCCCTCCCTCAGACCAGGTCTCAGAGCAGTGATTGGTCCTTCCTCTGGGAGGAATTGCCTAGCCTCTCTCTGGGTTCATATTATTTATTTTTGTACAAACCAGATCTGAAGTGTTGTGAATGTGCGTGCGCGTGTATGTGTGTGTGTGTGTGTGTATATGTATGTATGTGTGTGTGTATGTGTGTGTGTGTGCGTGCGCGTGTGTGTGGTGATGAATAGAAGAGGAAGAGGGGGTTCACTCAGCAACTCAGTGATCCACAGGACATTCCCCAAACAGAGATTATTAGGCACACACACACACACACACACACACCAGAATGGGTTATGAAAAGAATAGAAGTGCGAG
>NC_139668.1:18050636-18053136 GCF_951799395.1 Argentina silus | reverse complement strand
CATCAAGGATGTGCCGCTATTACGCAGTATGACAGGACGCTGAGTCACAAATAGACATCGCATAGCTCAAATCAACGTCATTACCAAAGAAACAAGAACAAACTCACAACAACCAGACACATTTACTCATACGACCACCAAGCATGCAAAAATGCCGTAAAAAAATGCCGTAGGCGGCCAGGCAAGCTAGAAGGCTCCGGTGTGTCAAAGAATACGCCCAACAAACTCGAAATCTGATTGGTGAAAGAATATGACAATCAATCAACAACATCGTCCCTATTCGTTATGCAACAGCAGAGAGGATTCACTCGAAATTCTGAAGGCTGGAGGCCTCAGGGTAGGTTCTTCACCCGGAGACAGCACAGGTGGAAAATCTGATTGGATAAAAGCTCTAATTTCTGATTGGATAAAAGCTTCCAGGAGCGCAACTGAGGGAGAGAGCAGCAATGATAGGACGTTAATAGACTGATGGGAACGGACTTTGTAAAATACATATAGCGTTAATGAAAATATATATATTAAATTAGAAAAATATAATTTTCCTGATTCTGACAATCTCTAGGCCAGGAGAGAAGGCCTTGCTGGCCCGCCTCTGACACACACACACACACACACACACACACACACACACACACACACACACACACACACAACTCTCCATATTGGACACTTTTGAATTGCAATCATGTTTTTGGCCTCGGGGGCAGGGGTGGAAACTCTTAAGGCCACTGTTTGTTGAATCACAAGCGTGTTGTAGCTGGGCTGAAACTAAAGCCTGCATCATGCTGCGAGCCTTTGTTGTCCAGCTCTGGCTGAGGTTGAGAGGGGCTGCTGAAGACCACCTAGTACGAGCACCTAGAATCCCTACGAGCAATCAAGACAAATGAGAGTCCTTCCTTGAGCAGTGTGGGAAGTGCAACTTGCACTGATACTGTATACACATACACACACACACCTCCCAATGGAGACAGTTAGGGGAAATCTGGTATCATTACTGTACGCGTCACTACTGCTTACGCATGTCTGCCAGACCCATTAGCAGCTAATCAGACAAACAGGCCTCAGCAGGAGCCAGTCCAAACAATAATGCCATGCAAACCCTAATTAATGCCAACACTTACGACAATCCAATTACTGCTAATACAGAGCTAATGAGGAATCAGTGATGCGCAGGGGGGAGAGAGAGAGAGAGAGAGACTAGGCTGCTAACAGTCTGTATCACTGTACAACAACAATAACAACAACAGCAACAATACTTCACACAAATATTAACAGAGGGTTTATGAATGAGCTGGTTAAAGTGTAATTAGATCTGATTGAAGAAGCTGTAGATTGACAGAGCAGTAATGAAACGATGTTTGTTCAGGTCCAGCACTGAAAACACACCTGAACTACAGTGACACAAACCGTGTGTGTGCGTGTGTGTGTGTATGCGTGTTGTACCCCCGGGGCTGAGACTCAGATGTGTCAGATGAGTTGGAACCGCAGAATAACTTGACAGGGAAACAGTTTTGATCGATGAGTTGTCTCGCTTACTTCGACAACATTATCTCTTACATTCCCGGTCTCCATTTTCTTAATTTAATATGACACTCGACGTTCTCTCTCCCCCACAATGTCCCCTCAGGCCTTTTACACAGAATATAGTCTTTACACGCACAGATAAATTAACATGTGTAGTAGTACCACAGGGCACAAAACACCACCATAAATATCACATGATTGAGAGACAAAGCGTTGATCATAATTCTCGATTGTTTACGTAGCGCAACCTTTCACTGTGTGAAATGCAAGTGAAAGTAAAAACAAACAAAAAAAGAAAGAAAGCACAATCAACATAATCAGACACAATGCTACACTCAATTATCGGAGGGTAGAGGACTTTACCCATTGAATTTTCGATTGTATAATAATTATGCGCCAACTGTTATGACTGAATTTGTCCGATTCACGCATCTCACACATGGATCACACCCACTTTCTGATACACCGCTCTTCTTAGGATTCACTACACACGACAGAAGTGTAAAGGATGATATATACAACAACATCCATCCACAACATGTCAATATAAATATAATCCTAGTCACAGATGGGGCTAATTCACTCCTCAACTCCCTAAACAGTATCTGAATGAGAGTATATTGGATATCGGACGCAGGAAAGCCCGTCTCCACCGCGGCAGCGGCAGCGGCAGGCTTTAGGGGGAGTAGCCTATCGCTCCATACAGTGTTCGGTACCGAGGTACTGTCTATTGCGTATCGAAACAGAATACACAACGCCTACCTTTTGTTATTTCTTAATAATAGGCTACTTACTTCTATCAAAATTGCGAGTTTCGCTTCTGGTGGTGAGTCTTCAGTTTGTTGGTTTGGCTTTTAACACAGAGGACTGACACCTGAACCAGGTGTGCTACAGAGCTGTCACTTCCGATACACCTGTTGCACTGGCGGCTTCGCTCGCCGTCAGAAAGACCCGCTCATCACACACACCGCTCACA
>NC_139668.1:18043136-18048136 GCF_951799395.1 Argentina silus | reverse complement strand
CTGTGTAATAATAATAATAATAATAATAATAATAATACATTTTATTTGACTGGCACCTTTCTGGACACCTAAGGCCACCTTACAGTAGACTAAAAATACATTTAAAGTGCAATAAAAGTACAATTAAAATCAAGGAGATAAAAAAAAAAAAAGACATGCAACATGTTCACACATAATAACATCGGACAAAACAGCAACAACAAGACATGAACAGTATAAAAATACAGGGTATTTAATGGGTAAGTAATGGGACAGTGAAGCATTTGTTCTTTGGATTTGAAATCAAGCAATTGCTGCGAGGTTAAAGGAGAGATTATCCACTTTTATTTGACGGTATTTGTGTACACATTGGTTTCACCATTCAGATAACTAATAGCTTTTTATGCATGGGATAATTGACTTTACGGGTGTTTCTAGTAAGTCAGGTGTGTTCAGTCACATCATTGTGATGTCATAAGAGAGCTCTCAATGTCTAGTATTGATTCTAGGCTTTGCGTTGAACTTTGGAGCCGGCTGTTGGTGTCTGTCAACATGAGGACCAAAGCAATGTCAGTGAAAGTCAAAGAAGCCTTTATTAGGCTGAAAAATCTGAAAAACATATCATGTTAGAGCATGTAAAGCTGCCATTAGAACGGGCTACCTTGTCTTAATTGATGATGTAACTGCTGACGGCAGCAGCAGAATGTATTCTGAAGTGTGCAGAAACATCTTGTCTGCTCAAGTACAAGCAAATGCCTCCGAATTCCTCGGATGGCACTTGATCCTACAGTTAGACAATGACCCAAAACATACTGCCATAGCAACTACAGAGTTTTTCAGGGCCAAAAAGTGGAAAGTTCTTGACTGGCCATGTCAATATTCAGATTTAAATCCAACTTAACATGCATTTAATTACCTGATGATAAGATTGATAGGCAAAAATACCTCAAAACAAATAGCTGAAGATGGCTGCATCAGGTCGCAGAGGTCAGACAGTTATTCCGTGCAAAGGATTGTCGACCAAATACTAAACATATGAGTGCTTAATTTGGACATTTGATAAATCTGTCCCATTACTTTTTACTTTTCAAACAGGGGGATTATGCATACATTTTTTGTCATTTCTGAATGGTGAAGCTAATATGTACACAAATACCATCAAATAAAAGCTGAGAATCCCTACATTAACCTCATAGTGCTTGTTTGATTTAAAATCCAAAAGAATTAGAGCCAAAAGAAGAACAAATGGTTCACTGTTCCATGACTTACACAGGGCACTGTATATACACTCACTGAACACTTTATTAGGAACACCTGTACACCTTCTCATGGTGGAAGTGGTGTAATGGTGTGGGGCATGTTTTCTTGGCACACTTTGGGCCTGTTAATACCAATCAATCATCGCTTGAATGCCACAGCCTATTTGAGTATTGTTGCTGACCATGTGCATTCCTTCATGGCCACAATTCACCCATCTTCTAATGGCTACTTCCAGCATGATAATGCACCATGTCGCAACGCAAAAGTCGCCTCAAACTGGTTTTATGAACATGACAATGAGTTCAGTGTTCTTCAGTGGCCTTCCCAGTCACCAGATCTTAATCCAATAGAACACCTTTGGGATGTGGTAGAACGGGAGATTCACAGCTTGAAAGTGCACCTGAAAAATCTGCAGGAATTGCGTGATGCAATCATGTCATCATGGACCAGAATCTCAAAGGAATGTTTCCAACATCTTGTGGAATCAATGCCACGAATAATTGAGGCTGTTTTGAGAGCAAAGGGAGGCCCTACCCAGTATTAGTATAGTGTTCCTAATAAAGGGAGACCCTACCCAGTATTAGTATAGTGTTCCTAATAAAGTGTTCGGTGAATGTATTCACTACAGTGAATGAATACAGTACCAGTCAAAAGTTTGGACACACCTTCTCATTCAATGGTTTTTCTTTATTTTTTATTATTTTCTACATTGTAGATTAATATTGAAGACATCAAAACTATGAAGGAACACATATGGAATTATGTAGTAAACAAAAAAGTGTTAAACAAACCAGAATATGTTTTATATTTTAGATTCTTCAAAGTAGCCACCTTTTGCTTTGATGACAGCTTTGAACACCCTTGGCAAGTTTCTGTCCAAACTTTTGACTGGTACTGTATATATATATATATATATATATGAGAGCCCCTGGCTCCAATTTACTGGTCAAATGCTATTTCTATTATTATATATCCTCATGCAATATGCCACCACATCATTCAGATACGTCAGAAAGCAATAAATGCATCATACTGTAACAGCAGTAGACATGCCAAAAAACCCCCCCAAAAAACACACACACACACACACACACACACACACACACAGACACACACAGACACACACACACACACACACACACACACACACACACACAGACACACACAGACACACACACACACACACACACACACACAAATAATACTAAGCTAGGACAGCTGTGCTTAGAAAATGGTTGGAATAGTTCAGAGAGAGAGTGAAAGAGAGAAGGAATGAGAAAAAGAGAGAGGTGAGAGAGAGAGAGAGAGAGAGAGAGAGAGAGATGGTGAGGGATGGCTAGATTAAAGCTCTTCGGTTACCAGAGTGGTGTGTCATGTGAAACACAGCTCCTCTCAGGTGGAGGCGTGTGACATGCAGTGTTGAACACACAAAGCAGGCTTAGAAAGGCTTAGCAGGACTAATAGCTTGAGTGTTTGAGAGTTTGACTGGACCACTTTAGTTCTGGCACCGCCCCACCGCCGGCCCGGTCTGACTGTCTCTCTCTCTCTGGCTGAGCTCCAGGTGAGAATGAGCTTCACCAGTCCTTTCCTTCTCTTTCCTCTCCTCCTCATCCTCCCCCTTTCCTACTCCTCCTCCCCCCCCCCACACACACTCCTCTCCTTCTCTCTTCCCTTCTCCCTTTTCCTCCTTTACACTTTCCGTCTTCTTCCTCCTCCTCCTCCCATCCATGACATCCTCCTACATACGCAAAACACCAACACATTATGCCATGTTTATTTACATATTTACGCACACAGACACACAGACACAGACACATATACATACACACACATACACACACACACACACACACACACACACACACACACACACACACACACACAGACACTCACACACACACAGCAGGAAAAGACACTTGTTGCATTTCTGGCATACCTGGGCGGGGATGAATGACTGACAGGTTGGGGGTGTGGTCACTTTAACCCAGACAAGAGCAATAAATGCATTCACACCTGATATACAGGTAACGTGTGTGTGTGTGTGTGTGTGTGTGTGTGTGTGTGTGTGTGTGTGTGTGTGTGTGTACAGTATGTGTGTGTGTTTTCATATGCTTATGCTTATATGCTTTCCAGGACTGTTGCTCAGATCTGGTTTTAACACAAACAGACAGAAGCAGAAATGCTATACAAGCTTCAGAATGTGTGATGTCATGCCAACGACAGATCCATCTGTTTCTTTGCTGTTCTGGAATGTTGAATTCAAGTAATTATGGTTTATTTTCAAATCAGTGTCCTCACATGCAACTCTCCATGAAGTGTGTGTGCGCGCGTGTGTGCGTGTGCGTGTGCGTGTGTGCGTGTGTGTGTGTGTGTGTGTGTGTGTGTGTGTGTGTGTGTGTGTGTGTGTGCCTATTTTGTGTGAGTGAAGCCATCGCTGTGTGTCTGAAACCAGGAAGCCAAGGAAACCATTTCTTCTAACTAAGTAAACCTATACTTATCCCTGTACTTATCTCTGTCACCTCCACTGGTGTTAGTTTGGATAATACCAGCCCAGAGTCATTCCATTGTTTGGTTTCTTATGGACCGCTCTCAGTAAAACAACTATTTGAAGGGGGGGGTTAGGGCTAGGGTTAGGGTTAGTGTATACTGTAGCTTATATCTCATACTCTGTTGTTTATTTAACAGTAGTTTTGGCAGTTTTAAGTCACTGAGAACTCATTTGCTTTTACAATGACAACCTGATCTGTCAAGAGGAAAACAACCCTCTTGAATGCATTTACATTACATTACCTTACATTACCTTACATTACCTTACATTACATTACCTTACATTACCTTACATTACCTTACATTACAGTACCTTACATTACCTTACATTACATTACATTATATTACATTACATTTTTCTAACTCTATTCTGACTGTCCAGCTCACAAAGAGGACGTTACCTCTGGGGTCCCCAAATAGATCAAAGACTAATAATAATCTCAACAGCACCGGGCCAAAATCACCCCAAAAATCACCCCCAACCCCCCCCCCCCCTCAAAAATCACCCCCAAACCCCCCCCACAAAATCCCCCCCCCCCCCCCCCCAACAAAAAAGAAATCACCCCAAAGGAACGAATGCATCGTGTGCGGTTCAGTTGTTTGCTTTATATACACTATTGCCTTTTTTCAATTGTTAGGAACACGTCCTCTCCTCGCGTCCTCTCCTCGCGTCCTCTCCTCGCGTCCTCTCCTCATGTCCTCTCCTCGCATCCTCTCCTCGCGTCCTCTCCTCATGTCCTCTCCTCGCGTCCTCTCCTCGCGTCCTCTCCTCGCGTCCTCTCCTCGCATCCGACTGAAAACGCATTGGAGGAGAAGGTCGAGGTTCTTCCTCTTACGTATTCTCTTCCAGTGGCTTTTGAGGACGAAGCGAGTAGAGGACGGGGGAGAGGACGCAAGGAGAGGACGCAAGGAGAGGACGCCAGGAGAGGACGCCAGGAGAGGACGCAAGGAGAGGACGCAAGGAGTCGTGTTCCTAACGATTGAGACAAGGCTTCTATCTTTCCTCCAGTGTAGCTCAGTGAGACCACTTCTCTCTGTGTGGACGGACCTGGCTTGTTAACACCACTTGACACTGACTGATGTTGCACGGCAATAAAGAAGTCAATTGTGTCTGCTCCTGCTCCCAACCTGCCCTGCCCTGCAACCTGCCCTGCCCTGCAACCTGCCCTGCCCTGCAACCTGCCCTGCAAGTTACAGATTAGAGACCACCACGG
>NC_139668.1:18029629-18032129 GCF_951799395.1 Argentina silus | reverse complement strand
CATCTCTAAATAATTGTCCATTTGGGCCTAATGACTAAACTGGCCATATGCTCTGAGCTGCAGCGGCCAGAGCTTCACATACTGTAATCACTACAGCAGACTCATCCATCATAGTACCACACCCACACCCACACACACACACAGACACAGAGAGAGAGAGAGAGAGGGAGAGAGAGAGAGGGGGGGGGGGAGAGAGAGAGAGAGAGAGAGGGAGAGAGGGAGAGAGAGGGAGAGAGAGGGACAGAGAGAGAGAAAGAGGATAACCCAGTTTAGAAGCCAAAGCCAGAGAGAGGCTATTGGGTTTGTCATGTGAATGAGTTCTTTTTTGGTTTAACACACCTTTATTGTAGATAGAAAGAGAGAGAGAGAGAGAGAGAGAGAGAGAGAGAGAGAGAGCGGAGTTAGAGAAAAAGAGAGAAGGAGAGTGACAGGAAGAGAGGATTTTTTTAGCATTGTATGTCCTGGTTTGGTCTGAATAGATACTGCAATAGAGCTGCAATGTTACATTGGTCTGTGCTCTTTACTGCTCTTGGCAGGGCTAACAGACAGAGTCAGACAGTGTCAACGCTTTAGGGACCCTGTGTTCTTAGGTACACAAATACACAGACACACACACACACACACACACACACACACACACACACACACACACACACACACACACACACATGGTATGTAGACTGCAGTCGGACTGTATAAGGGCAGAGAGGGGCAGGGTGAAAAGTGTGTGTGCGTCTCAGAGATCATAGAGATCAAGTTGATTTAGCGAATGCTTGTCCACAAACACTCCTGGGTTCCTGTGTTTGATAGCAGCTCAGCCGTGAATCATGCGTGCATCTGAAATTTATGCATCATTTAAAGTGTGTAGTTTAGTTTGACAGGCTAGCTTTGCTTTGAGACACAGGGGGGCAATTACTCTCTACAGACTCACAGTTAGAACGGAATGGAATTCTGCCTCTTTAGGAGGAGAAACAACACATATTGTTGTAGTATTACACCAGGAAAGGGTTTCTCGTTCAATGAAAACACAACTAATAGTGGCCTGGGGTGGTCCAGTGGTCTAGTACCATGGCCTGGGGTGGTCCAGTGGTCTAGTACCATGGCCTGGGGTGGTCCAGTGGTCCAGCACCGCAGCCTACAGTACACACGTATGCCCATGTCAGCATGGGTTCAAATCCATTTACATTTTACATTTTTGGCATTTAGCAGACGCCTTTATCCAAAGCGACTTACAACAAATACATTTTGTTTAGTAAGTGAATCATCTATCCATCAGTCATCACAACATAAAGTAATCAATGCTCAGACCAGGGGCCATAGGCAGTCACAATGCTAGAAGAAGGATTTTTATTTATTTATTTTTAATTTATTAAGAGGAGAGAAACTTGTACAGGGGGGTAGCGGGGGTGAAGAGGTCTTTAGGGTTAGGGTTAGGGTTAGTACAGGGGGGTAGTGGGGGTGAAGAGGTCTTTAGGGTTAGGGTTAGGGTTAGTACAGGGTGGTAGTGGGGGTGAAGAGGTCTTCAGGAGGGACCGTTAAGATGTAGCTTGAAGAGGTGGAGGTCTTCAGTCTACGGTGGAAGACTGGTAGTGATCCGGCCCATGACCTCTCCTTCTTACTTTCCTGTCTTTCTTCACTCTCTCTATCCAATAAAAACATGACAAATATAACAGTGGGACTGCCCCACTCAAAAAATACATCTAAATAATAATAATAAATAAGACTCGCTGATGTGTCACAAGACACATCTCTCACCTCACCTCACCTCACCTCACCCCTGTTTCTCTCTCCCTCACCCCCCTGCTGTCCTGGTTGTCAGGAGCCCGCATCCTGAGCCAAAGGCCCACAGCTCCTCTCCTCGACCTGGGATGATTCCAGGTGCTTCCCTTACCCCTATCATCCCCCCTCTATCACACACACACACACACACACACACACACACACACACACACACACACACACACACACACACACACACACACAGTCTTAATGCATGCAGGATTGTTTATGCGATAGCAGAGAGGGTGTTTTGATTTATCTTACTTACTCAGATAGCACTACTTGAGATGAGCTGCTACAAACAAACACACACACACACACACACACACACACACACACACACACACACACACACACAATTCCCTATGTTTCACACACTTACTGCTCCACGCCCTATTGATGTACAGGCACATACATTCCTGTCTGTTTGAGTATTTGTTTTAGGATTTTTCTCCTCTCTCCCTTGTCACCTGTGGTATGTGTACGCAGGTGTGTGTACCTATGTTTATGTGTGACTGTTAAGAACACTCTTATCGTTTGATGTGTGCGATCTGTGATTAGGGGAGTCTAGATTAAATCTGATTGAATCTGATGAGAGACATTTCACAAGTGTGGCTGTTTTCTGTACATTACTCAAACTCGAACAGTGGCTTTGTACATACTATCTATACGGTCTATCTAAACCATCTACTCTACAACAAGCTGCATGTCACAGCTCAAA
>NC_139668.1:18022129-18024629 GCF_951799395.1 Argentina silus | reverse complement strand
TATATAATACACATACAGGTACATCTAGTCCCTACATACGTATATGGAAAAATATGTCTCTACAATGGGTTAGGGGTTAGAGTTAGTTAGTCATTAGGGTTAGTCATTAGGATCTAGTTAGATAAAAACCCAACCAAATGATGAAATGATGCGACACACTTCATGGTCATATCATTGACATCCGCCCTTACTGTTCAGAATGCAATGTACTTGTCACTTCCTGTAACTTGCGGTTCTGGTGAAGATCTGAATACTGATATACTGTACTGACAACAACATGCTGATCAAACATAACAGTCTGTCACTTTGAGAGTGTAGCACACACACAAGCCCCTACAACTAGAACCTACACTAGAACATCCTACTTAGCCACTGTTTTGGCAACGCCAAAGTTAGCTAACTTTTTATACCAGCAAAGCTACCTGAATATCACGACAAAAACGCATGAGTTGAGTGGGATGGGTGTGAGAGTGTGTGTGTGTGTGTGTGTGTGTGTGTGTGTGTGTGTGAGAGAGAGAGAGAGAGAGAGAGAGAGAGAGAGAGAGAGAGAGAGAAAGATGTTGCTGACTCACCGCTTAGACTTCCATGTTTCTGCAGTTCACCAAGCACCCTGTAGCCTAGGTGAGTGTGTCTCTGTGTGTACGTTATTCTCTCTTCTCACACACACTCAAAGCGCGGTCTGACCTCTTCAGTGTGTGTGTGTGGGTGGCAGTCTTTAGAGTGTACATTAAGGAAGTCTTAATTGCGTAAGGGCTTTCATGTGGTGTTTTTTTATACGCGATTAGTTTGTGTGTTGGCAGGGATTGTGTGTATGTGTGTGTGTGTGTGTGTGTGTGTGCGTGTGTGCGTGTGTGCCTGTGTGCGTATTTGTACTGTATGCGTGTGGGTTGGCAAGCACCCAGTGGACACTGACAGACGTCACAAAAGACAATACTGTCAGCCATCAATTAGAGGCGATTATCTCTGGCCTTAACGATGACAATCACCATATGGACTGGAGACGCCATTCAGAAAGCCAACCAATTACCAATCAATTAGTGATGATTATAATGACCAGCAATGATTGTCCAAGTGCTTAATGGTAAATGTTTTGGGACCGATGGGCAAAACAGCACACCGTGAGTCACAGTCAATGTGTGTGTGTGTGTGTGTGTGTGTGTGTGTGTGTGTGTGTGTGTGTGTGTGTGTGTGTGTGTGAGTCAGGGGGAGGCTGGTGGGCGGGCTCATTGTAATGCACGGGATGGCATGAGGAATGGTATCAAACACACATTCCGTTCCATGCATTACAATGAGCTCGTCCTCTGGTTTCTACCTCCATCAGCCTCCCCTGGTGTGTGTGCGTGTGTGCGTGTGCGTGTGCGTGTGCGTGTGCGTGTGCGTGTGCGTGTGCGTATCAATCAGACAGCAGTAGACAGGGCTATTTCATAGTATCATATTTTATTACACTCATAGACTCAGGGCCAACATTCAACCTTCACCCCTTCCTCCATCTCTCCCTCTCTCCTTCCCTCACTCCATCATTCATGCTGTACATCTCTATACCTCTCCATCCTTTGCACAACAATCTTACAGTTTTCTGAGTCTCTCTTTCCTTTTCTCCATAATCACTCCATCCCTCTATTTCTGCAGTGTATTTCCTCTGCCATAGAACCCCCCCCCCCCCTCCCCATCACACCCCCCCCCCCCTCCCCATCACACACCCTCTGCTCAAGAATCTCAGTCATCTTTCCTCCATCCTACCTACATGCATCCAGATCTCTCTCCTCCACCTCCACTGTCCTGTATCTGTTAAGTGCTTAGTCCTATATACCCTAAAGGTCCATCGCTCCAACTCTGACCTTTAACCCTAACCTTTATCTGACCCTAACGGTACCTCTGTCTCTAACCCTAATATGAACCCCTTATCTCTGAGGGGAGGCTGGCGGAGGTAGAAATCGGAGGACGGGCTCATTGTAATTCATGGAATGGAATTTGGAATGCTATCAATCACACCATTCCTCATTCCATTCCATGCATTACAATGAGCCCGTCCTCCGATTTCTACCTCCACCAGCCTCCCCTGCAGCGCCAGGCAGCTCCAGGTTTATAACAGGAGCGTCTGTCCTCACAGTGCTCAAATAAATAGACTACAAAAACACCCCCCCCCACCCCCCCCATCCCACCCACCCACCCCCGCCAAAAAAAAAAAAACAAGGATTATAAAATGTACAAATTGTGATGAAAGATACAACAATATAAAGGACATAAAAGTTACTTTGTAGAAATGAAACGAAAGCTACGTAGAGAAAAAAAAACCTGAAATGAAAGTAAATAAAGCAAATAAAGCAAATAAAGCAAATAAAGCAAATAAAGCAGGTTAGAACAAAGGACTGAGCAAAGCCGTCACACCTCCCTTAGTTCTGCTCATCACTCTTTCTTATTTTTATTATTATTATTGTTATTATTATGCACATTGTCAGTCATCCAATCAAAAATCAGCATACATGCCCCTGCTGCAGAA
>NC_139668.1:18014629-18017129 GCF_951799395.1 Argentina silus | reverse complement strand
CGTCTTCCTCTTGCATAGAGTCGGTTAACATAACAACAGTGCTCTCTGGTCTGTGCTGCGCGGTAGCTAACATAGCGTTGGTTAGCGTCATTTGGGATGCTAGCCCCTCTTGTCTCCTGACGGAGCGTAGCTGCACTCTCTTCAGGGCCTGAGTCGTGACCAGGGGTCGAGGCGGCTTCTCTGGGTTGCCACGGTGCTTCGGGCCCCCGTCGGACGGGCCGTTCAGGAGGGGAGGAGGGGAAGGGGCGTGACCGTAAGGAATCAGAGGCGGAGGTGGAGGAGGAGGGGGGGGGGATGGACTGTTGACCGACAGCTCTGAGTCCTGCATGAGTTCAGGGGGAGGAGGTGGGGGGAACCATGTTGATGATGTCATCACCGGATGGACAGGTGTGACGGGTGACACCTGGGGAGAGCGGCACTGCAGCACCGCGTAGGAGTAGGGGGGAGGAGGGGGGCGGGGGAGAGAGGCGGGGGGCGGTTGGAGAAGGGGAGGGGGAGAGGGGAGGGATGGTTGGAGTAGGGGAGATGGAGAGGGGAGAGATGGAGAGGGGAGGGGAGGGGGAGAGGGGAGGCATGGTTGGGGTAGGGGAGGGGGAGGGGGGAGAAGTGGTCGGGATAGGGGAGAGGGAGGGGGGAGGGATGGTTGGTGCAGGGGAAGGTAAGAGGGGAGAGATGGGGATGATTGCAGAGACGGCTTTGGGAGAGGAGGAGGGCAGGGAAGGGATGGATGAGAAAGGGAAAGGTAGGCTGGTGGCAGAGATGAAGGAGAGGGAGAGGCAGGCAGTGGGGGGGCTGGAGGGAGGGGAGGGTGCCTGGAGGAGGATTCAGAGGAGGCGCAGGAAGAGAGGGAGGAGGTGGAGGAGAAGGAGGAAGAGAGGGAGGAGAGAAGGGAGGACTTCCTCTCAGGAATCGGGGGTTTGGACTTCACCCTGGGGAGGGAGGAGGCGGGGTTGAGGTGGGAGGCAAGGGGGAGGGGGGAGGAAACAGGGAAGCCGTCGTTTGAAGTGAAGGGAGACGAGGGGGTGAGTGGAGAGGAGACGGGGGTGCCCGGGGTGGGGGTGCTGGCCTGGCTGGAGTAGCCACTGGAGGGGGAGGTCAGACACTGGAACCTCCCCGGGGAGGCAGCACTCATCTTGGGCCCCAGGGGCAGACTCATCCCCTCTCCCTGGGGAAATGAGGGGTGACCCTGCCCAGGGCTGGAGCCGGGGCTGGCAGGGTAGTTGTATTCGGGGTGAGGATGGCAGTGGGGAAACTGCTCTGTGAGACAGTCTGACTGCTGGTGGCCCATGTTGAGGGGCGAGAAGGTTTCCAAAAACACACACACGCTGCTCCCCCCGCTCACGCTGCTGCTGCCGCTCTGGCTGCGAGAGCGGGGGACCCAGGGGTCCTCGAACCCCCCAGAGGAGGAGGCCGGGGAGGAGGGGCTGGGGGTATGGAGACCTCTCTGCTGCAGACTGGGGCTAGATGCGCTGTTGTAGCGGGCGGGTTTGCCCAGTCCAGGCTTGCGCCTCAGGGAGTCGGAGCGCGCGGGTGGAGCGGGCGGCCTCTTGGCCTTGCGCAGGGAGATGCGCGTTAGGGGGAGGGGCCGACCGTTGACCCGGACGCCGTCGGAAGAGGAGATGCAGCCGTGGCTGTGGGACTTGAGCCCCGCCGTCTCCGGGCGCGGGGAGGGGGGGGAACCGGCGGCGTCCTCGGAGCAGAGAGAGCTGCAGTCGGTGTGGCAGGGAGAAGAGTGGCTGGAGGACAGGAGGGGCTCAGAGCTCCAGACGTCCCCGGTCAGGGTGCTCTGACTCTGGGTACTGCCGCTCCAGTCCTCCCCTGCCTGGTTCTGGATGCTCGTGCTGGAGGACAGGAGGGGCTCGTAGCTCCAGGCCTCCCCAGTCAAGGTGCTCTGGCTCTGGGTGCCGCTGTGGGAGTGGTGGGCGTCTCGCCGTACGGAGGAGCCGCAGACGCCGCCTGCTGTCTGGTGGTCGTCCAGTGTTCTGAAGTTGAACTGGGACTCGAAGTCTGTTTGGGAGTGGGTGAGGGAGGGGAGGGAGGAGGGGGAGGAGGGGGAGAGGCAGCGGAAGGAGGGGGAGGACGCTGCCTCACTCAGGGGTCTGTCACTGGGGTAGGACAACATGGACTGCAGGGCGGGGCTCCCTCCTGACCCAGGGCTGTTGGCTGGGTGAGATGCACCCACAGGGAAGGTGGGGGAGTTGGGGGAGGAGGAGAGGGGGCTTTGGGGACCTCCGGGGAGGGTATGGACAGAGGGGTCAAAGGGCAGCAGGGGCTGGAAGTCACTAGGGAAACCCTGTAGACCCTTGTACTGGGTAATGACGCTGTCCTGCAGTGAGAGAGAGATGGAAACATGATTAAGATGACTACCATCACTGGAATAGCGTGACTAAATCTTAACATTGAATTCATTCATATTTATTCCTAAAAATGTGCTACTCTGCTCTTCCTACGCAAAATAACATGAATGAAACTCCATATCATTTGTGAAATAAAGGTAATA
>NC_139668.1:17984629-17989629 GCF_951799395.1 Argentina silus | reverse complement strand
TTTAAACATGTTTTGAAGATATAGTGTCTGTTTACAATTAGCCTGAATTATTTAGGCTACAAACAATGGAGTAAAACAAGCTTATTTTGGAGTTAGGCTATCATTAGGCTAATTTAAAAGTCCACTAACTGATGTATCCTACTAATCGCAGACTCGAAACACTGCATAAACCCCTTGCGTTTTTGTTGACGGGAGCGGTGACTCGGCAATATTGTCCGCATTTGAGAGGGTCAGTGTCAGCAAGGCGCTGAGCACAATCAGTGATCTACAAACCACCTGCTAAGAAATAAGGACGAATTATCTGATCAACAGGCCTATCAGCGAACCCGCAGTGCTTTGCTGATTCTGATCCACCCAAACGCGGATGGCGTGTCGATGAAGGCCGGGTCGGGTGGCGGGCGGGTTAAATATTAACCCGGAAAACAATACCATTCATCACATCCATATAAAGACCTATCCAGAACCTACACACATTTCTGTGCGCAGTGCGAGTCTTTTGTGTGATAAAAACGTTGGCATTGATTAATAAATGCTCCGATTTATTTATTTGTTTTTACTGTAGACCTACATTGGGATTTTCAATCGGCCTATGCATGTTCAGTTCGGGTGCGGAGACTAAGTGCCATGATTTGTTTACTTCATCACATTGACCCAGAATCGGACGGAAGATGATTGGTTCAGTCAGGGGTCAGTTTGACAGGCCATTCTGGGGCTGCAGCCTATTACTGGCTACCCTGAGGGTGGACCCCGCCCATGGGACTCATCAAAACAACGCAGACCACATCAGAAACGCATCAATAACGATGTGTACGGGTGGGCCTATAATCCCACATCGGCTTTGGTCGGTTATGGTTGATAAAGAACACATTTTCTAAGTAAGGGGTCAGTTTTTACTCATTAGGTCTACCATAAGTACATATGTCCATCACTGTCCCCGATGTGTTGACAGTTGTGATCTATCTATTAATTGTAGTTAATTGTAGTCCTTTGTGTGGCTGCGGCCCGTCTGTGTCCTTTGTACAAACTCGTGACAGTCTGTTGTCAGATATCGGAAAAGGAACTGTTGGCCGCAGCCTATCCGCGTCCCCGATAACTTCCCTAATATCCTGGCTGCTCCTCACTTTTCCGGGTTTTCCATTTTTCTCTTGACTGGGACACAAAGTAGCGATCAATCTGATCAATTTCACGGGGAGAAACAACTAAGTGATTTTACCGCCTCAAATGTTTCCGATAGATACTTTCGCGGAATAGCTCGTTTGAAATATCCGCGAAACTCTTAAAAAGACGCGTTGGATGTTTTTGTGGAGCGGGGAGTTGGCTTTGTTTACGCTGACGTCTCCGACTGACGCAGGGAAATTGCACCGTGGTGTGAATGAGCCTCTTCGTGGAGACGTCTTTGCGTAGGAAACTTGTATAAATGCTGCAATGGCAGCCAAGGTAGGACTTTTTGGGAATATTCAAATAGAGTTTCGAGACTAATCTCACGTCAGTTGGGCTTTACCCACAGAATATTTGGCGATGTGTGTGTCTATTATGTTGGCTGATGTCTGTGTGTGTGTGTTGATGTTGTGAAACTACAGTGATGCTTGCCCTGTGTGTAGTTACAGAGCTGTCAGACATGGGAAGTTTGGGAAGTGCAGTGGTCTTCAAACTCTTATTTTTGCTGTTAGTAGGCTACTCATCTGAAGCCTTCAGAATTCTATCATGAACTTGCCTTTACTTAATTTTAAGACAATACAGGAGAAAAAATATACAATACAACAGAAACAGAGAGAGAGAGAGACAGAGAGACAGAGAAAGATAGATGTGCATTTCTTGTGTCTCCCCTCTGCTGACTGCATGTCTTTTCTCCAGTGCCCCCAGGCCTAACAGCAAAACAGAAACAGTAAGACAGGATGTTTGAACTAGAGCAGGTTTATGGTCAGGGCCCACACACACACACACACACACACACACCACACACACACACACACACACACACACACACACACACACACACACACACACCACCAAACACACACACACCCACACCACCACACACCCACACCACCACACACACACACACACACACACACCACCACACACACACACACCCACACCACCACACACCCACACCACCACACCACCACACACACACACACACACACACACACACTGTGGGACAAGACAGTGTGTTGTAATGTATATGTTATGTGCCACAGCAGCAACATGTATTAGCTGTTCAGTTGTATTTGTGTAATGTGTCTCAGGCCCAGGTGTTACATGTTATAATGTGTCTCAGGCCCAGGTGTTACATGTTATAATGTGTCTCAGGCCCAGGTGTTACAGGTTATAATGTGTCTCAGGTGTTCTATGTTATAATGTGTCTCAGGCCCAGGTGTTCTATGTTATAATGTGTCTCAGGTGTTCTATGTTATAATGTGTCTCAGGTGTTGTATGTTATAATGTGTCTCAGGTCCAGGTGTTATATGACTTCAGTGCCGAAGAAGGAAACAATGAGCTGACAGTGAGAGAAGGAGAGACCCTCACTGTTATCAACCAGGTACCTACTGAAACACACCACTGAGACCCCTACCTACTGAAACACACCACTGAGACCCCTACCTACTGAAACACACCACTGAGACCCCTACTGAAACACACCACTGAGACTCCTACTGAAACACACCACTGAGACTCCTACTGAAACACACCACTGAGACTCCTACTGAAACACACCACTGAGACTGCTACTGAAACACACCACTGAGACCCCTACTGAAACACACCACTGAGACCCCTACTGAAACACACCACTGAGACCCCTACTGAAACACACCACTGAGACTGCTACTGAAACACACCACTGAGACTGCTACTGAAACACACCACTGAGACTCCTACCGAAACACACCGCTGAGCCTCAATTGAATTGGAAACTCTTAACTTTCCTTCACTCTTCTGTCTCCTGTAGAATGTAGGTGGAGGCTGGATTGAGGCTCAGAACTCCAGGGGAGAGAGCGGATTGGTGCCAGTAGACTACTTAGAGGTGAGATGTGTGTGTGGTGCTGTGTCTGTTTGTGTGTGTGTGTGTGTGTGGTGCTGTGTCTGTTTGTGTGTGTGTGTGGTGCTGTGTCTGTGTGTGTGTTTTGTGGTCAGCTGGGATTGAGGAAGGTCAGCAAAAGGGAACACAGACCTCAGGAAGCACCAGGTGATTTGTGTCTGTGTCTGTGTCTGTGTCTGTGTGTTGTTTGAATGTCTGCATGCAGGTGTACCTGTGTAGTCACAGTAATAATGATAGTGTGCTGTTCTCCGGTAATTCCGATGGGCAGGGAGGTATATCTATGCCTTTGTCCTTCACATAAGACGTCTCTCTCTCTATCACTGTCTCTTCATCTCTCTCTCTCTCTCTCTCAGTTCAGTGTACCAGAGGCAGTGGGGTCGAAGCCAGAGCCCAACAGCCCTGAGGTAACGAACAGTGCACACACACAGGTACCTTTTTATTGTTTACACACACAGTCCTGGGTTTTTACAATGTACATACACACAGGCAGACATGTCGGTGTCACTCCCAATCCTGCTCTACTCCCCGCTCGCTTTGTAATGAGGCCTCTGAAGTACACTATACTGCTATGAGCAGAGGAGACACACACACACACACACACACACACACACAGAGGATTGAACCGGAGTTTACCCAGAATAAGGCTCATTCGGGGCTCAGAGTCAGATCAGTGTTCTATGCTCTTGTTTTATTTATCCAGCCTTCATTCTGATCTGGGAGTTGGACATCCATTTTTTGACTTTTTAAATGAATGATGGATTCTTGAAGAATACCACTTATAAATGCCTCATGAACTAAGTTCAACTGTCTCACCCCCATTAGAACCCCAAATATAAGCTTGTAAACAAAAGTGGTTACATTTCTCCAGGGGAGACTCCCTTGTTGTTGTTTAAATCTCAGATTGCCTCTTTAAGATAACATGTCATTGTAAGAGAGGCACTATGACTGTTGTACACTTGAATGACTGCAGGAAGGACACAAAGAGAGAGGGGGAGGGAGAGGGAGGGAGGGAGAGAGAGAGAAAATATTAATCAAGTTGTGAAGCAGAAAAGATCCAGAACAAGCATCTTTTGTTCATTAACATGGTTATGTAATATCAGATGATATCATAGATACCCTGAGTGGCTGAGAAGGGTCGTGTGTGTGTGTGTGTGTGTGTGTGTGTGTGTGTGTGTGTGTGTGTGTGTGTGTGTGTGTGTGTGTGTGTGTGTGTGTGTGTGTGTGTGTGTGTGTGTGTGTGTGTGTGTGAGAACTACCGATCATCTGTAGGTACTTAGGTCTATAGGAAACATGGATTCCAGGGGAGGCTGGTGGAGGTAGAAATCGGAGGACGGGCTAATTGTAATGCATGGAATGATGGAATGAGGAATGCTATCAAACGTGTTGGTGTTTGATAGCAATCCTCATTCCGTTCCATTCAACCTCCACCAGCCTCCACTGATGTCTTCATATCTGACCGGAGGCATGAGGAGAAGGGGGGGGGGGGGGTCGTTGTTGGTTTTATACGTTAGATGTTGTTTTAATCAGACGCATCCATGGTTGCCATGGTAAATACAAAAGAGTTGGCCAGGCATTTAGATTCAAACCGCTTCTTTGTAAAGTAAGTAAATCAGTAACTCCACTGCGTGGGTCAATTGAAAATAGAAGGGGCGTTTTAGCATCCACACACACACACACACACACACACACACACCACGTGTATCCAGTGAGTAGGTGTGGAACAGGCAGGTAATTGATTTGGAGATGGTTATAAAAGGGAAGGAAATGGCCGTTGATGTAGCGATTGGTCGTCTCTTTGTAGACCCAAGGCCAGGTCTGTCCATGCTTCAACCATTAAGACACACACACACACACACACACACTCTCTCTCTCTCTGACACACACACACCACACACACACACACACACTCTCTCTCTCTCTCTTTGTCTATCTCTCTCTCACACACACACACACACAA
>NC_139668.1:17977129-17979629 GCF_951799395.1 Argentina silus | reverse complement strand
TAGACCACTGGACTACCCCATGCTGTGGTGCTAGACCACTGGACCACCCCAGGCCATGGTTCTAGACCACTGGACCACCTCAGGCCGAGGTTCTAGACCACTGGACCACCCCAGGCCATGGTTCTAGACCACTGGAGCACCCCAGTCCGTGGTTCTAGACCACTGGACCACCCCATGCTGTGGTGCTAGACCACTGGAGCACCCCCACTGGAGCACCCCAGGCCGTGGTTCTAGACCACTGGAGCACCCCAGGCCGTGGTTCTAGACCACTGGAGCACCCCAGGCCGTGGTTCTGGACCACTGGACCACCCCAGGCCGTGGTTCTGGACCACTGGACCACCCCAGGCCGTGGTTCTGGACCACTGGACCACCCCAGGCCGTGGTTCTAGACCACTGGACCACCCCAGGCCATGGTTCTGGACCACTGGACCACCCCAGGCCATGGTTCTGGACCACTGGACCACCCCAGGCCATGGTGTTAGACCACTGGACCACCCCAGGCCATGGTTCTAGACCACTGGAGCACCCCAGGCCGTGGTTCTGGACCACTGGACCACCCCAGGCCGTGGTTCTAGACCACTGGACCACCCCAGGCCACCCAATCTTGATTTTGAATTTTCAAAGACGTATCTGCATCCTCAGCGCCACTCCTTCGTTCTCTGGGGAGAGCCCTGCATAAACTTGGCCATGAAGTGTGACTGGCTCAGCTGGTTTTCATCCTCAATGCCAAACCCGGTGAATATACTTCACCCTCAACTTCTGACCTCCTCTGCTCGTCATACAGTCATGTAACTTAAGACATTCTGTCGTGCTGGAAAGATTAAACATTAAAAACAGGTTTTGTTCTGTTGAATCGTCACGACCGGTGAGGCTGAAACTCAAGGTTGCTCTGTCACATGGTCACCATGGTAACCACGGTCACATTTCTTTTTTTTCTTTTTTTTTAAAAAAATATGTTTTTAGGGCATTTCTGCTTTTATTGGGATAGAGACAGTAGAGGTTGACAGGAAGGATGGGTGAGAGAGAGAGGAGGGATGACATGCAAGATATGTCGATGGCCGGAATCGAACCAGGGGACATATTTACAACCTTTTTCTTGCCCCCAATATTGAAATACCTTAAATTATGATTGTACCCCGCTGATACTGGACAGCCCTTTCAAAGTGAAAGAAAAATTCAAAAATAACTGTCAACCTGTCAAATATCAGTTATTATTGTAGGCCTGTGGGTCTGCCTGCCGCAGGCTGTATTCAGAGGGATGAGTGTGTATGTATGTACTGGGTAATGTTGGGAGAGAGAGGATGACGTGCAAGATAGGTTGAGGGTCGGAATCGAACCAGGAACCTTGCGATTACGTGGTAAGCGCATTAGTGTGCCACGCCACCAAGCGCCCCCACGCTCACATTTCTGACGGCACATATTTAGCTGGGCTCCTTTTCCAATATTATGTGCGTTGTAATGATGATGATGTTTCTAATATTAAAGAATAATATCCCATGATGCGTGGAAGAAGGCGGATACTCAAATTGAAAGTTAAATAAAGACGATTTATTAGATCAGATCGACACCAAACTACTGTCCAGGAGAACGGTCAGCAGGGAAGTGGCCACTACAAAGAGTCTGCAGTCAATGTTATAGTTGGTAATAAACATGAAATAAGGACAGAAGGCTCATCTCAGTTAGGCTCGGCGCCAGGGCGTCTGACATGTTATCAACAGAGATCTTGGGGGTCTGGTACCCCTAGTTAAGTAAACCACATTCCAAGGGTCACTCAGGAAAATCCTGCTATCTGTCAGTCAGTGGGTACAGGACTGGCTGCTTCATTGTTACTGTATGATAGGATCCGTGGTCAGGCCACTGTCACTCTATGCTGTACCGTACGGTAACATTTACATTTATGGCATTTAGCCTTTATCCAAAGCGACTTACAGCAAATACATTTGTTTAGGTTAGTGAATCATCTGTCCATCAGTCATCATAAGATAAAGTAATCAATGCTCAGACCAGGGGCCGTCGGCGGTCACAGTGGCGGAGAAACTTGTACAGGGGGGTAGTGGGGGTGAAGAGGCCTATAACGGTGCTGCACCTCCGTGGCATTCGCCCGTCCTGACGTGTGTGTGTGTGTGTGTGTGTGTGTGTGTGTGTGTGTGTGTGTGTGTGTGTGTGTGTGTGTGTGTGTGTTGTGCGTTGTGCAGGGGAGGCCACTCTGACAGACGCCCTCACCGCTACAGGGAAAACATACGAGGAGATTGCACAGATGGTGGCTGAGCAGGTAACACACACATACACACACACACACACACCCTGGTACAGTAAGCCAGTATGAGGCTGCTGTCCTTGGACCTTTTCCTCTGCTGAATAACAAGCCTCTTCCTGTTGCTCTCTGCCTGCCCATGCATCTGGTTTCTTTCCTTTCCCTCCATTTCTACCCCCCCCCTTCTCTCTCTCTCTCTCTCTATCCATTTATACTCTCCACCCCCCTTCTCTCTATCCATTTATA
>NC_139668.1:17954629-17974629 GCF_951799395.1 Argentina silus | reverse complement strand
CTCACTCACTCACTCACAATCCCCTGATACACACACACACACACACTCCGAATGCAGTGCTGCAGACTGCTCAACTGTCCGTCCAAGCTTTGAGAGCTTTCTCTCTCTCTCTCTCTCTCTCGCTCTGTCTCTCTTTCTCTCTCTCTCTCTCTCTCTCTCATCCCTTGTTCTCTTCAGTGGATGGATGCTTGGGAAATTGGGCTATGTTTTGTTTTTTTACCTTTTGGGACCAAATGTAAGATGTTTTAAAGATATGATATTATATGAATATTTTAGCATTGAAACACTGAACCACTACTTCAACTACTACAACACTACTCTCCCAGCGTGCTATTCCTGTTGTTATTAGCCATGGTTCGTTGTCCACAGGTGTGTGACATATTTTTCACAAACTTTACAATAAAATCTTATTCGTACCACCTTTGCTGTGTGTATACTTGTCTGCTTTCGTTGTGGTTGAATTCACTGTTCAGCATCCCCCTCCCCCCCACTTCACCTCCTCGGTTAGTGACTTCACCGAACGGTCCTTCTTGAAGCTTCTCCCAGAGTGCAGATTTACGGAGTATCTTACTTTAATAATGTATCTGTGTATCTTTTACCATGGTATGACCCATTGAGAGATATCTCTTTTACAGTTGCTCAGAGGCACTCTCATTGTATTTGGATTAATTAAGCCAAACCGTGTAGGTTAGTCAATTAAGAACACCTTGTTTTCAATGACAGGGCTGTGGAGGAATTGCATCGTAAAATGTCGTACTCTAACATACTGTGGGCATTTGGACCATATCTGGACCATCCATTATAACGTAGGGTACTGTGAGATCCTAACCTTGTGAGGATGTTTCCAGGAGTCACTGTGGCCTATTTGCTGTGCTCAGCAGTGAGGGCAGTCATTTCCTGCTTGTCTCGCAAGAGGGGACCGGACACTGACCTTTGACCTCACTGCAGGAAGTGGTGGAAAAATAAGGAGTGGGGCAGTTCATCCCTGACTGGGGAGAGGAAGTGTGTGTGTGTAGTGTGGTGTGTGAGAGAGAGTGTGTGTGTGTGTAGTGTGGTGTGTGAGAGAGAGTGTGTGTGTGTGTAGTGTAGTGTAGTGTAGTGTGGTGTGAGAGAGAGAGTGTGTGTTGTGTGGTGTGTGAGAGAGAGAGTGTGTGTGTGTATGGTGTGGTGTGTGTGAGAGAGAGTGCGTGTGTGTGTGCATCTGATAATGAGCTCTTACTGAAGTCACACCTATCTAACTGCCCCCCTCCCTCCCTCCCTCCCTCCTTCTCTCTCTCTCTCTCTCTCTCGTTGACAGATAGGATCATGATGAGCTTGTGGGCCAGAGACAGATAAGGATATCTGGGGAGGGGAGCTTAGGGACAGAACCGCTAACTCCCACACACACACACACACATACACACACACACACACACACCTTCCTGCCTGGGTCTAAAATGGGTTTGCAGAGCTCATGCAGTATGCACACAGTTGTGTAGTATATGACCCTATACCACCATTACACAGTTGTGTAGTATATGACCCTATACCACCATTACACAGTTGTGTAGTATATGACCCTATACCACCATTACACAGTTGTGTAGTATATGACCCTATACCACCATTACACAGCAGCCCATTTCTCAAGGACTTTAGGCAGAACGATTGTTTTTTTAAATTTGTTTTAATGTAGCAAATACACATTGAAAAGCAATAGGAGTAAAATGAACCAGAAAACACTGTACAGATCCACACTATACAGTTAGCACAATGTTGTACAGTAGATAGATGAGGTAAACATCAGTTTCATAAAGTGGTTTGCCTAGCAAATGTGCTTTCAACAAAATAGTACCTCACTATTCATTATTGCATGTTGCAATCTGCCATTTTAGGAATCGAAGCATTGCAGTCATATCAGCCACTTATGGAGGAACACTTGTAGAATACCATACATGTAGCATAAGATATACATAGTATATACATAAACAGACATTGACAATGTCTTATAGAATGACATGACAACTACCCTTCTTCTCATACTTTCTCTCCTTCACATTTCTCTCTCTCTTTCCCTCTCTCTACCTCTCTCCCTGCTCTACCTGTCCTCAACCCCTGTAGGTATGGTAGCAAGGTGAGCAGTACGGACAGTGCAGTCATAGACTAGTTGTGTGCTCGTATCACAGGAAGACCGTAGCCACGGGACTGAGGGATGCTGGGAACCGTTTGGACAGGAAAGGCATTAGTAAGTACATACGCTCTCGGTGTGTTTACAGACAGACATGGACGCGTGTCTGTGGCACTGTAACCAGCCACAGTCTGCCTGTCTTGAGTGTGTGTGTGACGTGTGTGTCTAACGGTGACATCTCCTCTCTGTCCCCTCCCCCCTGACCTGTTGACCCCCTGGTAGGCAGGGCCTCACGTGAGCCCCCCCTCAGCCAATGGAGCTCCTCAGCTGCCTCTCGCTGTGATGTCATAACAATCTCTTGCCGCGACGGTGTGGGTGTGTGTGTGTGTGTGTGTGTGGTGTGTGCGGGTGCGTGCGTGTGTGTGACGTCATGGCGTCGTCATGGGGACAGGCGAGGGCGGAAGGTGCGCGGGCGTATCATCATGGACACCTTCTTCATGGAGTAGTAGTCCGAGTCTTTCCAGGTGTACCACACCACTCCGTCTGGCCCCAGCAGGTTTTTACTTTTGGAAGAGTAGCGCCCCCCCTGGTGGACACGACAACACACAGCAACAGTCCCCGGGCCCCCAGAAAATGTATTGCGTCAACATTGCATTATTCCAACGTATGGCGAACTACCTTCGATTAGTGCGTTACTGTACCTTGTAGTAGACGCCGTTGAGGTTGGCGTAGAAGCACTGGTGGTACCACCAGCCGGCGTGGGAGATCTCAGCGCAGATGTTGCCCGTGTCAGGCGTGCTGAAGCTCTGCTTGTCGTGGTACCAACCGAACGAGTCCTCGACCGTACCGCTGAAACCCGACACATGGAGACGGTACTGGTTGTCCTCATCCTCTGTACTGCACAGAGAGGAGAGGGTCAACACACACACACACACACACACACACACACACACACACACAGCCATGTGTCATCCACTATTCCGCTACATGGAGAAAAGGAGCGGCCCACCTGAAGCTCTGGTAGAGGGCGTGCTTGTGTTTGTGTGTCCAGTCCTCCAGGTCGACGCGGAGGCTGTAGTCTCCCTGGGCAGACAGGTGGTGGATGTGTTCGTTCCCCAGCCAGTGCTCCGCCCTCAGGTCGCCAAAGCCCTCCCTGTAGTCCTGCCAGCCACGGTTAAAGTTCACCTTCCCGTCCTGCCGACGCTGGACAACTGTCCAGCCACCACCTGAGAGGGGAGAGGGGAGCGCACACACACACACACACACACACACACACAGGCACACACACACAGGCACACACACAGATGCACACACACACAGGCACACACACACACACAGGCATGCACACACACACACGCAAACACACACACAGGCATGCACACACACACACACACACACACACACAGACACACACACACACAGGTTCAGATCTTAGGATCAACTAGGTTATTAACAATTGATTACAATAGTAGTAGTTGTGATGTCATTCTAGAGGTTTTTTAAGGTGCGTGTTTGTGTGTGTGTGTGTGTCTTACCCTCTGTGTCCATGTCACAGAAGACCTCCACAGGCACGGAGCCCAGGGAGGGGACCACGGTGTACACACCAGAACGATGCACCCCGTTATAGTAGAGAGACGCACAGTCTATAGGACAGTTCCTCACATGCTGCACCTCTGGAGAGCAACACACACACACACACACACACACACACACACACACACACACACAGTTGAACAGGCTCTGACCCTCATAACTACAAAATAAAACACCCAAAATGTGTGTGTGTGTGCGTGTGCGTGTGCGTGTGCGTGTGTGTGTGTGTGTGTGTGTGTGTGTACCTGGGTGCAGGGCCTCCTGTGTGCTGAGCAGTGGGGAGGTCCTGACGATGTTGATCATGCAGCCAGGGTTGCGTTTGATGCGTTCGACCGTCATGGTGAGGTTGCGTATCTGAGTCTGCAGCTCAAACAGCAGCGAACCGTGGACGTGCAACAGGGTGTCAGCCTCGGCGTACTGGAGCTGCAGCGCTCTGAAACGCTGCTCTAGAGATGAGTTCAGACCGTTCCTCTCCTCACCCTGAGAGAGAGAGAGAGAGAGGGGGAGAGAGAGAGAGGGACAGAGAGAGACAGAGAGAGAGAGAGGGACAGAGAGAGACAGAGAGAGAGAGAGAGAGAGAGAGAGAGATACAGAGAGAGACACAGAGAGAGACAGAGAGAGAGAGTAGAGCGAGAGACAGAGAGAGAGTAGAGAGAGAGACAGAGAGACAGAGAGAGAGAGAGAGAGACAGAGAGACAGAGAGAGAGAGAGACAGAGAGAGAGAGAGACAGAGAGAGAGAGAGAGAGAGAGCAGAGAGAGAGACAGAGAGAGAGACAGAGAGAGAGAGAGAGAGAGACAGAGAGAGAGAGAGACAGAGAGAGAGTAGGGGGGGGGGAGTCATACGGGCTGTACAGTACAGCTCACCAGCAAATCTACGCACTACAGCACCCTCAACTACAACACTCCTTATTCTGTCCCCCTGTTTCAGGGCACCAAAAGTAACGGGACAGATTCACATAAGGTCGCTTGCAGCGAAGCCTCTGGCTGGTGACTCTTTGGCTGGTGACTTATCCTGCGAATGGTAGTCTCTGACACACTGACGCCTACCTCCTGGAGAGGGTTCCTGACCTGGTTTAACTGGACAGAGCCTCCAAGTGCCACGGTGCACAAGGGTTGCGCGTGAGTAGAGGATGACGGGAGTGTTAATGACGTGTGTTGTAGTGCAGCTGTAGTGCAGCTGTAGTGCAGCTGTAGTGCAGCTGTAGTGCAGCTGTAGTGCAGGCTACTGTGTGTTCATCCGGTACAAAGGTTCCCACTGCTGACGTGGCTGCAGAGTCACTACCAATCTTCCGCTGTAGATTGAAGACCCATCTCTTCAAGGTTCCATCTTTAACGGTCCCTCCTAAAGACCTCTTCATCCCCACTACCCCCCTGTACAAGTTTCTCTCCTGTTCATACTATTTATTTATTTATTTTTACATGCAATTTTCTCCTAGCATTGTGACCGCCGACGGCCCCTGGTCCGAGCATTGATTACTTTATCTTATGATGACTGATGGATAGATGATTCACTTACACTTAAACAAATGTATTTGTCGTAAGTCACGTTGGATGAAGGCGTCTGCTAAATTGCGTGAAGGCAAATGCAAGTGTATGAGGAGAGGCGGGGCTTCGTTGCCGAGGTAACCTTCCTGTGTTTGTTAGCATGCTGCAGCGGTGTCCATCGTCATGCTAAGCCCTTGTCTCATGTGACCGCCCGCGGAGAACGGGTCCTTGATACCCATCAGGCTTTAAAGGTGTCTGCTTCGGATGAGCTCAATTACCCCAGGATCAGAGACAGCGGGCGGGGTGGGGAGGGCAGGGGGGGGCCGGGGGGGGGGGGGTGGTGGTGTGACACACCCATATCGGTGTCTCAATTACACCAGGATTAGAGAGAGTGGGCGGGGTGGGGGTGACACACCCACATCTGTGTCCAAACAGTGACAGCGTCCACACTGGGAGAGTGACAATAACGTTTTCTGTTCCACTCACAACCTCAACCTCGAAAAAACGATGACATCATGATGAGGTTTGACGGCCAGGTGTTTAGTAGAGGGTGTAACAGGTGGCCCTGCTAGTCGGGGGGGGGGTGTTGCCAGACTACCTAGATAGAGTGTGTTTCAGGGGACGGGGAGTTCTGGGGAGAGCATGGAGCTGCTGAGCCCCAGAGAGAAGCACTCTTGGGTGGGGTAGAGAAGCACGTGGAGCAGGAGCAGCCTGCTCAACTAATCTTGTTAGTATTTAGGGTTAAGGCGGACTTAGCGCATGGGAGACAGAGTGTGGGAGAGACAGAGACGGAGACGGAGACAGAGAGGGAGAGGGAGAGCAGATTTCGCAATTCTAGGCAATTGTGGATTTGGTGAATTCAAATTTTTTCCTTAAATAACTCACCTGTAACTCCAGAGTGGTGCGTGCATGCATTACGCACGTGTGTGCGTGCGTGCGTGCGTGCGTGCGTGCCTGTGTGCGTGCGTGCGTGCATGCACGTGTATCTCACCTGCAGCTCCAGAACCTTGATTCTGTGCCGGTGGTTGCGTAGTTCCTCCTGCAGCTCCGAAATGGTCTCTCTGAGGTCCTCCATCTGCTGCTTCCTCTCCTCGTTCTCGTGCAGCCAATAGGAGACCTCGTCCGTGCAGCGAAACATGTCCGGGCAGCGCTGCTGCTCCAGCTGGGGCAGGGTGGCCGTCAGGCGGCACTGCCCGTTAGGCATGACCTCGTTGCCGTACTCCCCGCACTGCATCAGGCCGCTGCTGACACGGTGGGTCTGGTTGTCCCACTCGCCGCCGTGCCCGCTGCCGTGGCTGTCCGGGTGGAGGTGCGCTTCCAGGCGGGAGTCCGCCGTGCGTGTGTCCGCGTCCGTGTCCGCTTCCGGCTGCACCGGGTCTGCGTCCGAATCGTCGGATTGGGCGTCCACCACGTGCCTGTCCGCGCCCGCGTCCTGTGTGTCCTTTCTGCGCGTGTGGGAGTCGGAGCGTGTGTCCGAGTGTGCGTCGGGATGCGTCGTGTCCGTGTGCACATCATTGTGTGCGTCTGTGTGTGCGTCTGTGTGTGCGTCGGTGTGTGTGTCAGTGCGTAGTGTGTAGTAGTCCCCGTTCACCAGTACATAATTCCACTCAGCCAATAACGCAGCGGCCACCAGGAGGAGCAGCCTCATCATGGTCCTCAGAACCAGGTCCAGTTGGACCTCATTCAGACCAGGTTCAACCTCTAGGCCAGGTCTAGCATGGCAGCTGCCTTCACACCAGTCTCAGGCTCAGCCTCAGACCAGGTCTGTGGTCTCAGGCCAGGTCTAGTCCAGATGTAGTCTTAAACCAGGTCCAGTATGAAGGTGTACTCAGACCAACCCAGGCTAGCTGTGGTCCCATGTAAACAGCCTCTGTTGGCTTGACGCTGGGCTCTTATTGCCTACAGGCTGGGCTCTCTGGGGAGTGTAGTTTCCTGGGGGGCGCAGAGAGACAGGGACAGGCTGGGCTCTCTGGGGAGTGTAGTTTCCTGGGGGCACAGTGAGACAGGGACAGGCTGGGCTCTCTGGGGAGTGTAGTTTCCTGGGGGCGCAGTGAGACAGGGACAGGCTGGGCTGTCTGGGGAGTGTAGTTTCCTGGAGGTGCAGTGAGACAGGGACAGGCTGGGCTCTCTGGGGAGTGTAGTTTCCTGGGGGCGCAGTGAGACAGGGACATGTGAATGGTGGCACGTCTGGTCCCCCTGCTATGGTGGTTCTCAGGTCGGTAGTTCCTGCGTCGTGGTACCTGGTCGGGTCTTCTCCCTGGCTGGCTGGAGGTGTGTGTGGCTACTGGTGTGTGTGAGTGGTGTCCTGAAACTCAGTGTGAAGCCCCCTGGCTGTTCCTGAGGGTCGGTCCCCCAACAGATGGCCTCCCTCCAGAGGAGACCCTCTACTCCTCATGGCCCCTCCACCAGGCTAACTGAGGAAGGACACACACAGTTAAACACACACAAGCACGCACGCACATACACACACACACACACACACACTCACACTCACACACACACACAATGCTCAGTGCCGGCAAGCAGCACGGTAAAGGTAAAAGTCTTTTCTCACGTCCTCTCCTCTGTCCTCCATTCACTCGGTCCTCAAAAAGCATTGGAGGAGAACATGTCAGGGGAGGAACCTAGATCTTCTCCTCCCATGCGTTCTCGGTGGGACGCGAGTGGAGGACGGAGGAGGGGACGGAGGAGGGGACGGAGGAGGGGACGGAGGAGGGGAGGGAGGAGGGGAGGGAGGAGGGGACGGAGGAGGGGACGGAGGAGGGGACGTGACTGAGCCGGGTTCCTACCGACCGAGGAAAGGCTATAGGTTCCCTTGGCTTCCGCAGTGCTGGATGTGTGTCACAGGAAGAGAGAGCCTTTCTGGGTGAATCTCATTATGGACTCATCACGTCAGATCAAAAGGCTACAACCTGAGAACTCATTACGGCTCATTACTCCCCGGCTAGACCTCTCATTGGACCGCCCATATGACCCTACTGTACTTTTGTGTACCGTGATCTTACCGCATCAGCTCTAATTGGTCATTAAGAAGAGCTACTGCGCCAGATATCCTTAACCCTCTCCATGCTGGAATGGCCCGCTCTCCTGACTGGTATTTTCTCTCTCTCTGTCTCTCTCTCTGTCTCTCTCTGTCTCTCTCTCTCTCTCTCTCTGTCTCTCTCTCTCTCTCTCTCTCTCTCTCTCTCTCTGTCTCTGTCTCTCTCTCTCTCTCTCTCTGTCTCTCTCTGTCTCTCTCTCTGTCTCTCTCTGTCTCTCTCTGTCTCTCTCTCTCTCTCTCTCTCTCTCTCTGTCTCTCTCTCTCTCCCTCTCAGAGTCATATACAATAGATGTACTGTACAGTATGTATGCCAAGGCCCTATCAGTGCAAGGATGTTCAAATCCAGACCTTGGTGTTGCTCGCAGAAACTACCGCCTTTCTTTTTCTCTCCAGTCATTATCAATCGATTGACCACAACGATCAATTGAGGGTCCATTAGCCTGACGGTACCTAGCAGAACTATCTACCTGCAGGCCCATCTCTTTGAACCTATCAGGGTCTTATTAAATCAACGTTTGTAACTGGGCTTCCAATGTCAGCAAAAAGTAGCATTCTTTCCTCACAGCCGGCAAATCATGTTCACCGTTATATCACAATGTAAACACCAGGTATGTGTTCAAGATGTCAGAGGAAGGTGTGTTCCTGCAGGGCAAGAAGGCTCATGTCACAGAAATCTGATATTTGGTCAGAGTTGGGACATTTGCGTGGATATTTAATCTGCATAACGTTTTGGAAAGATGCAGATAAACCTGCACGTATGCACTCACGCACACACACACACACACACACACACACAGTAACACAGGTTGGGAGGTTATTTTGGAAGTCAGTCATCTGAACACACAAATACACGCACACACACACACACACACACACACACACACACACACACACACACACAAACACGCACACAAGTGAGATACACTTACATCGCCCTGTTGGCTGCAGTCACACATACTTTCATATCAACACACAGACGTATAGATAAAAGACGTTTCTCCTCCTACCTTGCCAAGGACAATGAAACCTCCTCATTGGGGAACCGGTCCGGTGGCCGGTGTCAGGAAGCTGTGTGTGAGGTGTATTTGTCGTGTGTTTCTCTGTCTCTGTAGAGGAAAGCGACAGTGGAGCAATGTGTTACAGTTCTCAGCAGACATCCTATCCCATAATCCACTCTAATAGGATTCACCACAGAGGGAGGCATGACTGGCACTCTGCATTTACTCCCTAACAGACACATCTACACACACACCTACACACAGGTACACACATCTACACACATCTACACACACATCTACACACACATCTACACACAGCTGCACACATCTACACACAGCTACACACACACCTACACACATCTACACACAGCTACATACAACTACACACACATCTACACACAGCTACACACATCTACATACATCTACACACACACCTATACACATCTACACACAGGCACACACACATCTACACACAGCTAAACACACACCTACACACACAGCTACACACACATCTACACATACATCTACACCTATCTACACACACCTACACGCATCTACACACACACATCTACACACAGCTAAACACACATCTACACACAACTACACACACATCTACACACAGCTACAGACACATCTACACACATCTACACACACATCTACACCTTCTGGTGAGCAATATCAGACATCATAAGAAACTCTCATGAAACTATGCTTCAGTATGTAAGCGTCAGCAACATGTAGTTGAGCCACAGCACCACCTGTTGTTTGATATTGTCCAGTCTAAATGGACCTAGAGTGTGTACTCTGAACCTCTACCTACCCAGCCAGCCAGAGGAGGATAAGAGGGTTCTTCTCTAGAGTCTGACTCCTCTTGTTTCGCTCTACTCGGACAGGGAGAGTGTTTTCTGGCCACTGTTGCCTCTGCCTGCTCTTCTGGGTTCTCTTTCAGAGAGGTCTCCCCAAGAAGGCGGGCTCCAAGGAGCTCTGCCTGAATGGACGTGAACGTGCCTTGTGGAAGCTAGCTATCTAGCTGCACCTCCCAACACAGAGTTCTCAGATGGGGATGGACTCCCTCCAGATCAGAAAAAATGTAAAACAACATGCCTGCATTTTGACATAGGGTGTGTTGGCAGGTGCGCAGGCTTATTCACATGTAATCGCACATTGATCATGCAAATGTCAAAAAACTGTTATTGTCTTTCTGTCTATGTGTGCGACCCATTGCTGTTGAAATCGGTACGTCATTCACAACCGTAAGCTCAGTTTTAAGGCACTTCTGGGAGCCTCAGGACATGACTTGGAGATGTTGACGATCAAAAAAAGGTGTGGTAGTCATGAGAATGCATGTACACCTTTTTTTTTAACGTGTGATTTTGAAATTGTAACAATGTTATTATGTTAAAAACTGTTTTGTAGGGAAAGTCAATAAAGGAAGGGGACATGGGACCCTTGGACCTCCGTTTGGGATGACTAATGTTAAAAGCAGCCCTTCTCAGCCAAGGCGAAGAGTGGTCCTAATCACTACGATGCCCACGAAGAGGAGAGGGACAGTGAGAAAAAGTGCGACTAAAAAATACTATTATCAATCAGGCAAAAATATTATTGAATTAGTTATGGTATTTTGTTGATACTAAATGATGCCACTGCTAATTTTTGCACATAAATGGCAAACTTCCTCTTCGTAAACTTTTCAATTTAAGAGAAGACCTGCAGACATCCAGACCTTCTCTCTCCTCACCCGCGGATGTGTGTGCGCTAGTGTGTTGTTTGTTTGTGTGTGTGTGTGTGTGTGCGTCAGTCAATGAGGTCACTCACTAAATGCCTCCTCCACTCCACAGATCACTCAGTGTACGCAATGTGTGTGTGTGTGTGTGTGTGTGTGTGTGTGTGTGTGTGTGTGTGTGTGTGTGTGTGTGTGTGTGTGTGTGCGCGTGCGCGTGTGTGTTTGCCAAATGGACAACAACATAAGACGGGCTCTGAGAAACACAAGGTCAGAGCTCACTAATGGACTGGCATCAAATAGCCTCTCGTCCATTCATAGAACTATCGTTGATAGAATTCAACCTCTCAGAATTACCTCATCACCAATCTCCTGCTAACAAAGTGGTGGTGAATGATGTGAGTTACCCAGACCATAATCAATCAATCAATCAAGTTTATTTGTATAGCGCTTTTTACATAGACAAATGTCACAAAGTGCTTCACAACAAAGTAATACTAAACAATATAAACAATAAATACAACACAAACAATATGATCTAGCACCAAATCATAGACCCCCAGAGAGCCAAGGAAAAACTCCCCAGAGGGGGGAACAATATAGGGCACAGTGGCAAGGAAAAACTCCCTCAGAGGAAGAAACCTTGAGAGGAACCAGACTCCAGGGGAACCTCCTCTGGCTGATCAGGTTCTGAAGAGAAAACTAATGTTATACATATTATATAGACATAGACTCCATATGCATCAATTATTATTAAGTATTTACAAAATTACACTGATTGACCCAATTTTTACGAAACTTGGGTGAATGATACGTCTTGCCAGAGATCCGAGTTTCAAGGTGACGCAGATTCATCTTGTGACGGTGCAAAAAGGAGAGTACAAACCTTTCAAAACAAATAATACTGTCAACTCCTTGAAAATCAACCAAATAACCACAACAGTCTCCGGTAACTTTTCAGCCTGTACCTCAAATCCATGGACTGCCTTCAAATGCACACAAAGCTATAAGAAGCAAGACTGATACTGAATCAAATAAGCTAAGCACGACACGTTCCAGTGACCTTTCAGTCATATACTGTACGTTTTTCACCAATTCACACAAGGAGGGCAACAACGCCTTTATCCCCAATCACTCCTTCTGTCAGGCGCTCTTAAACGGGTTAATCCTGACAAAGTCAACATTAGTGCCACTCAGACACCAAACAAAGAGTCCTGAATTACTCAGGTGTCGGTTGTCAGCCCTTGACCATTCAGAGTTGTATAAGCTTCCTTCTGTGACGGCATGGTGGACACCTGCTAATCCACCTCACATCCCCACTGACATTTGGTAAATAAAGACCAGGAGACGGTCATCTTCATGGCTGTTGTATGCTGCTCAACCCACACAACTCTCACACTTTTGTGTGTGTGTGTGTGTGTGTGTGTGTGTGTGTGTGTGTGTGTGTGTGTGTGTGTGTGTGTGTGTGTGTGTGTCGGGAGTCATGGTGGGGGAGGCCCCTGGCTCCGGGTGGCCTTGGGAACCTTTGTCAGGTGAGGTATAAAAAGACCCTCAGAGTTACAAAAGGCAGAAACGGAGAGACACACACAGTCTCACACACTTACGGACGCACAGCAGCAAAGAGGACAACTCCCTGGGATAGAAGGGCACCTGCTGATTGGAGGGACAGAGAGACACTTTGGCAACAGGTTGGTGACACCAGATTTTGGTACTTTGACTTTGAGATATATGAAATGTATGGACAGTTGAATTTTCCATATGATAACATAATCCCTCTGATATTGACATTTTCCTTATTATGACTTAAAAGCCATTCTCCACAACCCCATTTTTTACAACTAAATCATCAGCACTATCCACAGAATTGTCACTCTTTCAATCTTCACATGTGTCACATTAATAATGACTGTCACAGTTAGCATTGGCAAGTTATATCTTATTCTGTTTTGTACATTTATAAATATGTAAAGATGTGTTTTTATCTATTAAGATCTAACCTTTTGGTCTCATAAAAAGTGAGAAATATCAGAAATATCAATATTTCAAGAAATTGTACTCTATATAAACCTCACATCCGGGTTGAATCTAATTTGAATTCAGTCAATTCAAGAGAATTCAGGAGAATTCAGGAGACTAATTAAAATGAAATTGTTTCTTTTCCTCTTTGTCATAAACAGATGTTCATTGGATATCTCTTCCATTTCAAAACATTTGCGACTTCTGATTGAAACCCTGGTGTATAGTGTTACAGATTAATTGTGCTGTAAAAAAGCATAACACTTAATAATCCAAGACAAATGTAAAAGCCTTTATTTTAGCAGCTATTGAATAGCAAAGGATAAAAAAACTCACCAACCCATGTCTCTTCACAGATTGAAAGATGTTGTGTCCTTCATGGTTATTGGCTGTGGCTTTGGTGGGTGTGGTCGGAGGGGTGAAAGGTCAGTGCTGGGAGCACACTCGCTGTCAAGACCTCAGCTCTGAGAGCAACATCCTGGTGAGTCTAAGAATACAGATGTCATGATTTCTGGCTCATTGATTCAGACTCCGTCCGAGTGGGACAGATATATCAGGTAGATGATACACTAACCTTCCACGCCCCTCTCTCCCCATTTATCCCACTATCCCCATTCCCTCCCCATCCCCCTCCCGTCTCATGTCCTCAGGAGTGCATCCAGCTCTGTCGTTCCGACCTCACTGCCGAGTCTCCCATCTTCCCCGGCGACGTGCACCTCCAACCCCCGTCCCCCGCTGACCAAGACTCACCTCAGCCCACACTCTCCTCCTCCTCCTCAGGCCTTTCCCCCTCTGAGCTCCAGAACAGGCTCTCTCAGGCCAAACGTTCTTACTCCATGGAGCACTTCCGCTGGGGGAAACCTGCGGGTCGTAAGCGCCGTCCTGTCAAGGTCTACACCAATGAGGTGGAGGAAGAGTCTGCCGAGGCTCTCCCCGGCGAGATGAGACGAGAGCTGGACACCAACGAGGCCACGGTGGAGGGAGAGGGGCTGGAGGGTCTGGGCAGGGTCTACAGCCTCCAGGAGAAGAAGGACGGCTCGTACAAGATGAATCATTTCCGCTGGGGCGGCCCCCCGGCGACCAAACGCTATGGGGGCTTCATGAAGAGCTGGGAGGAGCGCAGTCAGAAACCCCTCCTCACACTGTTCAAGAACGTCATCATTAAGGATGGACAGCAGAAGAGAGAGCAGTGAGGGAGGGAGAGTGAGAGACAGGAGAGGAGAGGGTAGAAGAGGAGAGAGAGAAGAGGGTAGAGGAGGAGAGAGAGGAGAGGGGAGAAGAGGAGAGTGTAGATAAGGAGAAGAGAGGAGAGAGTGAAGAGATAGGCTTCCTGGGTGGAGAGTGTCCTAAAACTTCCCTTTACCCTCATCCAATGCCGTAAACTGTAGACCCAGTACACTCTCATTTGATTGACAGGTAGGAGAGAATAGCAAAGTTTGAGATTGGCCAAAAGCACTTTGTTACCCAGCAATGACTTTAGCTAATAATGTCGTCACTAATAAACTATCAACTCTGTACAGAAAAAGGTTTTGTGCTTGAATGCAGGTTACATTGGGACATGGGGGGAGTGAGAACAGTTTCATTATTTATTGAGATGTTGAATATAAAAATATCACACACACACACACACACACACACACACACACACCCACACACACACACACACACACACACACACACACGTTAAAATTAAATCCTTTATTCATATAGTCAACATTCACATGTAATCCTATTTAGAGGTACTGCAAAGAAGGGAACAGTAACACAGTTACAATGTCAGGGGGAAACACACACACACACACACACACACACACACACACACACACACACACACACACACTGTAACTGTAACTGTAAACTATGAGAACATGTGTGTTTTGGTTCTTGACACAGTACATGCATGGCAAAGAAATCACTGACTCACAAACCATCCCCAATTATGACCATCTAAAAAAGAGAACAGTAATTTCTGTTTTAAGTGATATTTCTTTTAAAATCATGAGCCCATATCTGGAAAGAAACACCTAAATCAAATGGTTCAAAGAGACATTTTCCACCATCACACACAGTATTTTGGACAAGACAGAACATCCGTATTTTGATCACAAGACATAGGGCTATATTATATCACAAGCAACAACCACAAACGTTCAGAACAAATCATGTGATGGCTGACCTTCTCTCTTATTCGGTGGGATTAACCCCTAATCTCCTGACCTCTCGTCTTTGTGTCGTGTCAGACAGCCATGATGGATTATATTATGTTTGTCACATTATTGCTTATCTTTATCGAGTTATTGCTGTATATAAACACAGAACATTGATATACATGCACTGTCAGATAGAGTATAGGTCTATTGAAGAGGCCTACTAGTGTTTGTATTCCTACATGACTCAAATACATCAGCATTCTCCCCCTGGCCCAGTCCACTCACCCATACGCAGTCTATGAACTTCATTTCAAATACAGCACGACGACACGTTCCACAGGCTTATAACCCCTGTAAGTCTGTCTATGTCACACTATGTCACAAGTGTAGTCTTCTTAAAGCTGTCCTCCTCATGCATACCATGCTACCTAGCTGGCAACAAATCTGACACATGCCATTTTGTAGCCAACAGTAATATAATGATACAAGTTAGGACTCAGATGTTAAACCTTTAGGCAGTAGAAGAAAAATACTGTAGGTCAAAAAAGTCACATTTATCCCTCAAAAACGTCTTTCCCAATAAAACCTGAGTATCTGGCTGATTTTCTTCATGCAGGGACTACACCTATCCGTGCATGTACTGAATGAGTTTCATCTCTCTCTAGCTTCTCTGATTGGAGCAGGGTGTTACAAATGACCCCTGTTACATTTGTCCCCGGTCTCCCCTACTACCAACGCTGAGGTGTTCAGAGGAGAGTCTTCATATGCTGTGGCCATAGCAAGGAATTTCAACTGGAATCTCTAAATATTACGTTAAAAGTATTTTGTTTTAAAGGAAGGAAGATGTGCTCATACATATGATATATTAGTAAATAACAAGAACTACATTACCCAGAATGTGTGACACCCTGTACATTGCTCAGCATGAGAGCCCTGCATGGCTGGTTACACAGTTGATTGCTAGCTGAAGCATCTTTGTATAAATTACTATAACGCCAGAGTTTGCCACTAATTATAGAACAAACATACTAACAAAAACCGCCAACAACCCCTTTATCCCCAATCACTCCTTCTGTCAGGCACTCTTAAATGGGTTAATCCTGATAATAATATATATATATATGCCATTTAGCTGACACTTTTATCCAAAGCGACTTACATTGCAGTGAGTGTATACATTTCAGTATATGTGGTCCCAGCAGGAAATCAAACCCACAACCTAAGCGTTGTTAGCGCCATGCTCTACCAACTGAGCCACAGAGGACCACATGATAAAGTCAATTCAGTCAGGACACTTACGTTGTTAATATGATAGTCGTTTAATGGAAATGGTAATACATTAGGTTTGGCGTAAATGGATGGCTCCGTTTTGATATAGCTCCCCGCTTGAAATTAAACAAACATTAGATACAAATAATATACATAGCGGGGAGCCCATAACTTCAAACCCCAACAGCAGAACCATTCAACACCACTAAGACTATGTGTCCCTGGTACTTGCTTAGCAAGGTGACCCTCCCGGGTCCAGAACAGGAATATCTGTCCGATGATGTCTGATGGTTGAGTCTACACAGTTCTCACCACCCGTAAAGCAACAGCGATCCACGAGGAAACACTCCGGTCAGTCCGTAGAAAACAATCACGCTCGCTGTAAAACATTCAATAAGCAAAAAGGCTAAACAAATAGCAGAAATCTTGCAAATGGTCAATCCTAATGATCACCTGGTTCGCAAGAAAACACAAGTGGAGGATGAAAATGCAGCCAACCAAGTTCGATAGTGTACTTTCACAAGTGTATGACGACAGTTACCTAACAAGCTAACAAGAACCCCAACCAGACTACGGTAAGAGCAATGCACTCACATAGCCGGTAGCGGACAACTGCTCAACTATGATGGAGTTCTGCAAACTCTGCTCTTAAAGCCTGTTCCATGAACATGTCACATGTTTTGCATCCCTGACGGCCAGCTGCTGTCCTCCATAAAGTGCCTGCCTGAACCTTTGTGAACTTCAACATCAGTGCCACGCCAGACACCAAACAAAGAGTCCTGAATTACTCAGGTGTCGGTTGTCAGCCCTTGACCATTCAGAGTTGTGTAAGCTTCCTTCTGTGACGGCATGGTGGACACCTGCTAATCCACCTCACATCCCCACTGACATTTGGTAAACAAAGACCAGGACATGGTCATCTTCATGGCTGTTGTATGCTGCTCAACCCACCCAACTCTCACACGTGTGTGTGTTTCTGTGTGTGTGTGTGTGTGTGTGTGTGTGTGTGTGTGTGTGTGTGTGTGTGTGTGTGTGTGTCAGTAGTCATGATGGGGGAGGCAGATGAGGTATAAAAAGACCCTCAGAGTTACAAAAAAGGCAGAAACGGAGAGACACACACAGTCTCACACACTTACGGACGCACAGCAGCAAAGAGGACAACTCCCTGGGATAGAAGAGCACCTGCTGATTGGAGGGACAGAGAGACACTTTGGCAACAGGTTGGTGACACCAGATTTTGGTACTTTGACTTTGAGATATATGAAATGTATGGACAGTTAAATTTTCCATATGATAACATAATCCCTCTGATCTTGACATTTTCCTTATTGTGATTTATAAGCCATTCTCCACACATTTTGTTTTACAACAAAATCATCAGGACTATGCTGAAGAAGTATCACTTCTTCAATCTTCACGTGTCACATTAATAATGATTGTTACAGTAAGCAGTGGCAAGCTATATCTTATATCTTTATTATATCTTTATATCTAAAAATATTTTTATTAAGATCTAACCTTTTGGTCCCATAAAAAATGAGAAATATCAATATCAAAATGTCAAGAAATTGTACTCTATGTAAACCTCACATCTGGGTTGAACTACATCTAATTTGAATTCAGTCAATTTAGGAGACTAATTAAAATGAAATGGTTTATTTTCCTCTTTGTCATAAACAGATGTTCATTGGTTTCAAAACATTTGCGACTTCTCAATGAAACCCTCGTGTATAGTGTTACAGATTAATTGTGCTGTTAAAAAGAATAACATTTAATAATCCGAGACACTCTTGTGGAAAAATGTAAAAGCCTTTATTTTAGAGGCTATTGAATAGCAAAGGATAAAAAAAACTCACTAACGCATGGAACTGACTCTTCACAGATTGAAAGATGTTGTGTCCTTCATGGTTATTGGCTGTGGCTTTGGTGGGTGTGGTCGGAGGGGTGAAAGGTCAGTGCTGGGAGCACACTCGCTGTCAAGACCTCAGCACTGAGAGCAACATCCTGGTGAGTCCAAAAACACAGATGTCCTCATGATTTCTGGCTCATTGATTCAGACTCCGTCCGAGTGGGATAGATATATCAGGTAGGTGATACACTAACCTTCCACGCCCCTCTCTCCCCATTTATCCCACTATCCCCATTCCCTCCCCATCCCCCTCCCGTCTCATCTCCTCAGGAGTGCATCCAGCTCTGTCGTTCCGACCTCACTGCCGAGTCTCCCATCTTCCCCGGCGACGTGCACCTCCAACCCCCGTCCCCCGCTGACCAAGACTCACCTCAGCCCACACTCTCCTCCTCCTCAGGCCTTCCCCCCTCGGAGCTCCAGAACAGGCTCAAACGTTCTTACTCCATGGAGCACTTCCGCTGGGGGAAACCTGTGGTCCTTAAGCGCCGTCCTGTCAAGGTCTACACCAATGAGGTGGAGGAGTCTGCAAAGGGTTTCCCCACCGAGATGAAACGAGAGCTGGACACCAACGAGGCCACGGTGGAGGGAGAGGGGCTGGAGGGTCTGGGCAGGGTCTACAGCCTCCAGGAGAAGAAGGACGGCTCGTACAAGATGAACCATTTCCGCTGGGGCGGCCCCCCCGCCAGCAAACGCGACATGAAGATCTGGGAGGAGAGCAACCAGAAACCCCTCCTCACACTGTTCAAGAACATCATCATCAAGGATGGACAGCAGAAGAGAGAGCAGTGAGGGAGGGAGAGTAAAAGACAGGAGAGAAGAGGGTAGAAGAGGAAAGAGAGGAAAAAGAGGAGAGTAGATGAGGAGAGGAGAGAGTGAAGAGATAGGGTTCCTGGGTGGAGAGTGTCCTTAAACTTCTCTTTACCCTCATCTAATGCCGTAAACTGTAGACCCAATAAGCTCTCACTTGATTGACAGGTAGGAGAGAATAGCAAAGTTTGAGATTGGCCAAAAGCACTTTGTTACCCAGCAATGACTTTAGCTAATAATGTTGTCACTAATAAACTATCGACCCTGTGCAGAAAAAGGTTTTGTACTTTAATGCAGGTTACATTGGGACATGGGGGGAGTGAGAACAGTTTCATTATTTATTGAAATACAATATTGTAAATGAATGAGGTGTTAAATATAAAAATAGCACACAAACACACACACACACGTGTTAAAATTAAATCCTTTATTCATATAGTCAATATTCACATGTAATCCTATTTACAGGTACTGTTCTGATACACAAAGGGAACAATAGCACATTTACAGAGTCAGGGGAAAGGGTGCCAGAGTGATCACACACACACACACACACACACACACACACACACACACACACACACACACACACACACACACACAGGCCAACTCACACAGACAGTAAACACACAAATGACAACATAATACAGGAAAAGGAAACAGAGAACGTGTGTTTTGGTTCTTTGACACAGTACATGCATGGCAAAGAAATCACTGAATCACAAACCATCCCCAATTATAATAATCTAAAAAAGAGAACATTTATTTCAGTTTTAAGTGATATTTCTATTAAAATCAGGAGCCCATATCTGTCAAGAAACACCTAACTCAAATGGTTAACTTAAAGACACATTTTCCACCATCACACAGAGTAATTTTGGACAAAACAGAAGAGCATCAGAATT
>NC_139668.1:17939629-17942129 GCF_951799395.1 Argentina silus | reverse complement strand
AGCCACAGAGGACCACACTGAGCCACAGAGGACCACACTGAGCCACAGAGGACCACACTGAGCCACAGAGGACCACGCTGCCTCCACAGAGGACCACACTGAGCCACAGAGGACCACGCTGAGCCACAGAGGACCACTGATTATTGATTACTGATATTTGTATGAAGATGACAGGTGGTAGCTAGAGGATGAATCTGAGACAGAGATACTCTGAGATCAGCAGCATCAGATAAGGACTCTCTCTGCCTTCGATATGAAACCCCACTACCCTTCTCACCTCTGCTCCTGCTGCCTCCATATACAGAACAACTACCCACTAATAACCCCAATACCGGCTTTCATCAAAAACGCCTCATAGCTCTAAAGCCCTGCCCTTGATTTGACAATTTTTCCATTTACGGTTACAGGTTCTTCCTTCATGTTTAACTCAAACAACAATAACTAAATATTAAAACTAAACATAACTACATTTTTACTGTGGCGTCTTAGGATACTGGTGGTAATGGTGATTAACAACCAAACAAGAGTTATAGCCTAGCTCGGAAAAGTGCCCAACACAAACAAAGAGCATCGATTAGTTACGCTGCATACACATCAGGCCACGTGTCACTCAGGGGAGGCTGGTGGAGGCAGAAATCGGAGGACGGCTCATTGTAATGCATGGAATGGACTGAGGAATGGTTTCACATGTGTTTGATACCATTCCTATTTCCAGTCCATGCATTACGGTGAGCCCGTCCTCCGATTTCTGCCTCCACCAGCCTCCCCTGTTATCACTGCACGTATGAGATTCAGGCAACCAAACATAACAGTCTCTCGACGACAGACGCAGAGCGCTCCACACTCCAGAGACTCATTCAATGGCTACTGAGCAGTCAAAAGTGGGTGGGCTGTTGATGTTCAAAATGAAATGACAGACAGGTCATGGCACCAATGAGATATCACCATCGAGCACATCCTGCTGGACACCTCCATTACTAACTACTAACTACTAACTAGTTAGCTTCAGTAAACAACTGTAGGACGGAAATGAAAAACCACAGCGTGGGGGTGGGGGAGGAGGAGCTTCCTCAGGCTCAGCAGAATTTCGTCCATTTCGCGTTTCGAAATGGATCCAATCACGTTGGATTATATTGTTGTATCTCAACCTCTGAACGCTCATACAAGCATGACAGATGTTGTGTCAGAGATACATCAGCTTTGAAAATAGGCTTTTCTGTAGGCTACCAATCAATAAAATACTGCAAAGTGCAACCATAGCCCAATCAATCAGACCAATCCTGCCTGGTTGCATCTGGCCTCTGTAGTTAGCCTAAACGTGTTTGTCTCTTTAGTAGACATAGCTTAGCATAGACTTGTGTCTAATATATAGCAGTTAGCCTAGCTGCATGTTTACAACAGTTAGCCAGGACGTGTATTTACTAGTAGTTGTTACCACTATTCAATCCTGGGTGGTTAATGTAGCACTTAGCCTAGCTGTGTGCCTGTAGTTAGCCTAGCTGTGTGCCTGTAGTTAGCCTAGCTGTGGGTACATGTATGTAGGCATGGGTATGTTTGTACCCGATAGCAGCTTTCCAAACACAAAGTGTACTGTAGCAATTAGTGAATTTGTACTATAGAAGTTAGCTGTGTGTGTGTGTGTGTGTGTGTGTGTGTGTGTGTGTGTGTGTGTGTGTGTGTGTGTGTGTGTACTATAGCTGTGTGTGTGTGTGTGTACTGTAGCTGTGTGTGTGTGTACTATAGCTGTGTGTGTGTGTGCTATAGCTGTGTGTGTGTGTGTGTGTGTGTGTGTGTGTGTCCTACGTAGCTGTAGTCTAGCTGTGTGCCGTCCGAGATGCACTGAGCAAACACAAACAGACAGCTGAGCCTGTGATGAACATTTCCTTTTGTTTGAACATCTGCTGCTTACGTACTGTCGGCGTCAGAGTGTAACACAGTGAATCCACACACACACACACACACACACACACACACACACGTACGCATGCACGTGCACACCCACACACACACACACACACACACACACACACACGTACGTGCACACACGCTCGCGCACACACACAAGTACGTGCACACACGCTTGCACACACACACGTACGCACGTGCACACACACTCACACACACACACACGTACACACGTGCACACACACACACACAGGCAATCTGTTGCTTCAGCATCATGTTACCATGACAGTGAATGAAAGCCCTGAGCAAACATACACACGCACACACACACACCTGCTGTTGACATCAAAGACAAAAAGAAAACCTCAAAACAATGAGAGCGAGGAGAGGGGGCAACAGAGGCACACATTTGTAATGCAACCCACACACACACACACGCACACACACACACACACACACACACACACACACCACACACGCACACACGCACATGCACGCACGCGCACATGCACGCACGCATGCACGCACGCATGCACGCACGCACGCAGATAAATACTGTTCTTACCGTACATGGATGGAAGCACTGATGAGGTCC
>NC_139668.1:17927129-17937129 GCF_951799395.1 Argentina silus | reverse complement strand
AATGAGAAAGCAAAAACAGGTTTTTAGAAATGTCAGTAAATTTATTAAAATTGAAATACAGAGATACCTCATGTACATAAGTATTCAGACCCTTTGCTATGACGCTCTTAAAATTAGCTAAAATGCAAAAATATCATCAACAAATCACTCAATATGTTTAATTGAGTCGATCTTAATGCAAGGATGCAAATCCACTTGTACAAGCAAATGCTTCCAAATTCATTCGATGGCGCTTCCTCATACAGTAAGACAATAACCCAAAACAAACTGCCATAGCAACTAGGAATTTGTCAAGGCCAAAAAGTGGAAAGTTCTTGACTGGCCAATCTTCAGATTTAAATCCAATTAAACATGCATTTAATTTCCTGATGATATGATTTATCTCAAAACAAACAATTGAAGATGGCTGCAGTACAGGCAGAGCATCACCTGGCAGAGCATCACCAGAGAAGATAATGGGTCGCAAAGTTTAGTAAAAAAAATTTTTGGAATGTATTTATCAATATGGCAGGTTTGGTCCTGCATATGGAACAGTTTATGACGTTCTAAACGCGCGAATCTGCGGCACTCTCTTTGGCCGTAATTTGTCTTTGTGTTGCCATAGAAACTGCTTCTAGGTGGCTCGTTCATGATTGCGTGATGTTTTTCTTTATTTCTTCCCCTACGAGGTGCTCTATCAAGATTATTTAGCAAGCTATAAAAAGGTACATCAGTGTTTCTTCTCCTTAGTGCTCAAAAGCTGCCACATTTATTCAAACCAATAACTTGTTTGTGGTGAATCTGCTGTCGCGATTCCCAAATTGACAGGCGAAGAGGCGTCATACCGTCAGCTAAGCAAGCTAGCTAGTTAGCAACCTATTTCTCAGGTGTCAACCGGCCAAATGCATTAGACACGGGTTTCTTAATGAAATGAAAACTCAAATAATGTTGTAAGATTATCCAGTTGTAAACCGGGTTGTTTACAACAGATTAAATGACTGCTGAGGGGCGTGCTAAACTACAGCTGGCTACCGTTAGCTACTCATTGGAATTGTAGCTAGCCAACGTCAACAGCGTAGCTAGCTAGCTTTCTAATCTTTCCAGCTAACGTGTTTTTAGTTGATAGAAGTCGCCGATTTGCAACATGGACACGAATGTGCAGAAGAGACGGGAGAACAAGAAATCGCTGCGTGTGAAAGTGATCAGCCTTGGCAACGCGGAGGTGGGAAAGGTGAGTCAGTCGGACAGGTTGTTTTCATAGCCTGTCAGCTGACGGCTGTGCACCACTAGCTAACATCTGGAATTGTATTATGTTATGTTATGTTATGTTATGCTATGCTATGTACACTGTCCAGCTTTACATCTTGTGAACATTAGTTACAGATAACTTGCAGCAAATGACTTCTCCCAGCGTCTCAGTTTAGATCATATGTCATAATGTGTAGCTAGTAGATTGTAGTAGTAGATCTAACCAGCCAGGCTAGCTGCTCAGTGTTGTTCTCCACGGAGCCTACACATACAATAAGTGCATGATGATGCCCATAAGATTCCGACTGCAAATCCAGAGCAACACCTAGCCTGCCTGATTCAGGGAGTCGGATATAAGGCTGTGAGCCCCCTCATAGACCTGCCTGACTCTGAGCCTCTTATTGGAGTTAGCTTGCCAAGTTGCCTGTAAATGAATGAATGAATGAATGAATGAATGAATGAATGAATGCATCGTTGGTCGATTGTGTTGTTCAACTTTTATTCCAGAGCTGCATCATCAAACGTTACTGTGAGAAGAGATTTGTGCCCAAATACTTGGCCACCATCGGGATCGACTATGGCGTCACTAAGTGAGTGGTGACTTGTCTGATTGTCATCATACATGTGTAAGATTTAAAGCATTGTCAAAATGAAACCTCAGGCACAGTAGAAAATGATGTTTGCTCCACAGTAGGCTTGGATCTGTGTGATACTTATATTGGATGTTGTACGCAATCAGGGTCCAAGTGCGGGACAGAGAGATCAAAGTGAACATATTTGACATGGCAGGACACCCTTTCTTCTACGAGGTGAGTCTTCTGTCTGAGTCGTGTGACACACACATACGCACACACAGCTAAATATGAGTAGGCCTGTTGCCATACTTTCAGATGATATGTGGTTAACTTACAGGGGAAACTGGTTCATATATATATATATATATATACACACATAACTACATTTTGACAGTTGTGGTTGTGCAGTTGATGCATGCAGAGACAAGGGGCCACCACTGAAGGAGTTGGTATCATCCGTTTAAAGCAGTTGTGTTGCGAGTCAGTGGTGGTGTCATCTTGCTGAAACACTGGTCCACACTATCTCTGTTGACTGGTTGACTTTCTCACCAGTAGGTGGTGCTGTTGTACAAGGGATGTTTTGTGTGAGTCGAGCACAGTAGCAAAGCAGTGCATGCCTTGTTTGTTTTCATGTCATCTTTGCCACTCTTCCCTCTAATCATATCATAACCCCCCCCTCCTCTCTCTCTCTCTCTCTCTCTCCCTCATTTTCTTTCTCTTTCTCTCTCTCTCTCCCTTTCCCCCTCTCGATCTCGCTCTCTCTCCCTCTCTCTCTCTCTCTCTCTCTCTCTCTCCCTCTCTCTCTCTCTCTCTCTCTCTTTCTCCCCCCCCCTCTCCCTATCTCTCTCTCTCTCTCCCCCCCTCTCTCTCTCTCTCTCTGTCTCTCTCTCTCTCTCTCTCTCTCTCTCTCTCTCTCTCTCTCTCTCTCTCCTCCTCAGGTGCGTAATGAGTTCTACAAGGACTCCCAGGGGGTGGTGTTGGTGTATGATGTGGGGCTGAGGGAGAGTTTTGATGCGTTGGACAGCTGGCTGGGGGAGATGAAGCAGGAGATGGGCTCTCAGGCCAACATGGAGAGCATCGTATTTGTGGTCTGCGCCAACAAGGTCAGTCAGCTGTGTGTGTGTGCGTGTGTGTGTGTGCGTGTGTGTGTGTGTGTGCGTGTGTGTGTGTACCATTGCATTGGTTCGATGTTCAGTGTGTCAGTGATTAATGTTTGGTTATTTTTACTCACCATACTTCGCTGTGGATCCAAGAGAGAGAGAGTGTGTGTGTGTGTGTGTGTGTGTGTGTGTGTGTGTGTGTGTGTGTGTGTGTGTGTACCATTGCATCTTTTGTTCAATGTGTCAGTGAAATGTTTGGTTATTTTTACTTGCCACACTTCACCGTGGACCCAGTAGAATGTGTGTGTGTGTGTGTGTGTGTGTGTGTGTGTGTGTGTGTGTGTGCAGGTGGACCTGACTAAGCGACGTGTTGTAGATGAGGGGGAGGGGAGGTTGTGGGCAGAGTCTCGTGGGTTCCACTACTTTGAGACGTCAGCCCAGAGCGGAGAAGGCATCAGTGAGATGTTCCAGGTGGGTGTTGGAAACAAACACACACACACACACACACACACACACACACACTACTGGTTACCTCATCGATTACCACAGACATCAGAATCTCTCTTAGAGCGGAGAGGGATGACTGACTGATATATGGATGGATACATAGATATAATAGTTTACTTACTGGCGGGTTTTGTGTGTGTGTGTGTGTGTGTGTGTGTGTGTGTGTGTGTGTGTGTGTGTGAAGGCATTCTTCTCCTCTATAACGGACATGTGTGAGAACGGGGGGAAGCGTCCAGTGTCAGAGGTCAACGTTGGCTTCACTAAGGAACAGGCCGACACCATCAGACGCATACGGAACAGCAAAGACTCCTGGGATATGCTGGGGGTCAAACCCGGAGCCACGCGGTGAGTGGTTGAGCAGAGGTAGAAGCTGTCGCTTTACTAAACGAAGCCTGAGTCCATATTAGGTAAAGAGAGGAGGGGCTCCCCTGCCTGTCTCCTCCCCGCCCCCCCCCCCCCACACACACACACACACACACCCCCGCTGGCCTTATATGTGTGACACGGATAGGAAAGAGCAGACATATGAGCTATCCTATCAGGCTCATTGGCATTACCTGATATCTGAATAAACTAAGGTCATTAAGTTTTCGCCACCTAATAGTCTAAGGATTGTGTGAAGCTGATCCTTCAGTGTCTTTGTTGGAGCAGCTTCCATTGTGTAACATGGTTGCGTATCTTGTTCAGGAATTGTAAAGGCCCCCTCCAGTCAATCGAACATTTTAAGCCGAAAATCCATATTTTAAGAATAAGTATATCAATATACTATCATTTTGGACCGAAATAAAAAAAATAATTTAAAAAACTAGATATTTAGACCCAAAGTCCAAATCATTATGCAATGAACGATGTACTTTTGAAGACGTGTAGCAAGCGTGAAGTCATCCAGATTTCTCTGCCCCCCCGACGACCCTTTTTTGGTAATGGGTAACACCCCCCCAAATAGAAGTTTGCGAGCCTATCAGGTTAGATCTCTGCACCCATACACTCTCTAACGGTAGTTCCTGTCCTTGTTTCCAGGGAAGAGGTTAACAAGGCGTACAGGAAGCTGGCTGTGCTGCTGCATCCTGATAAGTGTGTTGCCCCGGGCAGCGAGGACGCCTTTAAGGCGGTGGTAAACGCCCGCACGTCCCTGCTCAAGAACATCAAGTAGACGCCCCCAGACGCCGTCGGAGAGGAGAGAGATCGACACAGAGAAGCACCTGAAAGACAAACCATCCCCCCTGTTCTCCATCACATGGACCCCCCCCACCCCCCACCCCTCTCACCATGATGCCTCCTCCACTACTGTTACACCCCCCCCCCTCCCTCCCCCATCCCTTAAACATCAGCCCCTCCACCTTCTCCCAACGTAACCCCCCCAAGCCCCTCCCTGCCACTAATCCCACCCAGAGACATGCTCTGACCCAGATGCCAGGATGACCATTTCCTACAGTATCGTACCGTTCTTATAAAGTCCTTACTGATGTGCCACAATACTGTCTCGCTGGTAGTAAGCAAGCTGGGTTTGTTATAGAACTGGGAAGTGTCCCCCTAGAACATAGATATTGTTCAAACATTTTTCCCGTTCCAAAATATTTATTTCCTGAAGATGAGGGAACTTGTTTCTGAATGCTGTTGTGCCATTACTAGGTAAGAGGAGGATGGGACAGTCCACCTTCTCTACCACTACGTCCCTGAATAGGGCAGGTATATATGCTAATGAAATGATATTTATGAGAGAGAGAGAGACAGGCAGGCAGGGAGGCAGACAGACAGACAGACGGGATGAATGAATAGGTTGTCAGGTAACAGGGTTTAAGGTGTGTTACATGCATGGTTATACTGATGTAATGTTCTTCCGGGCCTCTGCCTCCTGAGCAGCCTGATCCTGATCTTCTCCCTACCTACTGTAGACATACAGCCCAGGGGTGTGCCGATGTTACTGTATATTCTTATCCCTTTATTAGGACTTGATATTTGTAATCGGATGATACTTGGGATCAGACAACCGTGAGTGTGGTTATTATATTAGCGAGCGCCTGTCCCTTCTTCCTCACAAATTGCATCAGGCAAAGGCCATTGGCCAGTTGAGGCAGCTGAACTGGCCAATGGAGTCATTATTTTGAGATCGAAAGGAATCCTCTCTCCGATGACAGATAATATCTGAAAATTATGATGGATGACGATTATATGTCAGTCAAATCGCCAACATCCGTAAAGACTACTAGTTGTGTCTATGACAGTAGTACTAGTTGTGTCTATGGCAGGAGTACTAGTTGTGTCTATGGCAGGAGTACTAGTTGTGTCTATGACAGGAGTACTAGTTGTGTTTATGGCAGGAGTACTAGTTGTGTCTATGACAGGAGTACTAGTTGTGTCTATGACAGTAGTACAAGTTGTGTCTATGGCAGGAGTACTAGTTGTGTCTATGGCAGGAGTACTAGTTGTGTCTATGACAGGAGTACTAGTTGTGTCTATGGCAGGAGTACTAGTTGTGTCTATGGCAGGAGTACGAGTTGTGTCTATGACAGGAGTACTAGTTGTGTCTATGACAGTAGTACTAGTTGTGTCTATGGCAGGAGTACTAGTTGTGTCTATGGCAGGAGTCAATACGTAGAGTATACCACCTACTTACTCTAGCCTAGCACTACACCACAACAGTTCTTCTAAATTCCTGTTTGCCAAATTCCTGTCAGGCAGCTTGGTAAAACCAGCCCTGACGAACAGGAAGGTAGGGTAGAATTGTGTTTTTTATTGGTAAGATCATAAAGCATGAAAAGAAATAAAGAGAGCCACACTCTCTTGCTCCGATGCTAATTATTTATTGGACCAACATTTCGACAGCAAAGCTACCTTATTATTTAAGATTATAAATCATCCGTTGAAATGTTTTAGATATTTTCCTCTTGATGCTGACTTCACGTTTCTATACTGTTTTTTGATGGTAATAACGTATTCCAGTCAACGTTGTCACTTTACCGCCTTCAATCCATTCATAATGCTTCAAGCGCGTACTGAAACGTTTGCTGATGGTCACATGATAGCCCCCCCGAGCATGTGATTGGCTGATGCAGCAAATTAGCAGTGCCAATTCTAACAGTGGTGTTTACATGATGATGATGAAGATGATGATGATGATGGTCACTGGAACAGGGCATTTGACAAACTGGACTGAATTACTGTTTCCTTTGGGCACAATCACTGGCATGTAAAGGTGCAGTTAAGACACAACAAGGTTGCGCCTGCTGTAGTCTAAGTATTTAGCACTGTACTGAAATACTCAGAGATGTTTTAGCATGTATATTTCCATACTTTATATTTTTATATCAACACCTGAAGAGAGAAAATATGTATGCAAATATGAAATGGTACTTACAGATGTGTTGTGTGGACTGGATCTTTTTTTCAATGTATTAAACTATAGCTTATCCTTTCTGTCATATACCGTATGTTTGTGCATATTAATATAAATGGCCATATTTTGTATTTCTTCGTTTAATTTTGTATGGTGATATTTATTTGGCTGAGTTCCTGTGAAGCATGTTTTGAACAAGCCAAGGCACATTGAATGAACAAAGTGATAATCCGCTTTCAGTTTGATTTGTGCTTAATTAGCTTTGATACTTTAGCGTCAGCCATGTCAGCCATTTGATCCCTGTGTGCGGCCCTGACTGAGGAGATGTCCCACGCCCAGTGCTGTGAGCGGCCCAGTTAACACAGTCAGTTTGGCTCATTGCTCTTGACACTATAACCTCAACCCCACACACTTACACACTCATTTACACACTCATTTGGGTGTGAAACACTACTTCATTGGGTTATGAAAACCCAGTGACATCCATAGTCGTTAAGTGACATGCTTTTGTGTCAGCACAGACTTCCTGAGTGTGTGTGTGTGTGTGTGCGCACGCATGCGTCTTTGATGCGTGTGTGTGTCATGAGAGAGGCGTGGTCCACGATGTTGATACTCACCTTTACCTCTTCCACTTACTGTCTGTATCTGAAACTGTTCACGAGGAAAACATTTGCATGTGCTGTTTGTTTTTGTTTTGGAATAATAAACCGAAAAAACCCCTCATTGCTTGTCCCTCGCTCTCACAGGAGAATTGTGATTATACAGCATATTCTAAATAATTTATGATGTTGCGTTCTCTTTGTGATGCTGATCTATCTATTGAGGAAATAAGGGAGGCCTCGAAATCAATGGAAATCAATCACCTAAGCCCTTTTCCACAGAGTTCCTGGTAATTTAATTTTGGGGGTGGGGGGTGTTTGTGTTTGTGTGCGTGTGTGTGTGTGTGGGGGGGGGGGGGTTGTGTGTGAGTGCGTGCGTGCGTGCGTGCGTGCGTGCGTGCGTGCATGTGACAGAGAAAGAAGCCAACAGGGACTTCTACCTCATGGACATGTCATAGTGTGGTACCTCAGACCGACCACTGGGTGGTGCTCTACACTGATGGGAATCCCACATTGTCTCACGTCACATACTGTAGGGATTCTCCATCTGCGCTGACCCGGTGGAGGGATTAGAGAAATTGCATTTTGAACCTTTTATGATTTATTTATTCTGTTTGACATTCCTAGCGGGCCATAAAGAATACATTATAAAACCGAAGCTGCGGGCCGTGATTGGCCCCGGGTCGGACTTTGGACATGCCTGTCGTAGAACGTATAGTAGATTTTATTCAGGACGTTTTATATCACTTTTGTATTTGTGACGTGAATTACCTCTGTGGAATTGCATTGTGAGAAAGTTGAAATCAAAAACAAGGACACCATGATTGACATGTTTGTAATTGTCATCTTTATATGGCATTCATATGTGAAATTAACGTCACCGCTAGGCCTGTGGTACCAGGGGAACACGCTTCAGCGTTTGCCACTGACGACGTGATTTGTGTCTGTGGCGGTCCGTGAGTTAATGTGAGACCCAGGCAATGATCAGGGGCACCGCGCGGCATCTGAAGTTAGTCGCAACTCCTCCAGGAGGCGAGATAGAGCGCTCAATTACAAGCGCGCATTTTCGCCCTTATTTTAAACACGAACGTATCTAGTGTGTCTCCTTTGAAGAGAGTGACTGCAAGGAAGACCATACATATTTAGATATAAAACATAAAAGACTCTTTGTCGTATGGAATCAGCTAACATGGAATGCGTGTCAATCAAGTCCCTGAAAGCGTTTATTGCAGGAGAGCGGAGGGTTGAGCCTGTTGAATCAAAGGAGGATAGCGAGAGACTTTCTGACATGGCTGGGACGACGGAGACGCATTATAACTTGTATTTGGACTGTAAATGATGGCCTGTCATTTAAAAAAAAAAAAGCTATTAATGGGAATTGTTTACAAAAGTATTTAAACAAGCTCAGTTCATCATCCATCATAAAGTGCCACTCAGCAGCCCCAGTCCATTCCAGATATCTCTGTTGAGGAGTGAGTGATTGTGTCTGGTTCCTCACAGTAGCAGTCAATGTTTCTCAGGTTCTACTGTATGAGTGATCAAACATGTGTGTGTGTGTGTGTGTGTGTGTGTGTGTGTGTGTGTGTGTGTGTGTGTGTGTGTGTGTGTGTGTGTGTGTGTGTGTGTGTGTGTGTGGGAGGAGGCTTGTGACTCCCCTCCCCTGTGCCCAGTCAAAAAACACACAAGCCTCCCCAGCAATTATCGAACGGTCCCCTAACAGTCACATGCGCTACACAGACAATAAGACCGGCGCACTAAAGGTCGTTCAACTGTGAGGTATAAAAGCTGACAACGTCCCGAGCGTCGCTCAGTTAAACCGAAGAAAAAGTTACCCGGAGGATACCAGAGCGCGCACCAACTCACCCGTAAACATGTCAAATCTAACCAACGGGAAAGAAAGAAACGGGGATTATAGGATTGATACAGATATGATTGGAGATAAACTCATTTTCTTCGTGAATGGAAAAAAGGTAAGAATTACAATTGACTCATGTTTTATCAACAATTTGTTTAATAACAATATACATATTGATATTTGTTTCAATTTATTATCAATATAAATGGACCTAACACCATAATGATTGTCGCCCAATTGTTCACTGATAGCAGGTAATGTGTTCTCCATAGTCTTCAGTCTATTCCAGCAGTGTTCCGGACGAAATATGTTCATGTTTCAAAATGATCATGTCTGCTATAACGTCAATCAATTAATTCGTTCTGAATCTATCATGAGTACAACTTGAATCCTGTCCGTTTGTTTATTACCATTCTAAATATTTCTGCAGATCATTGAGAAGCATGCTGATCCTGAGATGACCCTTCTGACCTACCTCAGGAGAAAGTGTGTCCTTTTTCACTGATTGTTTATTCAAGGTGTTCGGCGCGTGCTCTGGGACCTTTCGCTCGCTCTGTTTTTATAGTCGTGGAACTTTGTACTGTTTATTGTTGATGAGTTGACGAGTAAGATATTATCCATCTGAAAAACCAAAGGGGTTGGTTACAGCAAAGACGTGAACATGCATAGATGAGTGAGATATTATTCAGGGCATTTATATTAAAGTTCCAAGGGTTAGGGTTATGGCTCTCTCTCTCTCTCTCTCTCTCTCTCTCTCTCTCTCTCTCTCTCTCTCTCTCTCTCTCTCTCTCTGTCTCTCT
>NC_139668.1:17907129-17917129 GCF_951799395.1 Argentina silus | reverse complement strand
TCACCTCACCTCAGCACCAACCCACTCACCTCACCTCAGCACCAATCCACTCACCTCAGCACCAACCCACTCACCTCAGCACCAATCCACTCACCTCAGCACCAATCCACTCACGTCAGCACAAGCAACTAGTAATTTGCCAATGTTGGCGTTGCAAGCTGAAATTGCCAATTATAAATTGCCAATTATTGCCGATTTTTGCCAAAAATAGAATTTGTGTGTGTGTGTGTGTGTGTTCACTTTTGTTTCTGTCTTGGTAGGTGAAATGCATATGGGAGGTCAGGAGCACTTCTACCTGGAGACCAACTGCACGGTGGCGGTCCCTAAAGGAGAGGACGGGGAGATGGAACTGTTTGTCTCCACACAGTCTGCCACCAAGACTCAGGTACACACATCATACTTACAATATGTTCTACTTCATTAGGATGAGCATAAAGGTGCAAAGGACGCAAATAACACACACGCACACGCACACACGCACACGCACGCACAGCTTCATCTTTATTCCCTCCAAATCTCTCACTCTCACTCTCTCCCACTCTCTCCCACTCTCTCTCTCTCTCTCTCTCTCTCCCTCCCTCTCTCCCTCTCTCTCTCTCTCTCTCTCTCTCTCTCTCCCTCCTAGAGTCTGGTTGCTAAGGCATTGGGTGTCCCGGCCAGTCGAGTGGTTATCAGGGTGAAGAGGATGGGAGGAGGATTCGGAGGGAAAGAAAGCAGGTCCACCGTCCTGTCTACAGTGGTTGCTGTGGCTGCACAGAAGTAGGCACACACGCACACACACGCACACACACGCACACACACGCACACACACGCACACACACGCACACACACGCACACACACACACACACACACACACACACACACACCAGAGTCATTATAGAGATGTGTGTATCCAACTGTGTGTGTTTCAGGCTGAGGAGGCCAGTGAGGTGTATGTTGGACAGGGATGAGGACATGCTGGTGACAGGGGGCCGTCATCCCTTCTACGGACGATATAAGGTGGGACAGAACAAACAGAACACACAAACACACAATCCACACAGTTACACAAAATAAACTGTAGGGGGAGCAGTGTTTCACCTGACTCTGTCTCTGTCTCTTTCTCTCTCTCTCTCTCTCTCTCTCTCTGTCTCTTTCTCTCTCTCTCTCTCTCTCTCTCTCTCTCTCTCTCTCTCTCTCTCTCAGGTGGGCTATATGAAGACAGGTCGAGTGGTGGCTCTGGACGTGACCTATTACCAAAACGCTGGCAACTCCATGGACCTGTCTCTCTCAGTGAGTACCGTCCTGCAGGACGCCTGTCTTTGTGCGTCTCTCTCCTCTGAAGTGGGTTCCACACGGGAGCGGCAGGTCTGGGCAGCGGGTGGAAAACTGTAGAGATCTGTAGGCGACGCCATCTTCATGTTCCTTCACGTGAACACTGCTCAGCTTGGGCAGCGGAAGTAAAAAAAAAAATCATATACATTTCTTCCGTTAACCAATCACAATTGAGTATGAGGTGTCTTCCTTCCCTTTTGCTAAACATAAACACTCATAGCGATCACGAAGGAGAAGCTCAGGAGAAAACCCTTCGACTCTCGGCTGAGTGAACTTTGCGTCGGTTAATCATCTGTAACCTTTACTCACCAACTGCCAAAGAGTTCTGGAACACTCAACATCCAGAGCGCCAAGAGTTCTATGTGGTGTTTACCTAAAAACAATACTTTGATTGGCTACAAAATGAAGCATCATCATTTATGCATTTTTGGTAAATTCACCCTCGGCGCTCTACAATGTTGACAATTTGGGCGACTTTACTCACCCTCGGCACTGAATGAGTAAACTCGAATCAAGTCAAATCAAATACCAATAATAATAATAATTATTGGTTGTTATTATCAATAACTCTTCCGTCTGATGGATCTTTTGAGTGTCTCTGTGTCTTACGGTTCTCCTGCCCTGTCCTTGGTTCTAGATCTTGGAGCGAGCGTTGTTCCACATGGAGAACTCGTACAGCATAGCTAACATCCGCGGGACCGGCTACATGTGTAAGACACACCTGCCCTCCAACACGGCGTTCCGAGGGTTCGGGGGGCCGCAGGGCATGATGATCGCTGAGAGCTGGATGGCTGACGTGGCGCAGAGCCTGGGCCTGCCTTCCGAACAGGTAACATACATATATACACACACACACACACACACACACACACACACACACACACACACACACCACAAACAGTAGTGCAATATATGCAATACACACACAAACACACACACACACACAAACACACACACACACACACTGAGAAAGCTCCACAGCTCATATGATGATGTGTTTGGTCTGCAGGTGCGTCGTCTGAACCTGTACACTCAGGGAGAGAGAACCCCTTACAACCAGCTACTGGACCACATCACTCTGACCCGCTGCTGGGACCAGTGTCTGCACAGGTCCCACTATAACCAACGCAGAGCTGCCATAGAACAGTACAACAGGTATACACACACACACACGCACACGCACACACACACACACACACACACACACACACGCACACGCACACACACACACACACACACACACACACACACACACACACTCGCACGCACACAGACACACGCACGTACGCACGCACCCACTAACATGTCTGGAGATCCCATTTTAACCATGGCAGAGCTAACATAAGAAGTACATAAATATACTGTAATGTGTGTGTGTGTGTGTGTGTGTGTGTGTGTGTGTGTGTGTGTGTGTGTGTGTTCAGTCAGCACCGCTGGACCAAGCGAGGGCTGTCAGTCATCCCCACCAAGTTTGGCATCAGCTTCACTGCTGCGTTCCTCAACCAGGTCAGTGTGTGTTTGTGTGTGTATGTGTGTGTCTGTGCACACTTTGTCAGAATTTGTGTCTATATGTGAGTGTGTTCATATGAGATGAACATCATCTGTGTGTGTGTGTGTGTGTGTGTGTGTTGTCCAGGCAGGGGCGTTGATTCATATCTACACAGATGGCTCAGTGCTAGTCACTCACGGAGGCACAGAGATGGGACAAGGACTACATACCAAGATGGTGCAGGTGTGTGTGTGTGTGTGTGTGTGTGTGTGTGTGTGTGTGCGCACATTTGTGTGAGAATCTAGGGTGAGTCTAGGTGATTTTCAGCCACAGAATGGAGAATGAAGCAGTGTGTTTGGGCATGTTTTAGGTTGCCAGTCATGTGTTTGGGCATGGTGTTTTAGCGTGCCAGTTGTGTGTTTGGGCATGGTGTTTTAGGTTGCCAGTCGTGTGTTTGGACATGGTGTTTTAGGTTGCCAGTCGTGTGTTTGGGCATGGTGTTTTAGGTTGCCAGTCGTGTGTTTGGGCATGTTTTAGGTTGCCAGTCGGGCTCTAGGTGTGTCCAGCTCCAAGATCCACATCACAGAGACCAGCACCAACACTGTTCCCAACACCAGCCCTACTGCAGCCTCCGCCTCCTCTGACCTCAACGGAGCCGCTGTGCACGTAAGGCACACACACACACGCACACACACAAGCACACGCGCACGCACACACACAGGGAGCCCTTCACTCCACTCCAATGTTTGGAACTTTATTTTTTCCTAGTATTTTGTCAACAAGGAAGGAATAATCTGTATTTTTATGTTGTTTTCTTGTTATTGGGACAGTCTTACTTATGAAAATCCTACATTACATGAAGATAGAGTTTGAGTTTGTCTGACCCCTCTCTCTCTCTCTGTCTCTCTCTCTCTCTCTCTCTGTCTCTCTCTCTCTCTCTCTGTCTCTCTCTCTGACTCTGTCTGTCTGTCTCTCTCTCTCTCTCTCTGTCTCTCTCTCTGACTCTCTGTCTGTCTCTCTCTCTCTCTCTCGATAGAACGCGTGTGAGATTCTGTCACAGCGTCTGGAACCATACAAAACCAAAAATCCCAAGGGCTCCTGGGAGGACTGGGTCAGTAGCTTGATAAACGACCACCCTGTAACCCTCTCCCTCTCCCTCTCCCTCTCCCTGCAGCGTTCCCACATGGGCGCTCCGGTACTCTCCTCCCCTTCCCCGTCTCATTCTTCCCTTTGCGTCGTTCCAGGTGAGAGCTGCCTACTTTGACCGGGTGAATCTGAGCGCTAATGGATTCTACAAGTAAGTCCCTGAGAAACCGGGCTGTGGTGACCGTCCGCAATTGGCCAATCTCTCTCTCTAGTGCGTGGTGATTGGTGGAGCCTGTGTGCTGACGTTCCCTGTGTTCCTCAGGACCCCTGATCTGGGCTATAACTTTGAGACCAACTCTGGGCGTCCCTTCAACTACTTCAGCTACGGAGTGGCCTGCTCTGAGGTGGAGATAGACTGCCTGACAGGCAGCCACAAGGTGTGTGTGTGTGTGTGTGTGTGTGTGTGTGTGTGTGTGTGTGTGTGTGTGTGTGTGTTAAAGACATTGTAAACAAGCCTTCAACCCCTGCTCCGCTCCTCTCCCATCAGAACGTTCACACCTCCATAGTCATGGATGTTGGCAAGAGTCTGAACCCGGCTTTAGATATCGGACAGGTATGGATCAACACACACACACACGCACACACACACACACACACACCACAAACAGTCCAATATAGGCTCCTCTCAACTGCATTTCGTTGTCTCTGTACTTGTACTCTGCACAATGACAATAAAGTTGAATCTAATCTAATCTCTCCTCCCACACACTGTGGTGTAGTGCTGTGTGGAAGTGGTTTTAAGCTCTTCCTCTTTTCTTCTCTTTGGTCGTTTTCTCTCTCTCTCTCTCTCTCTCTGTGTTGTGCAGGTAGAGGGGGGGTTCATGCAGGGTGTCGGTCTGTACACTCTGGAGGAGCTGAAGTACTCCCCCCAGGGGTACCTGTTCACGCGTGGCCCAGGCATGTACAAGATCCCTGCCTTCGGAGACATCCCCCGGGAGCTCAGCGTCTCCCTGCTCCGCGACGCTCCCAACGACAAGGCCATCTTCTCCTCCAAGGTACGGGGGACTCTTATTGTGAAGTCTGTCTGATCTTAACGGGGACTCTTATTATGAAACGTTCCCGGTAGATACCCGTTTGAATCGCCATCCCGGTCGCAGTACTCTCTGGCCTAGCCGCTGCACCCTCGCCGCCACCCCCAGGCCCCTCTTAACAGGGACTCAGGGACTCTTATTATGAAACGTTCCCGGTAGATACCCCGCCTGGCCCTACTCATTGCCCTGTTCTTGGTTTCAGGCGGTAGGGGAGCCCCCTCTCTTCCTGGCTGCGTCTGTCTTCTACGCCATCAAAGACGCCATCACGGTGGCCAGGGCGGAGTCAGGACTCAGTGGGCCCTTCAGATTGGACAGCCCCGCTACGCCCGAGAGGATCCGCAACGCATGTGAAGACCGCTTCACCAAACTGGTGTGTGTGTGTGTGTGTGCGTGCGTGCATGCGTGCGTGCGTGCGTCTGTGTCCTTGTCTGATTTTGTTACATCAGGGAGGTTGAGTCAGACCTTGATTAAAACTCAGTGTAATAACCTTAGAAATGTGTTGATCTGTTTCAGTGCCCTCCTGCCGAGCCTGGCACCTTCACCCCCTGGGCAGTGCAGGTTTAGAATGGACAGAAGGAGAAGAGGAGGGGGAAAAGAAGACAGTTCCAAACTGATCCTCTTACATGTTTCCTAGTCCTGGGTGTTACTGGAGACGATTGCGCCAGTGTTCAGTGCTGTGTCTGTCTGAGGGTAAGGGGCCAGGGAAACACTGGGAGGAACAGTTTGGAATAGAGCCGGAACGCACACAAACAACTGTCTCAGGCCTTGTTTGAATATCTTAAAAAAATATATATATATAATGTCCCTTCCTTCCTTTGCAGTAGTCACTGATCTGACATGACTGGATTGGTGTAACATACTGTGGTGGAATTGTTGCTTTCACCCATCCAGTTGTGTCAGATCAGCGGTTACTTCAAGGAAGGGGTACATCTGGTATCGGAGCCCAGTCTCAGCCTTAGGTCATCTGCAGTGCATTGTGGGATATGACAGCACACCTCTGATCGAATCATGGCCAGATGAATATATCATATCGATGCCTGTGATCAATTAAATCAAGTCAATCTCTACTGCTTAATTGCATTTGACCTAATGTTAATAATGAATTAATGTAATATGCCTAATTTCTAAAGCACTTTTGGCTGTGCAGAATTGTATAAAAAGTGCCAAACTAATGCCTGTAGGTCTACAGTATTGTTTTTTATTGATTGATGATTAATGCTACTTTTATATCAAAACTTGTTTTTATGTAAAAATTATTTTATCTTGCTCAGTGATTCTAATAGAGCTTAGTTTGACCAGAATTGTCTTGAGTTTTAATTACATTTTTAATTTATTATCCCTGTGCGTATCTGATCTTGGTGCACTGGCGCCATCTTGTGGCTAACAGCATGTCATAACAATGTGGAGACCTAACTCGACACAGAAAATGAGTGATAGCCTATTGCTGTTATGTTATTTAATAATTTTATTTAATTTTTTATTTAATTTGTCCGAAGAGTTTCTCTGCTTAATATACATGCATTTACAATCACCTGACGTGTTATCTTTTGATGAATGCTCATTCACACAAGATGTTCATCTCCATACAGCTGTAGTGTTTCCACAAACTGTAGCTTCATGATGCTTTTAACAGTATTTCACCAACAAAAAATCACACCCAGGCATTACAGTGACCAAAGATATGACATACATGTCATCAAAACAAAGACACCGTGCATGACAATGACATGACACAAACGTCAGTTCATATTTCAAGTTCCTAGGTCACATGTCCTCTTTGGGGTTGGCGAGGCCGTCCTCCCTGCTGCAGCGGTGGCAGTGACACAGTCCCTTGAGGGTGTGTCTGAATGACCTCATACGGTAGGCGTAAAGCAGCGGGTTGAGGGCGGAGTTGGCGTGGGACAGCAAGATGGCCACCTGGCTGAGTGGCCGCGGCACGGGGCAGTCGGGGCACAGCAGCAGGACACAGTTGACACAGTGGATGGGCAGCCAGCACAGCATGAACAGGAAGAGGACCAGGAACAGAGAGGTGGCCTTCCTGACCTCCCGACGCATACGCAGGGCTCGCTTGGCCTCGGTGGCGACCCCTGGCCTGGCCTCACCTCCGGACGCAGCCCCTGACCCTGAGTCAGTCGGGACCCCAGACCCAGACTTAGGGTCAGACTCAATCCCCCCAGTCCCAGCCCTGCCCTCACTAACCCATCCCCATCTACCACCTCCAGCCCCAGGGCGCTGTGCCCCATACCAAGCTCTATCCACTATCCTGACTCCCCCACTACCATCTACACTCCAACCCTCCGTCCCACTCACAGAGTCGTCGCTCTTGTCTCCAGTCCCAGCCACGGGGCCCTCCGGCCGGGCCGCTGCACCCCCGCTACCCCCCCCTGTCCCCGGTGGACCTCTCCCGGCCGCGATGCGCCTCAGCTGCTGTCTCACAGTGAGGAAGATGTGTCCGTAGATGATGAACATCACCGCTAGGGGCGCCAGCACACAGCCAAAGAAGTTGAAGTAGACCATGTAGGTCAAGTCAACCACACAGGTGAAGAGGCAGGACCTGCAACAGTGGACTGCTGTTACAAATATGAGCATCTTGTACTCTATAGTACTGTTATAATTCAATAATAATAATAATAATAATACTAATAATAATAATAAAGTGCCAAGCCATAACATTTTATTTACAATAAAAGTACATTGAGATGTTTTAAAATGCATCTCATCTTTTCAGAGATTCAATAAAGTTTGATTTGAGAAGTTTGATTTACCCAGAGAGCGGGAGTGAGCCGTGCCATCCCATCAGGGGCAAAGACCCAGAGAGGAGGGCCAGGAACCAGGTCAGGAACAGGGCTAGCCTGGCGTTCCTGGGGCACATGATGCGCTGGTACTGCAGGGGCAGCCGGATAGCCACGTAGCGCTCCGCGGCTACCGCTAGCAGGCTCAGGATGGAGCTCTGCGTTAGCACGATTAGCACGCTGAGCAGGAGCAGGCACAAGGGCAGGTTGTGGCGCGGCAAGCCCATGTCTGTTAGGACAGCACAGGGGATAGCCAGCAGGCCCACGAAGATGTCTGCCACTGCCAGCGACACCTGGAAAAACAAAGAAGGATTTGGACATGAGTTTTTATTGATGTGCGTATTGATGTGGACATGAGTTGTTTTCTTTACACTGGTTCAACTTATTGTGGTCTATGAGTGGAACGAGGTGTTGTAGTGTTCGCCTGCACACCTGGAGCCCTACAAGACCAGGTGTGAGGAACACAATTGACAACTGAATTTGAGATTGGAACTGAGTGTATTTGGATTCTCTATGGTCCTCTGTGGCTCAGTTGGTGGAGCATGGCGCTGACAAGGCTTAGGTTGTGGGTTTGATTCCTGCTGGGACCATATATACTGAATGGATGCACTCACTGTAATGTAAAAGTCGCTTTGGATAAAAGCGTCAGCTAAATGGCGTACCAGTCAAAAGTTTGGACACACCTTCTCATTCAATGGTTTTTCTTTATTTTTATTATTTTCTACATTAATATTGAAGACATCAAAATTATGAAGGAACACATATGGAATTATGTAATAAACAAAAATAAACAAACCAAAATATGGGTTAGGGTTATATGTTTTATATTTTAGATTCTTCAAAGTAGTTCTTTTGCTTTGATGACAGCTTTGCACACTCTTGGCAAGGTGTGTCCAAACCTTTGACTGGTACTGTATGTATATTAGGTTGTGAATCTTTTTTTTTTTTTTTTTACTCCCAGTATTTAGTTCCTCACCAGGAAGTAGTTGGTGACGGTGCGTAGTCTGCGGTTGCGGGACACGGCGAGGCAGACCAGGATGTTGCCAGACATGGAGAGGACGGAGATGAGGACCTCGGCTGCGATGTAGAGGCCGTTGAAGTCGGGCCCGTGGACGGGGGCGCTGGAGGGCAGGGACACCACACAGCTGCCATGTTGAGAGGCGTTGAAGTCGGGCCCGTGGACGGGGGCGCTGGAGGGCAGGGACACCACACAGCTGCCATGTTGAGAGCCGTTCATACTGACACCTGTGTTGACCTGCTGGAACAAAAGGGGGGGGGGGGGATCAATGGGTCGACGATCAAAAGAAAGGAAATGAGTCGTCACCGGCCATGTTGTTCCCCTCTGTTGTGATACGCCTCTCTGATCTCTTGTGCTTACCTGCTGAACAGTGAAATCAAACCTGATAAGACACACACACACACACGCACGCACATACACACGCACACACACACACACACACACACACACACACACACAATCTAATCAGTCCGATAGTGATTGTGCTCATTCAAACAGCTGCTGGGCATGAATAGTGTGCCGTTATTGAATCAAAACAACCCCTTCACTAACAAGCCATTGACCTTTTCTACATGACCCGTAGATCTTTAAAAACTCTTTTCAGTGGCAATAAATAACTGTACAGTATGTCTACTCTCTAATGTCTCCTATTGGACTGGTCGTAAGAGGTTCTAGGTACAAACGAGGTTAATCACAGTTATACACTGGGTAACCTTTGTCTCATCAAATACATTACATCAAGGTAAATAAATAAAAATCAATCATGCAATACATGGGCAGCTTAGTGGCGTAGCACGCTAATGCGCATACCACGTAATCGCAAGATTCCTGGTTTGATTCCGACCCTCGACCTATCTTGCATGTCATCCCTCCTCTCTCTCTCTCTCTCCCATCCTTCCTGTCAATCTCTACTGTCTCTATCCCAATAAAGCAGAAATGCCCTAAAAACATTTTTATTTATTTATTTATTTTTTAAATCATGCAATACACAAATAAAATGATACGTGCTCACCTCGGAGTCACCTAATGTCCCCCGTCACCGTCCTGTCAGACCTGAGAGCGGTCCTGTCCTGTCTGTGTCCTGTCAGGAGGAGAGAACAATCCGGAACATTGGAACCTACTTAGAGCTCTGAGATCGGAAACAATCCTGGAACCGCTCCAGAAACGCTGAGGGACACGTCCTCATCCCTTGGTGTGTGTGTGTTTATG
>NC_139668.1:17862129-17902129 GCF_951799395.1 Argentina silus | reverse complement strand
GTGTGTGTGTGTGTGGTGGGGGGGGGGGCAACACCAGAGAAAGATGTTAGATTGTTAAGTTTGAATGAATCTTGTGTGTGTGTGTGTGTGTGTGTGTGTGTGTGTGTGCGCGCGCATGCATGCTTGTGCCTGTGTGTGTGCATGCGTGCATGTGTGTGTGTCTGAGAGTTTCCTGACACTCACTGTTCTGAAAGCAGCCAGTAGCCACGCCCATGGGGGTCCGGACCTCCAGGCCCATCAGAGTGGAGAGAGTCTGGATCAGCACCGTTCCTGAGGCTGAGGGACAGAAGCTGACTTGTTCGTTCACATTGTTAATACAATGTTAGCACCGCGAGCTAACGTTAGCTGACAGGGGGAGAAGGCAGTCCATAACGAACACAAAGTTCCTGCGTCAGGTCTGGAATATGTGTTATAAATGTATTATAAATGTGTTATAAATACAATATGTGTGAGTGTGTGTGTGTGTGTGTGTTTTCACCGCACCAGACACAGCAAGGGGTGAGAAGATGTCCACCCCTCCTCCTTCCGCAGATGGTACGAGCCAGCCACACAGCTTCTCCCAGAATTCCCTGAGGTCAGGGGTCAGCACACTCCTCTCTGTGACCCTGCAGCCTGGGGTTGGTACACAGGTATAAACATCCACAGCACCCTCTGTGAACTACAAGTCCCAGCACCCTCAGTCTCAGGCCGATAATGATGAGAGAGAGAGAGAGGTAGAATACACACCATGCTTTCTTCTCACCTTGCAGCAGTCTGACCTCCTCTGTCCCTCCTGGAGCTAGCACCCCCAGTCTCTGAGCCCTCTGCCCGCCCAGAGCCCTCTCTGTCTGGGCTAAAAGAGCCGGCAGAGTCCCTCTGTGGTCGTACAGGACCAGGACCACCCCGGCCCTCACACCAGACAACACCAGCTGAGAGAGCAGGGGACAGGAGAGCTCTGTTACCCTCCCATCGGGGATGAAGTACCTACCATGTATCAGTGTATACTTCAGAGTTCCTCCCCTCTCTTCCTCTTCCTCCTCTCCCCTTCCCCCTCTCTCTCTCTCTGTCTGTCAGTCCCACCCTCCCCGTTCTCTGCCTCCCTCTCCTTCCTCACTGGCCTCACCTCATAGGCAGGTACTCTGTTGGAGAGCAGCAGAAGCAGGACAGGGCGGGAGGGAGAGGGAGAGGGAGAGGGGGACGCTCCGGGTCGCTGTGTTAGGGGCCTGTAGGTGTAGGTGGACATGGGTCCCCTACTCACACTGTCCCTGAAACAGACACAGCGACCCCAAACACAAGGATGTATTACATGTATTACATCCTCATTAAATACACACACACACAAAGACTCAAATGACATGGATGAATGCAAGCATTACGGCGGGAAACTCCTAGAGGGCTAATGAGAGCTATTACCATGTCACTTCCACCCATGTGATGATGTGAGCCTCTGACTCACCGTGTGGGCAGGGACCTGACAGGGTTGGAGAGCTGGGTCTTTTCTGGGGTACGGTCAGAGACGGTGTCGGGGGTGAAGAGGTGACGTCCAAACCCCTCTGGGGGCCAGGAGAGGGAGGGCTGAATGCTGACTGTTACCCCAGGCCCAGGCCTCTCTCCCTGGGCACGGCCACTCCTCACTCCCCCTGTACCCATGCTGCTCCCCCAAGCTCTCCTGTTCTTCAAAGATGCTCCTGCCGACAAAACCAGAGGCAGTTATCGGCCTAAACTGTAGGATTGGACTGATGCTCTCTTCTCCTCTCGCTCTGTCTCTATCTCTCTCTCTTCTCACTCACTCTTGTGTTCCTCCACCCTCTCTCTGATGACCTGTCTGATCCTCTTCTCCTTCTGTCTCTCTTCTTCCTCCTCCCTCGTTCCGGCGGTGGGTTTGTTAAGGGTACCGTACCTCTCCGCAGCCTCTCGGGGGGTGAGCCAGTCCAGAGTGGACACGCAGGAGACGTAGTGTCTCTTCCAGCCTCCGTACTCTTTCTCCCCCGGGGTGTACTGCAAGAACCAGCCCCTACGAACGCACCTCACAGCCCACAGGCAGTCCTACAGAGAAAGACAACGTTTTTTTTTTTTATATAACATTATTTTTAATATGTTTTTAGGGCATTTTTGCTTTATCGGATAGAGACAGTAGAGATTTACAGGCAGGATGGGTACCTTGAACCTTGCGATTATGTGGTATGTGCTTTGTGTGCTACACCACTAAGAACCCAAGAGAGACAAGGTTGACCCAAACATCTTCACCGTGACCTCCCACCCCCCTGGCCTCGAAGCCCTCACCTGCTCGGCCAGGAACCTCCAGTGCCAGCTGACCTTGGCGGCAGAGCAGAGGTCACGAGGGGTCAGGAATGACATCACGTACAAGGACAGAAACCGTGGTAACAGAGTGGTGAAGTCCACACGAGTCACTGGAACTGTCTGCATCAGCCAATCTCTGCTGAACCTGCCCCAGGGGTCATAGCGGGGTCAGAGGTGAGAGGCCCTGATGTGAAGGAGATTCTAACTCAACAGAATTAACCTGGATAAATGAAGTTCACATAAATGAAAAACAGCGTGTTACGTTACTTGAGCTGAGACTTGGAGCATCGTGACAGCACTGTGTGGAGGAAGTGTTTTCTCTGGCGGTCGGTCCACAGGTCAAACCAATGCAAGACCAGGGTGGTCCTCTCCCCAAACAGCTAGAGGTCAACACAACACAGTCAGTTATCCTGTAAATATCCTGAATGGTGAATATACTGTATAAGATCAATTACACAGGCCTGTGCTACCCATTTTCCGTTTTTGTGCTGATGGTGTTGGGTTTAGCTACTTGCCCTATGCCCACCCACTTTTATGCTGGCCAACACATTCCCCCTTGGCTGTTGGTAGATTCAAGACAAGTCGGACACGAGCTCCCAGTGGGAAAAATCAAATTGAACAGCCCTCAAGCTCGTGGGAATTCTGAGTTGAATGCACCGTAACCGTGAGCCTGGCAGAAGCTTACACTAAGTGAAATGGAAATATGTTGAATACACACATCTAAGCTTTTTAATACACACTGTAGTTTGTTTTCGTGCTTGAGATCCGTTGGTGAGTTATAAACTTGCACGTTAAAGCGGTAATAACTGGCGAACGCTGGCATTTAACTTTGTTTGGATTTTCTGAACTCAAATCAAGTGAATGCTCCGAAATCGGAGGTGCGAGATCTCAGGTGGGAATTCTATGGAATTCCGAGTTGGTCATGAATGCACCACAACCAACCGCGATCATCTGACCTTCAGGTTGGACGACTTGTTGGTTATGGGCGTCCATGCGCTAAAGCGGGTATCGGCGGCTCCCGTGGCCGGAGGCCAGTGCGTCAGAGCGGGATGGGGTTCGTAGTCTGTTCCACTCAGCTGCCACCGCTTCACGCTGTGAAGACTCGCCCCGCCCGTAGACTTCAAACTCAGCTCCATGGGTGTCGTTCCATGTAATTAGGGGCAGTTAAATAGGACCAAATGTATACTAAAATCCGACTTTAACCAATGAATTTTGCCTGCCGTCAATTGCAATTAACTAACAAATTGAGTCTACTTTCCTCCGTGTGGCCCAAATAAAATACACAGTTGTCTGGTTCTGCGTCTCCTAGAAACAGAATAACAAACTGACCAGGGCACCCACTGCATTCCTCCACACGGGCGACTCGAAGACCATTCCAACACCTTGGAAGTGGATCCCTCCATCCTTGCTTCACTCAAGGATTAGATTACCAGGAATATACATTTGGGAACAAATTAAGTGAACGCAATTAACGTTTACATCCACAGATCACCATATCAATGTGAGATCGGCAAAACGACAGGAACGACATACAACGACTACATTTACAAATCAAGATAATCTAACGTGTGCTACCAAACTGTAAAACCCTGCAATTCAAACATTACTTTGGATTATATCACATTTTGATTGATATTTAAGGGAATGAAACACAGGCTAACTCATGGTTCTGTATTAGAACGTTTATTGACTTCCCCGCGTAAAACCAAGAAAAAAATAAATCAGCATTTACTGCTTATACAAGCTACCATACACACCCCGTCCCCAAACAACTTTATAATACACATCTAGAATATACACAACATTACAAAACAATTAAATGGTTTACAATCGAAGAAGCTGATGATTATTGCATTTCACCTGCATATTACGATGAAGACGTAGGATAACTTCATCGGATAACATTTTCATTTAGTTAGCATATGGTTAAATAAAAAAAATAAGGCGAGGCATCAGCATTTGGTTCATTTACTTGAGCCTAGTTAAACTCAGAGGGCTTTTTTTTAACGGATAAACACCCTCCGGGATATGTGCATTTCATGTGTGTTTCAAAAGTCACATTCTGCATGGATGTGTGCAATTCAATACAAATACAGTGTATTTCAAAGATGAGAGTGGAGCATTGCGAGAGGAGACCTTTCACAAGCATGCCCAGAAAACGGACCCCTAGCCCCCTCCCCCTCAATACCACATGGGGATCGGAGAGGACTGAAACGGATCACGGTAGTAGTGTCCACCTTGCACTCTAACAAAGTGGGTAATTTGGCGACAGTGATTAGACCTAGGCCTACACATATGCCATCCTTTTAGATATGCGTGTAGCTGTGCAATAGGCCTAGCCGTGCTGCAGATGACACCCGCGAGCGCTGCTGATACAGAGGGGCTCTGTTCCAATAGTGTCACTGGTACCTTCCCCCCGAATCCTTGTTGACTCACTCCTACTGGATCTGAGAGGACAGGTTTGGTTGGGTACGACCACTGCGTTTGGCTAGTTGGAGCTGATAATTAACCTGGAAAAGGGTGCACTCATTCACCCCTATTTAGAGCCTCTGGCAGTTGAGTTTGAAAGTAAAACAGTGATCCAAGAGAAGGCGGTCTTACACTGTTTTCTCGCAAAGTCTCCGTTTGTTTTTAGTAATGCCAAAATGTACCCCATGGCCTTGGGGATAGGATATCCACTTTAGAAGAATTAGATGGAAAGTGATTTTTTTCTCTTGAATCAATGTTTCACTACAGTATATAACATTGACCTGCCCCAGGGGTCATGTGCTGCTATACTAGTCCAGTCCAGTCAGATCCGTGAAGGAGTCTAAAAAGGAAGCGAAGACAAGGAGGGGGGTGACCGTAATGGAATCCAGCCAGTAGTGTTACAGTAGGTCTTCAATCATAGATATGTAAACACCAGATGGTGCCCTGACCATAAAGCAACTGACAACACCAGATAGTGACCACAGAGATATTCAAAACACTAGAAACAGTAGGTTCAACTCTAATTGCTGCCCTAGCTTGATTGGCACACACAGTAGATAGAGGACTGCACATCCAGGTCCATATATCTGACAACTGATGTGACTTGTTGTGAGGAGAGACCCTTTCTGCTGACAGCAGTGCCACACCGTGATGCAGCGTGTGCAATCTGACATGCAGCGGGTGCAATCCGTGAAGCGCGGTTATATAACCTGCTACACCAGAAATGTGAACAGTTGCGCGAGTCTTCGAGTTTGTCCTTTACCGCCAAATATAAACTAGGACTAAGAGTTTATCAGCTCCATTTTCAAACAGGTACCTCTGTTGTATGCATGTACTACTATGATCAATGATTCTATTACATTACCATACTATGAAGCTGAGTGAATATGTTTTTAAGAATCCAAAAAGCATTGAAACCTAGCATTCCAGGCACTTTGTAGAGTACAGATCAGAGAAAAATAAGACTCCAAATCGAATTTTCACATAACGCAACGACTACACTTTTCACACACGCTGGTGTAGCAGGTGACATTGAACACGATATAGTCGATCAACGCCGTGATCACGCTAATCTCACGGACATGGGGTTTACACGCACGAGGCGTAGCAGGGCTGTCAGACCATCCTAACACTGGAATATCAGACCTGGTCCTAAGGACAGTGTATGCTGGGTTTCATGCAAACTGTTTTCACATATCAATAAGCAAGATTTCACAACAAAGCCTCAACATTTCGCAATAAAACACCTTGTAATTGTTGATAGTGGTTAATAATATTCATCAAGACTGATTATTGGTTCTTTGTGTGGGCAGGTGATGCTGGATGGATCTGATTGACAGCTCAGCTGGTGTGAGACCCAACACACACAGTGCGTTTCTATGCTCAGGACTCCCGAGGAAGCCTGCTCTATGGTTAGCGACCCGTATAGTAGGCCTAACGTTGCCATTTGTAACACCACATTGTCTAAATCTGTGTGTCTGTGTGTGTGTGTGTGTGTGTGTGTGTGTAAAACACTGTGCACTCCTCTCTCTCATTCTGTGCAAACTCCACCCCTTCCTTAGACAGGGACATATCTCAATAATCTAAAGTGGTCTCCTCTCCTTGCCTTCTCTCCTTCAGCTCCACTGACCTGAAAACCTATGGGACTGTGGGAGAGCAAGTGCAAGTCCCCCTGTTATGCTGTTGTTTCTACTCCTTGCGCTTTCAAATCAGTGCAGGTGATGGAGAGGAGGCAAGGAGAGGAGGCAAGGACAGGAGACGACAACAGCAGCAGGCCATTCTGCAGACTCAGATGCTGGCAGTCCTGGGGATCTCCTGGGTGTCAGCCAGGTTCAGTTTCTGGCTGGTAGAGAGTAAAGGAGAATAGTTGAGACAGAATCCCTGACCCAGTCTACTGTGAGCTTGTAGTATCTTCTCTTTTCAGTTGTACCTAGGGTGAATCTTTACTAATATGAGAGATTCACTCAAACCAAACATGACCATATGATGACCAGTAAGGTATCTGACCAGCACCAGTCTTTTCAAAAGGATACATTGATGAACTCAACTCCTCCAGCTGGGGGAAAAAAAACAAAATAGACATTTTATTCCACAATTCACACTACTGCTACAACAATAATCATGAATATGGGTTGGTATTATATCAACATTTGCAAAGATGTGGCTAGTCACCCCTCTTCCTGTATATATATATATATGCCATTTAGCTGACGCTTTTATCCAAAGCGACTTACATTGCAGTGAGTGCATACATTTCAGTATATATGGTCCCAGCGGGAATCAAACCCACAACCTAAGCGTTGTTAGCGCCATGCTCTACCAACTGAGCCACAGAGGACCGCGTATGTATGAGGAGAAGCAAGGATTAACTCTCATGAGGGGGGTGAGAGCTGTTGATGAACCTCTACTGGACTTAAACCGCTTACTAAACCCAACGAGAAAGCCCTGCGTGTGACACGCTGAGCCTGGTAGGTGTGGGATGACTCAGTAACTTCTAATCAGGGCAAGCTAATGGACTGATTAATTATATAGGCCATTTAGCTGACGCTTTCATCCAAAGCAACTTACATTGCAGTGAGTGCATACATTTTTTAGTATATATGGCCCTAGCAGGAATCGAACCCACAACCTAAGCGTTGTTAGTGCCATGCTCTGTGACAGTGGTGCACTGTGCTTACATTCAGCAGTAGTTTGTCCATGTTGGTGTCGCAGGCGGTCTTGCGCTGGTCCTCAGGCATCTCATCCACCTCCCCATAGAGGTCAAAGTGCAAACGAGCCAACTTCTCCTGCATCTCTCTCACATGCTCCATCTGGTCTATGGAACACTCATTACCTGGTGAGGGGGGGTGGACCAGTTATTACTGGAAGGAGAAGAGACAGAGAAACAAACACACACACACACACACACGCACACGCACGCACACACACGCACCAAAAGCCTGTAGTTTTCCAGAGTGAAAGTCGTTCAGCAGGCTGAGCAGGCCTTTCTCCATTTCCTGAACGTCAGACACATCAGTGAGGAAGGAGTGCTGGATGGGGGCAGCTTGGCCTGCCTTCGCCCCAGATGCCTGCTGTGCCCTAGGCTTCTCTCTCGTTCCCCTGGGGGGGGGGGGGAGGGTGAACCAAAGGTATAACCACACCATTGAATAAAGGAATAGTAATAACTTGCACACAAACATGAGCACAGGACTAAAACTATCAAAGGACACTACATACTCACTGTTTACTCCTCCCATGTAAAGCATATAGTATAGCTGAATAACAATTACTTTGAATAGTGTTACTTACACACACACACACACACACACAAATAACAATTACTTTGTTTAAACTAACCTTCGGCTCTTGGTCTTCTGGCTTGAGTGTGTTCCCGTGTGGCTGAAGCCGAGATGGCGGCCGGAGGACGCATTTTTTCGGGTGGTGGCAGGTGGGGCTGCCTGGTTCGTGGATGGCCTGGGACTCTTTCTCTTCAGTTTTCGCTCCTCCATAGTCAGGCTATGTAAAGTGAGTAGCTAATTATATCTTCAGCAATGGACACCCCTAATACAATGAAACGTATTAGCAGACCAGTAGCCCTGTCGCTAGGATCATTTTCATATTTGGATGTTAATCCCATTCCCAGATGGGTACATCTGTAACGTCACACCACCAAACACGACTACTCATAGGTAGCTAGCTAGTAGCTACCCTACGTTAGCGACAGACAGCTGAACCTGTTGAAACCACAAAGCAACATACCAACAATGTTTACATTGTATAGCTGTCAAGTCTGATAGCCTAGACGTAGCTGTGGTCCAGGGCTTTACGCTAGCTTAGCCTTAACGAGCTAGTAGCTAGGCTATACAATTGCTAGACTACTACCAGTAAATACATGTATATCGAGCAAAAACAACCACAAATTATTCGGCCAAGTATATAATACAGCTACATACCAGAAGAGGTTACTCAGTCGTTGAACTTAAACGTAGATAGTTCATTCGCTAAAAAAACATCCTTAAATAAAACTGTCATTATAAGTTTGTTTGTACTTCTTGTTCTTCCGTGGAGTTTTTACTGCGGTCGACAACCAGAATGGCGCATTACCGCCACCTACTGTCTCTTGGTCGGAAACCGTCACGCTGCACTCCTATCGGCAATAGGGTGTAACTGCAGACTAACACGCCACACGGCGAGAGGAAAAGTGTACAGTTGAAGGCAGTCCTGCATAGAGGTTGGTATTGCCCTTCTCCATTCATTGAGTTTGCAATGATAATGAATTGTGAAGGGCAATACCACTGTACCACTGTATAATACAGCTTCTGCTTCTTGTTGTATTGTTTTGGTCCTATTAATTAAATATTGGTTTAAATCAATCATTGTTAATACCAATTATGTTATGCTTTATCCCTGTGCATTAACCCTAACAGTGTGATTTATGTTTTCCATTACAGCATTCACTATCTTTATTTGCCATTTGTGCCGACCTGTCCATGTGGCCGCAAGCTCAGCTGCCACGCCAGGACGGCCCAGGAGGCCAAGGCTGCTAAAGCTGGAGGACATCGGACCACTGGCGTTGGCTCAGACTTCAGAGAGGACAGTAAGTAACCCCCCTATCCTAGACACTCAAAAACCCTGGTTTCAAACAGTTGGGAAACCCCATGATTCTGTCTCCCAGAAATGAGGCTCAGTGTGTTGAACCACTGTTATTGTGTGTGTGTGTGTGTGTCCTGTGTTAAATACAGGTCACTCTCCATCCCTGGTCATTGGTGCGTCCCTTCCGTCTTCTCAGACCAGGTACAGTAAGCACTCATCAAAACACACGGTCGTATGACTATTAATAACATTCTGAGTGTGTGTCTAGCCCTGGAAGGATCCACCAATCACAGCTGACTTTTCTTCCTCTGGGTATTATTCCACCAATCAAAAGCTGGGTCTAGGTGCAAGCCAGCCCAGAGGAGACTGCAAGTGGGTGTTGGCGACACATTTGCCAGTTACTCTTTCTCTATGAGAAGCCTGGATATGTGCCTATGTGTCTTTGTAGTAATATAAATAGAATAGTTGCCACGGTAACAGGCTTGTGTTCTGTTTCAGAGCTATCAGGTCAGGTGGCGAGCGATGACTCCTCTCCAGCAGCCACACCCCGTCCCTCATCCACAGAGGTGGCCGAGCTTCTAATGTCTCACTCGTGAGTCCTACTGTTAAACTTCTTATGTCCGATGGGGGGGGGGGGGAAACAAACAAACAATTGTTCTACACAGCAGGTTTAATTATCAATAATGTTGACCAAGGAATTCTCTTTTTCATTTATTTTCCAGAGATCAGAGACTAATCAAGGAGCTCCTTGAAAAGACGATAAATGACACAATACAACTATGATGATTACCATCAAAATTCTCTTTTTCGTTTATTTTCCAGTCAGTGGAGACTAAACTAATCAAGAAGCACCTTAAAAAGAGGGTAAATAACTAAATACATTTGTTATCATCAAAATAGTCTTTCTAAACCAAAAACCAATAAGAACTTTTTAAGAATGTGACCATAGATGACCTGAATTTGAGGGCAATGGAGGTCATCGAGTGGGTGGTTACTGTCTCCAATCAGGTCATCCTTCCCGCCATAGTCCTATATAAGACCTACATAGAGGAGCTCAACAATGACCAAGATGGCCGACCGCTCTCTGCTCTCTCCCATGGTGACTCTGTCAACACTACCACAGGATGTTCAGATAAGTCCCATCATGATTCCCAGGTTCAGGCTCCTGGGTGGGACACCCCTCTTTGAGAGTCCCACTATAACAATACGGCATTCATGACCGTGGCAGTGATCCTCCGGAAGGCCAAGCCGTTTCTGGAGAACAGCGAGGCGAGACCGCCCTCTTCGAACGTTTACTCCTCTGATATCATTGATGTGAAGGACAGCAAGGTGGTGACCAGGGAGCGCCACATCCACCCAGGATGTCTTCTTCAGCACAGGATCTCCAGCATCTCCACTGAGATGTTCTGGAATGCCTGTGAAGGCGCTAAGGAGAAGGTCCAGCACATCATGTTGGACAGTCAAAGGGACACGATCATCATCATCACGCTCAGGACATCAGAGGTGGGGGCCAACCTTTGTCGGGAGGTATTGGGCGAAGACCCGGGATACACTGCTACCACAACGACCTTCTCTAAATATAAGAGTGTGGAGGAGGACACAGATGCTCCTCCAAACTCCACATCGTCTCCAGCGGACAAGGTAAATGAATCAGAGCAGCGGCACGCAAACTCTACCTGAGGACAGGTGGATGATGTACCGCATTGCTTCGGCCTGTCGGATGTGTGACGCCGTGGCATCCCAGCTCAACACTCTGGATGATATGACTCTGCCCTTTCTGCTGCACCATCTGCGTCGTCAATGAAGATGGTGAAGAGGATGGTGGTACTGAAGGCTATGATGCAGCCTCTCGGACCTCCCCCACACACGGCAAAAGATGTTCGTGACGAACATAGCTCTGAGGCTAGAGAAGGCGTTCTCTCTCCTGCCCGGTGAGATCCTGGTTAGATCTGGTTACACTTTTATTTTGAAAATAATTATCTACAGTGATAATTCTGATATAATTTGGTTGGCTTGTTGTTGATTAACTATGCTACACCACACAATCAATGACTAGAGAGATATTGCAAAACGTAGCAAGGGAAATAGCTAGCTAGATATAAAAAGCAGTAACAAGCACCATGTTCTGGCTGGATTCGATGCACTATATTTATTTATAAAATCAGTTATAAATTATCCAACTCTACAATTGCAAAAAAAAAAAAAAAAAAAATGTTATTTTTTAACACATAAGGTAATTTACAAGCATTATCAACAACATGCAACCCATCATTTTGGGTGTCTTTTGTATTCTGTATAGTTGCTATTAGCCCCATAGCTAGCGAACAGTGGTTAGCTTTCGTGACGAACCAAACCCTCTCAAATGCATAAATAGCAATTTGGCAAACGATAGCCAACTTATAAAGGCTATAGTTGGTGAGCTAGATAGCTAATAATCAACTTCCACAAACATATACATATAGTCCTTCTTCAACATTTGAATTATAAATCCTAGTGAGATAACGATAACCCTATTGCTGCAATGTGAATATCGCTGCATGCCACGAAGAGCGTGCAGGGGACAGCAACCGTATTCCTTGAGCAGTGTTCAAGGCTGTTCCTTTACTGGCTGGAATTGAAGTTTACAAAGGTTCAGGCAGGCACTTTAAGGAGGACGGCAGCTGGACTTAAAGTGCAAGTAACTTTGCATGCAAATAAATCGCAGTGTCGTGCAGGTAAATTAACCCAGAGCAATGTGGCCTTCTTTCCTGGAGCATCCCCAGGCACCCCCATCCACTCAGAAATCCAGGTATTGCCCAATCATCAGGAGCTCTACACCAGTGACTCCTCCACTAAGCCTTTCTCCTCAATAGCGGAGACCATGATGGAGGTGGTTTTACCACAAGAGGGAGCTGCAGGACAGACAGCCACCACAGCAGATGACATCACTGCTGCCACCAGGAGACTGGAGAGACTGATATCCAGTGGGATGATCCACACCATCTCCCACGAGCTCTTTGACCAGGTGTACAAGGTGATCAGGAAGATGACACTCATCAGAGGACCTCAGTACTTTGTTTGTTTTATTCATTCGAACAGTTATTAGAGATATATCCCATCTACTAGGTACTCGATATAAGTGGTCTTCGTTACAGCTGGTAAGAGTCTCTCAGACTACAGCTGGACTCTGCTGAAGCTGAAGAGATGAGAGAGCGCCACCATTTGACAGGACAGGGGGTTTCCATCAGAACTCATCTTACACTCTTCGCGGAAGAGTCTTATCTTAGAGATTCCAGCTCCTCCACAGACTCCTCTCTGTTCAATGATACGGTAATAAGTACTGTATGTTCATTAGGGTCATGGTGAAGCAGGTCATGAAAACCCTCTCAGTGTCATCTGACCCCCAATATTTTGTCTTCCCAAACATCAACACAATCACGTCTTTCACTCCCTCCCTGAGAAGCAGCCTACCAGCCCTGACCTCTACTCTGCTGCTGACCCAGCCTCCAGCAGCCCAGGCAATTCCTGCTGGGACCATATATACTGAAAAATGTACGCACTCACTGCAATGTAAGTCGCTTTGGATAAAAGCGTCATATAAATTGCATATATTAATATATTATATATTATTATTAGAGATGAGGAGTGGCTCTCAACATCGTGGCGTGGTCAGGAAGGCTCCGGTGGAGTGGGTACAATGCAAGGCACAAGAAGCGTGCGCGAGCCTTGGAGCTCCCCCCCCCAGGCCAAGTAGGGGGTCCCTTCTCTCTGGGCAGATTGGGGAGAAGGTTCTCTGTGGGACGAACTAAGCAGTGTTTGATCCTGGCACAATGGTGTCATGGGGTGTCACCATTGCGCACCTGTTCCAGTGATTGTGGTGCGCAAGAGCAAGGCGAAGGCAACGGATATGAGCCTTGAACCTATTAGCTATTATGCTATGCGACCTAATCAATGACAAATATGACTAGATAGCTAAACGTAGCAAGGGAAACAGCTAGATTAGATGCTAGTTATCCAATTTTTCAATCGCGAAATCACTTGAAATTGTTATTGAGTCATTGTTTTGCACCAAAAAAGATTGTTATCTGACAAGTATATTAACAAGTATGCTAATTTAGGATCCATAAAGGTAGCTTGATACAAACGCATATTAGCTAAATTACACCTAATTTACGATCCTTAAAGCTGCTACAGAGTTTCAAAACACTGAACCTCTACAGTGCCAGAGCAATATGTCTGTTTAAATTCAAAGTATCGTGGCGATATCAGTGTTCTTGTCTAAAAGTAGTTTTTCATGGTTCTGTGTAAACTGTTATATTTTCAAATATGTGTATATCTTGTGCACCTATAACCCTGGCTCCTAGTAGTGACTACTGCTAAAACTGAGATAATATAGGTGTAAACTCAATCACTTTCTTATTATTTAGCTGTAGTATAGTCATCAGTTGCTAGCCACTAACTTAAGTGACCCAGGGAGTTTTTAGTTTTTTCAGTGACCCAGGGAGTTTATTTTGAGTAATCTAGTAAAAGACCAAACAAATTAAAATATAGCTAGTGCTACTGTTGAGTTTTGGTGAGGCTACAAACTAATCAAACTGAGCTAGTTAGCATAGTTCGCGTTAGCCAGATCGCGTTATTCTCCTCTATGTAGTGTTGTAGACAGTGAGTCTGAGACTTTGTCCTGTATCGAAATAAAGCCACATTATTTTTTTTAAATAATAAAACCCTTTCACTCTGATTGTTCCTCTGGTGGTTGTCTTCTCGGCGGACATAAAGGTCTAAAAATAAATAAATAACCAAAATGAATAAATGCACATCTCAACTACTAGAGAGGTTTACTACAAAGCGAGGACAGGGTTAGGTAAAAGTTAGCTCGCTAACTCCCTTTACTTGCTGTTAAATTACTTTACAAGACAAATTTGGCAAGCTTCATGCCAAATGGGACAACCACCCCAATGAACCATCAGTCATTGAAAGAAGTATTTTATTAAACTGTGTCTTGGTGGGGTGACTTTTATTTCCTTACATGACAAAGTATCCGACTATCTTTCTATAGGATTGTATAGAGGAGGATGCTAACTAGCGTAGTTCGCCTTAGCTGCGAATACTAATGCGCTAGCTAGGTACTGTAAAATATCAGTGTTGTAGGTCCAGCAAAAACTCTGGTATTTTATATTTCAATTAGTGATGGGACAATCACTATCGTCCCATTACTAATAAAAACGTGGCGTTTTTACGAAACACACTGCAATAATGGCTATGTTAGAAAACATATTTAGCATATTGACGTTTTCAAATTTTCAGTGGCTAAAGATACCACTGCGTTGCCACTGCGAGGCCAAAGCTGCATATTTCACCTTTATCTTTCCATCATAAAGGTCACCCAGTTGAAACACATTTTCTGTGTTTTCCCCATCAGATATGTGCAGGGCCTTGGTTTGTCAGCCCATGCTTACACAAATCCAATGGTTGTAACTTAATGAGGGTGAGTGAACAAGTGGTCACTTTGGGGAAAGAGAGAATCAGGCCACAAGCGTGTAGTAGCCATGCAAAGGATGCAATTACATTTAGACTCCACTGGGGGACAGCAGATGGACTTCCATCCAATGACGTGAGGTTGTTTGAGTTTACTTCTGCAGCCACACACACACATTCCCAAACAAACAGTAACACAGGCATATAACTACAAACGTGGGTGTGCCCACATGCACACACACATAAACACAGTCAGTGTAATTTGTGTAAAATGGTGAGTGTTTCATACTGGAGTTGGTGTGAGTTTAGGTCTATGTTTAATTTATGAGGTGATAATAGCTGATAAAAAGAGGTGAAGAGAGCCCTTCAATTTGATTTAATGAACTATCCTAGTTGTGTTGTGGATTTAACTGTCCTCATATTGTTTATTGATGAGATGTTGATGGTAGTGTTTAACCTCGATTATCTCAGTAGATGACCCATTGTACAGACAGACAGGTCATTGGACAGACACACACACACACACACACACACAGTAAAGACAGGATTGACAAGTCATTATAACAGTGTGTGTACTATGCGTGACTACCATATCTAGCACAGCTAGAGAACCATAATCGACCAGGTACCAAACCTGGGTCTATACCACTAAAGACCATGTAAGCCCACTGAGCTAAAGACACTCGTTCTGGGTTTTCTAATCTGGGCGTTTGCCGTACTGCTGTTTTCCTTGATTGCTCAGAGAGTCCAGTCACCTGGTGTTCCAGGTCAGAATCACTTCCTCATTAGAGGGGAGGGATGATTAGCAGCAGTGCTGTCTGACCTCTATGTCTCCCTTTGACAAGCCCTGAAGTCCGGTCAGCATTAGGGGTTCGATAATCTGACCCTACTGTTAATTTTTGTGTAAGGGCAACTTCTAACTTGAGCCATACGCCCATGAAGCTAGTTCAACTAAATATCTTACAGTGTTACCACCTGACGGTTGACAAGAACACCTGAAGTTTATTATAGAGGCTATGATTGGATCTCTTTTGAAATTCTTTATTTCAAACTGTGTGTGTGCGTGTGCGTGTAGCTGACAGGTGAACCAGATTAAAACGTTGCAAATGGACATACTCAAAGTGTGGCTTGTCTCCTGCCATTATAACACAGTGCTCCCTCCCACACACACACACACACACACACAATTACTGTTCATACACACATCTCTGTAATTCTGAGACATAATTGTAGAGGCTGCTATTGGGAAAGGGGGTTGGGTATGGACAGATTGTATCAGGCCACCATATGAATTATGCATGGAACAGTGTGTGTGTGTGTGTGTGTGTAAGGGGTTAATCTCAGCAGCTATTGGGTATTGTATCGACATGTTTCAATCCACTGTGGAGGATCTCAGTGTATTGCCAGCCTGGGACCAAAGAAAGGGTTTGGTTAGATTAGGTATATGTGACTGTTGTTGTCATTGTGATGCTTGTTTATAGCAATGAAGCTCAATTCTGAGACGCGATCTCACACACACACACATTTTTTGAGATGGTCAACAGGGTCTTATTTTCTCAAGGAGAGATGTCATCCCCAGCTCACACACGTCGAGGGGACTGCTTCCGTCTTGGACCGGGTCTCCCGTGGAAAACAGATCGCTATCTCACTGAGATTAATCTGGATGAATAAAGATTGAATGAAAAGACGTCAAGTCTAGTCCCTTCTATCTACCCTGCATCCTCACTGCAAGGACAAGCAACGCATATCCATGTTGCGCACACGCACACGCACACACACACAGATGGGAGAAATGACCTCCTGGAAATAGCAGCTAAACAAAATATGTCTCTGTAGCCAAATGGTCTTTTTGGACAAACAAGCCCAGCGTTTCAAAATGTTACCCAACAATGGAGCAGGTGCTTGATTAAAAAGACAAACCGCTGTAATGGAATACAAAATATCCACTGTAGCACTGGGGGGGGGGGGGGTTAATGGGTTTTAATTTTTTAATGGTGAAAAATAGTCGACAACCTATCCATCTCATTCTTCCCATCCAGTTGTGTGATGTTGTTTGGCGGGTATACATACATAAAGTTCCTCTCCCTGCCTCCCCCCTCTCCTCTCTGTAGAGGATCCAGGTGACATTTGGCTGTTTCCCTCCTCTGGGGGGTCCAAGACACTCAGGCATTTTGGCAGGCGGATAGAGGGGTCGCTATGGGTCCTAAGGGGACGGCTGGACCAGGAATTGAGGGAAGAAGTCATCGAGGGCCCCAAGAGAACCCCCCCAACACACACGCATACACACATACCCAAGCACCAGACACACACATCATCCCTGCCCTCACAGCCTTAGGGAACCCGACCTGTATTTGTTCTCTCAAGTCACAGGAGACTTCCACCCTGCAGAGCTGCTCCCAGAGAAGACTGTCGGCGAAATCACTTTGGCCAGATCACTGTCATAAGTGTTCCAGTTATCATGGGCTGCTTCAAGCACTGAGATGGCTATCCAGCGGGCTGAAAACGTCCTGTAACCATTGGAGAGAAAAGAGATAGATAGAGATAACAGAGAGAGAGAATGCCCCATTGCAAGAGCTCTAAAATCACTGGCTGAATGGCATTCAATGAGAGAGGGCACACAGACACTCTCTGACCCACAACACTTACTTTCCCCTCTCTTTTCGTCTCTCTCCCCCCCCCCCTCTCTCTCTCTCTCTCCCTCCCTCTCTCAGAGAGATAATGTAGTGGCCAGGAGAGCGTGCGAGCAGCAGAGATGCGGGCTAATTGCGAGCGTTGGAGCGTGGTAGTGCCGTGAAGCACGCTGGTTTGGCATAGCGGTAATTACCTGCTTACTGCAGCTGTTTCACGCCATTGTTGTACAAACAGACAGAGCGAGTAATCAGAGGGAGGGAGAGAGGATTCTTCATTGGCCCCTTCACTCATGCAGACAGGCTTGGCATGCAGCTGGAGGACGATTGAAGGAAGGAGAGGGCCAACCAAGTAAGGTTATCAGCAAGACCTCTCTCTCTCTCTCTCTCTCCTTCCATCTCACTCCCTCCTCTCTCTCTCTCTCTCTCTCTCTCTCTCTCTCTCTCTCTCTCTCTCTCTCTCTCTCTCTCCCTCCCTCCCTCCTTCACTTTCTCTCTCTCCCTAACCTGCCGTAGACTTTTAATAACAGATGATAATTCTGTGTTTGTTTATCTGTTTGTCTGTTGTCTTGGGGTGGTAAGGGGTAGGAGAGGCCCCCCTATTGAAGCAGAACAAACAAAGTGGCGTAATCACACAGACACAGAGCTGACCCTCTCTGCCGCTTTCACACACACATAATGGAATGTGTGTGTGTGTGTATGTTTCCAAATGGCTGAACCCCGCTGGAGGTGGATTGTGGGGGATGGTGTTCGATTTGAATTACTGTTATTTGTTTCTTTTAAAATAACTTAATTGCAGCGCAGTGATTCAAACTCCTTTCACACTGTGGCCCCTGCATTGCTTATAGTGTGTGTGTGTGTGTGTGTGTGTGTGTGTGGTGTGGTGTGGTGTGGTGTGGTGTGTGCGCGGCGCGCGCGCGCGTGTGTGTGTGTGTCAGACAGCATCTCGCCCTGCCTCCCTATTCCAGCTCTAGATGGCTGCGGTAAGTAGGACATCTCGGTGAAACACACTAGAGACAGCCCTCTCCTGTAGGCCCTCGCCTGCCAACCAGGTGAGATAGTGCACTCATTCGAACTCATGCCAACTCCTTAGTGTGCACGCGTCCCCTGTGCCAGGTATGCTCTCAGTGAGGCTCTCTGTCTTTGTGTTTGAATGAAAGAGAATGGATCTGAAGCACAAGAAATACCCACAGCACTCTCACCAGGGAGGGAAAGAGGAGAAGAGGAGGAGGCAGTGGCCTTCGCTTTCTCTTATCCATCCATCCAGCATTTCTCCTCCTTTCTTTGAGTTCCATTCATTTCTCTCGCTCTCCGTCCTTTTTCCGCGTTCCATCTTTTCCCTCTGTCTGCTTCCCTCTGTCTACATCCCCTTCCTTTCTTTGCTCTCCATCCTCTTCTCCCTGCGTTCCTTTCTTTTTCTGCTCTCCAAGCGGTTGGATGGGCCCACTCCTCTGGTCATTGCTTGGGGAGTACTTTAAGCTAAAGTAGGCCAATGTTAAGAACAAACACACACACACACACACACACACACACACACAGCCACGAACGCAGCGAACACAAACAGCCACCAGGCACACAAGGCCAAAAGGCACACATTCTCTCAAAGATGGAACACGACATTGTGTTCCGTTTACGGTTCTGTATGAATGTGTCTCCTTCAGTCCTACATTCCAATCTCGAACTCCATTGTACCAACCCACAACCTTCACAAGACGGCGAGCAGATCAGACGCACGCGGCTTGAGGAGAAACCCCACGGCTGAAATGCAGAGATGTACTCAAAAGAGTGTCTGTGTCGTTTAAAGTGTGAATGAAGCGTGGCATGTTGCGTGGCATGTTGCATCTGCATACAAGAGCCCTTTTAGAGGAGCGACTTCCTTGCGTTTGTGCGAAGATCCAAATGAATCCACGTGGGTGGGTCTGTCCAGAGACGGCAACTCAACGACTGCATGTTGCAGAGTCATTCTACATGTAAGTGCCTCTTCCTCGCATCGGTAAGCCTTCATCTCTATCTGTGACAACATCATCATCATCATCACCATCATCACTGTCGGGATTATCTCATCTGTGTTCTTTTGAATTATTTGACCTTTTCCTTGTCTGAGGTGCTCATCCTTCCAAGAGCTTGTGATTAAAGTGTGATCTTTGATATCCTTTGGGGGCCACTGACGTGAGGGTGTGAGGGTATTTGTGTCTGTTTGGGAGGGTGGGGGGTGAGTTGTGTGGGCTGGGGGCTTAGGGCCCCCTACTGAGGAGCTGAAGGTCTTCAGGGTCCTGCTGGAGATCAGGGAGGTAGTTTGTCTGTGACCTCTTGGGGAGTTCAGTGGCTGGGTGTGGAGAGAGCAGCCCTTTGAAGCTGGATATCTTAAAGATCAGAAACAAAAAGAAAGGATGGGTTTAACCTCATCTGCTCTGGGGGAGGGATGGAGGGAGCGTCGGGGTGCATGGATTGAAGGAGAAGAGAGAGTTCTTTAATGTGTGTGTGTGTGTAGGTGTGTGGGTGTGTGTCTTGTAAGGTTGGGGCGAGGGGAAAGGTTAGGGTAAAGGTTGTAATGATTTATTTAGTGCGTTCACTGAGACGCTTCACACACAAACACACACATGCACACACACTCCTATAAACACACACACTCCTATAAACACACACACTCGTATAAACACACACACTCCTATAAACACACACAGTCCTATAAACACACACTCCTATAAACACACACACTCGTATAAACACACACACTCCTATAAACACACACAGTCCTATAAACACACACTCCTATAAACACACACACTCCTATAAACACACACTCCTATAAACACACACACTCGTATAAACACACACACTCGTATAAACACGTGCCATACCTTGTGTCTGTTGAAACAGGATGAAAGGATGACAAATGGTATCATGGAATTGAGAAAAGAGCAAAAAAGTTGATCTCATTAGGGTATGAAATTGATACATGACTTGTATTTACTAAAACGAATCTGTGTGTGTGTGTGTGTGTAATTGAGTGTGTGGAGGGGGTGCGGAGAGGAGGGGGGCCAGGGTAGAACTAGGGTTCCAAGTCAGTAGGACTTCTATAGGCACCACCCAGAGACAAACAATCATCCAATGGGCTGTGCCCAAACCAATACACTGAACAATCACAACCATCACTCAACATTATGGAACTGCTCTACCTTTGAACCCACACAACAGAGCTCGGATTCCAGTGCATGCATTGTGTTACCTGGAGCCACAGAGGGGGCAGAGAGACGAAAGAGAATAGAGAATTAGAATGCAAAAGAACATTCATTAAATATTGAATAATTTCTCACTCAATAAATGTGATTCCTTTTGCCATTTAAACAAATGTGTCCACGACTATCAATGCCCCCCCACCCACCCACCCACCCGCACCTCCCACACACACGCACGCACACACACACACACACACACACACACTGCTAGTTAGGAGGAGAGAGAGGAGTGGATGAAGAGATGAAAGTGCCACACTCGTTTTTTTTCTGCCTTCTGTGGTAGAGGATGCCCCTAGGCATGTTTCCACTGGGTGAGCAGAGAGACAGAACGACAGAGAGAGAAAGAGAGAGAGAGAAAGAGAAAGGGGCAGAGGGAAGGGGAGCGTCTCAGTGACAGTGCCAAGTCCCCCCCTCGCTCCCCCACCTCCCCCTTTCTCTCCCCTTGTCCATCCCTCCACCTCCCTCTCTCTTGCTCCAGGCCCCACAAGCCCTTCTCTGTCCCGACCTTGGTGGGCCGTTTGGTGCAGAGTGGTGGGCAGAGAGGGTGGCCATATGGGGCCGTGTGGGGGTGAGAGGGGCTGGGGCTCCTGGTACTCCTGCTGGTGGTTGCCTCTGGGTCCTGCTGGCTGTCCTTCAGGATTCCTCCGCTCTGCCCCTGTCCCCCTAACACCCTCACCCCAGCGGGGGGTGCATATGTGCTCCTTCACCCCCATCTCACCTAGGGCATGGGCACAGACTCACTGCCCTCCCCCTGCCTCCTGTAACCCAGGGCAGGGCTACATATGTTGTGAAGGTGGGCACAGTGGCTGTGTGTGGCAGATGGCAGACCCTCAGGCCTCGGCTGCTGAGACCCGGTGCTATGTGTGTGTGTGTGTGTGGTGTGGTGTGTGTGTGTGCGTGGGCTTGTGTGATAGGGTGTTCATTTCCTCTCTTCACCCTTCCTTTCTGCTTGGAGAGGTACATGGAGACTCACCAGTGCAGAAGAACTTCTTCTGGTCATGGAGAGATGAATCGAGGAAGAGAGAGAGAGAGAGAGAGGAAGGGAGAGAGGGTGAGGGACAGTGAGAGAGAGAGTGGGGTAAGGGTCTTTAGTGTTGAGAACACAGACTATATTCAGACAAGAGAAGAGGTTAGTTGAAGTCAAGTTGGTCCATCATTCAGTTGAGCTTCTGTTGAGACTCCACACACAACGTTACTTTGACAACTCACCTCACACATGTCCCTAACACTTACTGTAATAGAATAAGCCCTTTTATTTCACATCATCTGACAAACATGTTTCCCTCTCTGCCTGTTGAACAGTTATTTGGAACACAGTGGAGGAGAGGGGAGGGGAGGAAAAGGGAGGAGAGGGGAGGAGAGAGGGTGGGGTGAACGCTCTGCCTGCTTGTCCTTGAGCTGACAGAGTTGGGGGGGTGGGGGGGGGGTGGAGACAGCGTCTGGTGTGTGTGTGTGTGTGTGTGTGTGTGTCCACCCACTCAACCAGCCCTTCCTTACACACAGGACAAGGGGAGTGTTGGGGTGGGGTGGGGGGGTAGGAGGAAAGGAGAGGTTGGAGGGGTGTAGGAGGAAAAGAGAGGTTGGGGTGGGGGGGTAGGAGGAAAGGAGGGGGTGGGGGGGTAGGAGGAAAGGAGGGGTTGGGGGGGTAGGAGGAAAGGAGGGGTTGGGGGTGGGGGGGGTAGGAGGAAAGGAGGGGTTGGGGGGTGTAGGAGGAAAGGAGGGGTTGGGGGTGGGGGGGGGTAGGAGGAAAGGAGAGGTTGGGGGGGTGAGTGGGGGGATAGGAGGAAAGGAGGGGGTGGGGTGGGGGGGTAGGAGGAAAGGAGAGGTTGGGGGGGTGGGTGGGGGGATAGGAGGAAAGGAGGGGGTGGGGTAGGAGGAAAGGAGAGGTTGGGGGGGTGGGTGGGGGGATAGGAGGAAAGGAGGGGGTGGGGTGGGGGGGGTAGGAGGAAAGGAGAGGTTTGGGGGGGGGGGGATAGGAGGAAAGGAGAGGTTGGGGGGGTGGGTGGGGGGATAGGAGGAAAGGAGGGGGTGGGTGGGGGGATAGGAGGAAAGGAGGGGGTGGGGTGGGGGGGGTAGGAGGAAAGGAGAGGTTGGGGGGGGGGGGGGGGGTATCCCTCTCGGCCCTTCTCATACACTGACCTCTTTCACTCCATTACAACGACACACTCTTGAAGACGCTTCCAGGTGTGGGACAGCTGCCACGCTCTGAATGATCTGCCACTCCTCCTTATAATACACACACACACACACACACACTCTCTCTCTCTCTCTCTCTCTCTCTCTCTCTCTCTCACACACACACACACACACACTCTGTCCCTCACACACACATACACACACACACACCTTGCAGGTATGAGAGCCAGCTGCTATGCTCTGAATAATATACTTTGTGTCTGTCTGTGCCTACTTAACAAGCCATGCCAACTGTGCCAGCTCAACCAGACAAGGACTTAGCGGAGGTTGTCAAGGGACCAAGTGATGTCTCAATCTTCTCTCCTCCTCAGGGTAGTTTCCACTTCACTGTGCTATCTCTCTCTCTCGATTTCTTTTTCTCTGTCTTTGTTTCTCCCCCCTCTCTTTGTCTATTTCTCCCTCTCGCTCTCCCTCTCTCTCACGCCCCCCCCCCCCTCTATCTCTCTAAATTGGTGTATGGGACAGATGGGGAGGCCTCCTGGCCCTGGTGTTTGTATACTAATGATAATATCTGCAGTCCTGTGAGTGGAAGTGTGGTTAGCTGTTTATCCAACAGCAGATTAATAATCATTTAGGCCGCACCTGTTTAGTGTTTGGGCAGAGTGGAGTTGGGGGACGTGTGTGTGTGTGTGTGTGTGTATGTGTGTGTGTATGATTCTGTGAGTGAGAGGGAGTGACAGTAGTATTATGAGTGTTCAGTAGATGTCTATCAAATACATCTAACCCTCATACTCATACACACACTCACAGACTCACACACACAAACACATACACACACACACGCACACACCCTGTAGGGCTCAAAGAAGGTCATCCCCTCTGAGCATGTCTGTTTGAAGCGTGGACCTCCATTGCGCACTGCTGGAGTGTGTGAGGTGTGTGACAGGTGTGTGTGTGTGTGTGTGTGTGTGTGTGTGTGTCTCAGAGAGTGTGTGTGTGTGTCACAGAGTGTGTGTGTGTGTGTCAGAGAGTGTGTGTGCTAGATCGCCTCAGGGAGAGGTGTGTCCCAGCGTCCTAGTCATGGATCCTAATAGCCCTGGGCAGGCCTCTGTGGAGCAGTGGGCTAGATTTGTCTGTTCGACCCCATCCCGCTGCCCTAATCCTGAGTGGGGAGAGCTAAGGACTGGTGGGCCCAGTGGGGGTCTGGGTCATGGTTAACATGCATCACACTCACATACAAACAGGGGTCGCTGTTATGGAGAAGATAATATGCCACCAGGACAGTTAGAGAGGGGGAAGGTGGTGTGTATTATAAGAGCACTAGACAGAACCATAGGATAGGATAGATACTGTAAGTGGGTCCTGACTTACTCCACCGTGACAAAAGATGGGTTACTTCCCTTTATATTTTAAGGAGCCTTTTAAAGGGATAGTTCACTCAAATTACAAATCACATATTTGGTTCCTTACCTTGAAAGCAGTCTATGGACAAGGACAAACTTTAAACCACCCTTTGGTTCTGTTTGATGATTTTGAGTGATTTAGACGTTTCAAATTAATTTTGGGTCCATTGACTTCTATTGGTTTTTGGTTGAAAATGCTAACAGTTGGAGGTTGGTGACCGTGCCCAGATGAACAGAACCAAAGTGTGGATTGATGTCAGATCATGTCCATTGACTCCTCTCAAAGTACAGAACTAAATATGTGATTTTGTAATTTGGGTGAACTATCCTCAAGAAAAAATAAATGCAAAACATTACCATGATTAGATGACTAACTAAGATGTATAACTACCATATTTAGTAAGCATTTGCAACATATTAGTGCTGTTTCTTATTCCACCTATATGATGACAAAAACAAATTGTATTACGTACGGTATAAATGCTTTTCAAGGACTTTATTTTTCTTATCACATCTCTTTCAGTAAAAGTACAGATTCAAGGCAAGCGAAACAGCACTGACTGATGTTCAGAGAGATTATTACACATATTCCTCACCGTTTGGCCTTTTCATATGACAACACAATACAGAGACAGCTGCAGCAGATGCTAATGCGATGTCTCTCCACACTTATGCTTGTGTCCCAGACCTAGTCTGAATTCTTAGCCGCATCTGAAATGTCACTTCAGATGGGCTCAGATACCCAACCAGTCTGCCGTGCCGTGGCGGGACAAAGGTCGGAGGTGAAATAACAGCAAACCAGCGCCCCAGTTAACCTGAGGAACCCCCATAATACATACAATGACCCCTGTAATGGATTAAAATGGCAGAGCTGTATGTCTGTAAATGGTTGAATGAGCGTCTAATACTGTTATGGTCAGAGTGAGAGAACCCAAGCGCAGGACACAGAGTCGGGACACGTATATAAAAGGAACCGGGTTTTAATGAAGGTAAGTAAGCGGGTGCTGGGGTACGGCGGCGGCTGGCCTGCTCCTGGAACCGCGTGGAGCAGGGCAGTGCGGGCACGCCTCCGGGTCTTTCAGCAGCGGCGCACGTGGGCCTGGATGGACGGAACAGCAATGTTCCTCCTCCTGCGCAGGAAACAAGGGGGGCTGGTACCCAGGAGAAGAGAGGAAGGGGGACTGACCAGAGGAGGCATCGATGGGGGAGTTATGGGTTTACTCCATCCATGTAGAAATGTAGCAAAAGCCTGAGATGTTAGGAGGTGAAACAATGAATGCGACCATTATCCCCTGCTAGTGTGGCCTGAACGGGGTTTAGGGTTCAATAAGAACACGCTGTGGTCCACCGACATGAACAATGGGTATGTTTTTCTCTCTCTCTGTGTGAATTAGACGATGTCAAAAGATTCTCCTCCTGCTGCACTGCTTCCTGTAGACTCCTCTGGTGCTCTGTGTGTGTTCCCTGTGCTGTGCGCTGTGTGTGCGCTGTGTGTGTGTGTGCGTGTGTGTGTGTGTGTGTGTGTGTTTCTTGGGTGGCCAGAGGGCAGAGAGAGTGGCAGAAAGCGAGAAAGAGGCCTTGTGTAGTGGTCTTTCTTCTACTCCCTTCTCTCTCTCTCTCTCTCTGTCTGCCTCCCTCTCTCTCTCTCTCTCTCTGCATCCCTCTCTCTCTCTCTTTCTGCCTCCCTCTCTGGCTCTCTCTCTCTGTCTCTGCATCCCCCCCCCCTCTCTCTCTGCCTCCCTCTCTCTCTCTCTCTCTCTCTCTCTGCCTCCCTCTCTCTCTCTCTCTCTCTCTCTCTCTCTCTGCCTCCCTCTCTCTCTCTCATGGCAGGTTGTATCCCAGGGGAAGAGTATCTCTCTGGGCAGTGAGCTATAAGTGGCTCTCACTGTTTGTTTCTTTATTCGTTTACGGCTCCTTCCCTTGCTCCAGGCAGGAAGACGGAGAAACACTTGAAGACCTGCTGCGCAGATGAAGGTTAACACAGGGTGGACTGTGGTGTGGCCAAGTGGGGTATCTTACCACAGTGAAATACCCCACAACGCATTGTGTGTGTGTGTGTATGTGTGTGTGTGTGTGTGTGTGTGTGTGTGTGTGTGTGTGTGCAAGTGATAGAGTGTATTGCCAACACTAAAGTAGCCAGGTGACATTATGCAATATCGATCTGTTATGACAATTCAACAATAAACTTCTCTCTTGCAGTAACAACAAAAATATGTTTTTTCCCCACAGAAATGTAATGGATCTGAAAGTGATTAATGTAAAACTTACAACAAGCACAGAGTCTCCAACCAATGCCTGCGTCAATAGAAGCTAGGCCACTAATGATACTGAATAAAATAAAATAAAAAAAAAAACATGTCAAATTATCTGTGACACGAAATAAATCTTGTGAAAGCCTAATCACATAGGACGAACTCCATCGTAAGTCAAAACATTTGTATCTCAAAAAAAAAAAAAAAAAGGGTTCGTGTGCAGGCGGCTGCCACTTCTCGCGAAAAAAAAGGATTCGTATCTCAAATTTTCATTCGTATCTCAGGGCACAAATTCTACGAAATTTCAATTCGTAACTCAAAACATTCGTATATTGGGGCATTCGTATCTCGAGGTTCCACTGTACTCATATATTAATGGTAAACTATACGACACACAAAAAGAGGGACTCTTCCTCTCCTACTGAAGCAGGAACCAGGAAGACAGTACAAAGACCCAGTCTTTAAACAAATTGGAGGATCTCAACCTCCAATGTAAAAATATTAGCAAAATGCATTGCTCTTAGAATCAAAAAGTTATTACCATACCTTATTCATCACAATCAGACAAAATTCCTACAAGGGAGATATATTGGAGATTGACATTTACTATAAATAATAGAACGCTATAACAATGCAGGGAAACCAGGTATTTAAAAAGCCTTCAATAAAGTATGTCGAGAATTCATTTATAAATGTCTGGACCTTTTCCCCCTCAGCCATTCAAATGTGTATATTTTGTCTCCCCAGGCTTCAGGGTCACATTCCTGAACAGTTTTGTTCCTCTCCATTCGCTCAGTTCGTGGTAACACCCTGATCCACACAGTGTGTGATTGACTCCTATTCAAATCAGGGACCATACAAAAACAATGATTTCCTTCCAAAATCACATAAACTGTTATCTTTGCACTCAGACGGACTCAATTCAACTTGTGTGACTTGTTGAAGACTATTTTGCATTTGAGCTAATTTTAGGAGTGTGTGTGAGCTGCAAGCATGAGTGTGTACATGTGTTTATGTAAGAGTACAGGGAGCATGTGTGTGTTTATAAGTGTTTGTTTGTGTGTGTGTGTGTGTGTGTGTGTGTGTGTGTGTGTGTGTGTTTTTCTAAGTATATAAGCGAGTGCATCTCTGTGTGTAATGTACCTCTATGTGAGGTGAGGCAGATGTACTCAGATAAACTGAGATAAATTAGCGCACTCTTAATGCTCACCTCTCAAATGAATGCTTCCACATCACACTGAGTATGAGACGCATGGCCACACACCACTCTTAAATCCCTCTCACAAACACCCTTACATCCCATCTCTCTCTCTCTCTCTCTCTCTTACACACACACACACACACACACACACACACACACACATGCCCCTCCAGTGCCCCGTCTCAACCTGAGCAGCAAATTAACACAATTAAGCACAGCTCCACAGCCACACAGGGGTATTGTTCTGCTTTCACTCACTGAGACCTTAATCTAGGGCTCTGGGGTAACAAGGGAGGAGGAGGGGGGTTGTAAGGGTGTGTGTGTGTCTGTGTGTGTGTTAATTTTCTGGGCAGTGGAGGGGAAGCATTTGAGCGTCGGACCCAGCTGACAGAAGGGGCTTCCTGGTTTTCCCTAAGAGGTTTCCACGACAATGATCAACTCCTCGCCTTAGTCCTCTCTTCGCCTCAGCAAACACCCACACACACACACACACGCGCGCGCACACACACACACACACACCCACCCTCACACAAACCCACTGACACATGGCGTACCCACACACATACACAAACACACACACACACACACACACACACACACACACACACACACACACACACTTACTGCCTTCGGCCTGGGCCAGATGTTGGAGGGAAGAGAAGGCGTTGTGTCACAAGTTACTGTTCTACACAGCAGGTTGAGCCTGGGGTCATTATTAGCGCGCGCACACACACACACTCTCAGGGACAAATAGAGAGACAGGCGTACTTACACTCACCACATTACACACACACTCACACACACTCTTTTCTTCCCTGCAAGCAAGTGTGTCAGTGTCTGTGTGTGTGTGTGTGTGTGTGTGTGTGTGTGTGTGTGTGTGTGTGCGCACAGATCAGCTGCCTAATTAGATAGCAGGTTGTTGCCTGACAAGATTTCCTGCAAGAATACCTACAGCAGATCAGCCTAATGACTGCTCTTTAAGATGCCTGCCAGGCCTCCAGAGGAGGGGGCCAGCTCAGCTTCCCCACCCCACCTCTGAGGGCCTGAGGCCAGCCACCACCACTACACCGGCTGCCTGTAGCATTACCATGTAGCCTGGAAGGCAGAGTGAGCTGTCCTGACTGGTTTACACTGAGGAGGAGAGAGAGAGAGAGAGAGAGAGAGAGAGAGAGAGAGAGAGAGAGAGAGAGAGAGAGAGAGGGAGGAGGAGGTGAAGTGAAGTTGACCCATAGCTGACACTGACAGACCCAGGGGACAATGTTATCTCCCTGATTTATCAATGTCTGGAAGCGCTGACATTCTCATGGCAGACCTGGACCATATATACTGTACTATGATCAAAACTATAACTACTCTTTACTTTTAAATATATGTTTTTAGGGCATTTCTGCTTTATTGGAGAGAGACAGTAGAGACTGACAGGAAGGATGGGAGAGAGGGAGGGGGGATGACATGCAGGATATGTCGAACCGGGGAAAATGCGATGATATGGTATGCGCCTTAGTGTGCTACGCCACTGAACGCCCCATAACCACTCTTTACTACTTCATTTTACCCGTAGGCCTCTTCATGTCGTTAAGAACCTCCATTGTGACATGACACACGGCAGAGAATCACCGATTCTCAGAGGCAACATCTTTCCTCTACTCGGTAATAATATTCTTCCCATTTAATATTCCTTTTTTCTGTCTTTCTTCCCTCTTTCTTTCTTCCTTCGGTTTCTACTTCCTCTATATTTCTCTCTCTCTCACCTCTGCAGAACCAAACCTCTGAGAATCAGTCCACTGAGAAGGGCTCAGGTTCTTACAGTTCCCAATGTGTTGTTTTGTGTGAATCATTTTGTGCCTGTAAACATGACTAAATAAATAAATGAAACAGTATATCTGAGACTACTGTATTTATTGGTACTGCTGTAATACCACAGTCGCTGTTCAAGCTACTGATTTCCTCTACAATAGTCATTATCACCGCACAGCTGCTGGTTACAACAAGACCTCACGCTTAATTCATATGAATTCATACAAAAAGAAGGACGGCCAATCAGTTTAAAACCTTACCCGGTTCACATGAAAAGCTCTGATTGCGGCTTGCGGTGGCGGTTAGGCAGTATTAGGCATTAACTCTGAGTGGTTAAGGTTAGGTATGTGAATTACGACTTGCGTGGTGGTTAGGCAGTATGAGCCATTAACTTCTAGTGGTTACGGTTAAGTTGTCTGGGGAAGGCATTAGCAAACATAAGCATCGGCAACAAGAATTAGCAAAAAAAAAAAAAAAAAAAAAAGGTAAGTATCCTATTCGCGATTCGAACCAGTGACATTGAGATTGCAAGTGGGGGTCTTAAAGTCTCCACCCCCCCCCCCCCCCCCCCCCGCCCCTTTATGAGGCGTCTGAGGCGTTCGGCTCGTATTGAACTTCCAGGTTCTGCCTGTCGTGTTGAACTGCCAGTGTAAATGGCCCCTTTCACAGAGCCCCCTACTTCAACACACTCGTGATGCAGATTAGGATGCAAGGCATATGATGAATTAACACATTTAGAACACAACAGTAATTTTTTGCCTTTGCCCTGAAAATGGCGTTCTCATGCCATGTTTAAACCTTTTAAACACGGGGGCTCACGCTCTCCTGAGAGTGGGAATGAGGAATGTTGACGGCTGGACAGGACCACGATGGCATTTAGAGCGAACACACACACACACACACACACACACACACAGTCATGCAAACTTTGTGTCTCTCTCTGTCATTACCATCTCCACGTCGCGCCAACTCATTCTCAAAGTGCACCAGATGTGCTCTCTCTCGCAATTATTCCAGCAAAGACTGGCTCAGATGTGAGTGTTTGTGTGTGTGTGTGTGTGCGTGTGTATGTCTGTGTGTGTGTGTGTGTGTGTTTGTGTGTGCGTATCTATGTGTGCGTGTCTGTGTGTGTGTGTGTGTGTGTGTGTGTGTGTGTATGTGTTCACATACTCGCATTGGTCTTGTTGGAACTGCAAATGTCTTCCATTTGAATTCCTGGCTGACCTTCAGCCTTTCTGCTTTAATGTTTGGCTTTATTCTGCTCTACCTCTGATGCCAAGTCAACTGTACTTTCACAAAGTTTGTCCAACCGTTTTTTGCACAAGTTGTTCTGTTCATCCTACGTGTGTCATTTGAATATGCAAATCTATTTTGATCACAATTACTGATTACCAAGCTTTCTTATAAACTGGAAATATTGTTATAATGTAACACATGATATGATGTCTCCTTTTTAAAAGCTTAGAACTGTTCAGGACATCTTTGGAAATCAAATGGAACCTCAGTCAGCAATTGGAATCCTGACATCACGATGGAACCCTAGAACACTGGGAACGTTCTAAACTTTGATGTACTTACAGTACCAGTCAAAAGTTTGGACACAAACTTGCCAAGAGTGTGCAAAGCTGTCATCAAAGCAAAAGGTGGCTACTTTGAAGAATCTAAAATATAAAACATATTCTGGTTTGTTTAACACTTTTTTGTTTACTACATAATTCCATATGTGTTCCTTCATAGTTTTGATGTCTTCAATATTGATCTACAATGTAGAAAATAATGAAAAAATAAAGAAAAACCATTGAATGAGAAGGTGTGTCCAAACTTTTGACTGGTGCTGTATGTGATCATTCCGACAGTCACCTCACTGACACCTGTGCACGACAGTGGTGGGAGTATTGTTTTGGTAAATTGCTTGGCGTCATTTGCATACGCCAGTACAGTGGTTGAGGGAGGGCTCGCAGTCTTTCTAATGGGAGTAATATGCTAATGGATTGATGGGAAAGTGTGTGTGTGTGTGTGTGCGTGTGCGTGTGCGTGTGTGTGTGTGCGTGTGTGTGTGTGTGCGTGTGTGTGCGGGTAGGTGTGTGTGTCATGTAGGTCTACTAGACGTGTCCAGTAATAACATGAGGTGCAGGAGAGACACACAGAAGACCCTCATACATTTACCCGTATTATGTCAATGTAAATACTGTACCAAGGCCCACTGCTCTACCAGGTGTATCATAACATAACTAGCAGAGTTGTATATCTAAAGTAAAGGGTTGAACTAATATCTTCTAATACTGTTTACATTTCTCTAATAAATTGGGGGTTTGGTCGAGACTTTAGAACTACAGAGCACAGCATCTTCCCGAGGGTGTCCTGTTCTTTCTCTCTCTCTCTCTCTTTCTCTGTCTCTCTCTCTCTCTCTCTCTCTCTCTCTCTCTCTGTCTCTCTCTCTCTTCACCTCTCCCTGTGTCAATGCATTTCCTTTCTGTGCGCTCCTGCCACCGGTAAAGTGCATAGGCGTTTTATCCTGTAATTAGTATCTTGGTTGTTCTGTGGGCAGACTTTAGAACTAGGTAGCACAGCATCTTACCACAATTGTCTTGTTCTACCCCCCCCCCCCCCCCCCCCCCCCCAACACCCCACCACCACCACCATCTCTCTCTCTCTCCCTCCCTCCCTCCCTCCCCCCTCTCTCTCTCCCTCCCTCCCTCTCTCTCCCTCCTTCCCTCCCCTCTCTCTCTCTCTCCCTCCCCTCTCTCTCTCCCTCCCTCCCTCCCTCCCTCCCCTCTCTCTCTCTCCCTCCCTCCCCTCTCCCTCCCTCCCTCCCTCCCCTCTCTCTCTGTCTCTCTCTCTCTTCACCTCTCCCTCCCTCCCTCCCCTCTCCCTCCCTCCCTCCCCTCTCTCTCTGTCTCTCTCTCTCTCTCTCTCTCTTCACCTCTCCCTGTGTAAATGCATTTCCTTTCTGTGCGCTCCTGCCTCCAATTAAGTGCGTAGGCATTTTATCCTGTAATTAGTATCTTGGTTGTTTTGTGGGCAGGTTCATTATCTATGCACTGAGTTCCCCCCTCAGTAACAGCTCTCAGAGACTAACGATGCCATTATTCCTAATCAGACTGTTTTTAGCTACAAAGTACTAATTACTCCTCACTTCTGCTGTGGCTGAGAAAGGCTCTGGGAGGAGAAACTGCTTGGATTACTGCTGTTAGTGGCTAACTGAACAGACACAATCACAGGCTTCTGCTCTACAGGGGAATGGTATTAGTGAGAGAGAGAGAGAGAGAGAGAGAGAGAGAGAGAGAGAGAGAGAGAGAAAAGAGTGTGTGTGTGTGTGTGTGTATGTGTGTGTGTGTGTGTGTGCATGCGTGCGTGCATGTGGTTGTGCATGTTCCTGGTGTGTGTAGGACAATTCTATTCAATCAAAACTAGGTTTCTGGGATAATTCTAAGACAGTGATTTGCATGGTTTTATTACCAATTGTCAACAGAACAACATCTATAGTATGACAAAAAAGATTCCGCTTGGAAAGTGGGAGGAGATTTATCTTTACTGTGTCGTCTGTTCATCCGATTGGTTGGAGTTGTTTTGTACCCTGTGTCCCAGCTTCAGCATTGGAGCTCATGCCTCATAGAGGGGCTCCTCTGAGGTCCTCTGTGGTTCAGTGGGTAGAGCATGGAGCTAACAAAGCTTAGGTTGTGGGTTAGATTCCCGCTGGGACCACATATACTGAAAAATGTATGCACTCACTGCAATGTAAGTCGCTTTGGGTAAAATCGGTCAGGTGTTGTCGTTCTAGCGTGACGCTGCTTCACCTGAACTACCTGTCTTATAAATCGTGGAATGATTCTTGATTTTTTTTTAAATATATTTTTAGGGCATTTCTGCTTTATTGGGAAAGAGATAGTAGAGATTGACAGGAAGGACGGGTGAGAGAGAGAGGAGGGATGACATGCAGGATATGTCAATGGCCGGAATCGAACCAGGGACCTTGTGATAATATGGTATGCGCCTTAGTGTGCTACGACACTGAACACGATTCTTGATTTTTAAAGATTTTCTACACTTCCACGGAAATATTGTGCCGTCACATCAACCGCCGGTTGCTATCGTTGACATTATAACCTACTTTACAAACTATCAAAACTCAGTTAAAACCGTTGGCTTTTATATAACAGTAAAAGTGGCTACTTTTAGAGGTACTTATGTTTTGTATACACAGAAGAACTATGAGCACCCGTTTAGTTTCGTATTAAATGTGGCTAGCTATACCGGCTGAATAGCTAAACCGGCTGAATAGCTAAACCAGCTGAATACCTAAACCAGCTGAATACCTAAACCAGCTGAATAGCTAAACCAGCTGAATAGCTAAACCAGCTCGCTAGCTGACCAATCTATGCTAGTTTTCGTCCTCAGTGTTTTTTTTAACGCATATTTTAGCCGGCCTACTTTTTTATCCTTCTCATAATGCCTTGCGAGTTATCAGACAGATCAGTGTAGACGGAGTCGTCCTATCTGTCATAAGACAATGATCAGCACAACGAACCTACATGTACTGCGTGTAAAAACAATCCCACGACATACTCAGCTACACATTGAATAATCGTCAATACGTATGAACATATCACATAGCCTAAATAGCGATGCATGTTCACCAACGCTGGCATGGATGGGGAAAAATGTAATATGATATTGATGTAGTCTAGGGAAAAAAAGAAACTAATTCTCCTGTGAGGACTCGTTCATGGTACACAGGAGGGGAGATTACACCGTGAGCTCTGCCGCGCAGGTGCGTCCAATTAATGCCGGACTAAACTGAGGCAAACTTGGTGTTGCAATTGAGTTAACACTAGCTTTTCAAAACACCCTGCTGCGGTAATAAACCGTTCCGTACGTTTTTGTATGTGGCGAATGCAGGTGAGTTTTGGATTTGGTTCATGGGAAACCTCAGAAAGACAAAAGTAATATGTTGTATAAGGAAAAGAGTGACAGAGAGAGGGAAGATAAACGATGTGTGCGTGTGTGTGGTTGCGTGTCTCTGTGTGCGTGCGTGTGTGTGTCTGTGTGTGCGTGTGGTTGCGTGTCTCTGTGTGCGTGCGTGTGGTTGTGTGTCTCTACGTGCGTGCGTGTGTGTTACTCTGGGACTGCTGTCAGGAGAGGGTTATATTCTTATCAGAGAGCAGCTGTTTGCCTGGCGTGAGAGAATGAAAGGAGGCCTGAGGCCCCAGGTAGCTGAGCCCCAGGTAGCTCAGTCAGGAGAGTCAGGAGAGGACATGCAACACGCCAGCCTCCCTGAAACACAGAGTTTAGCATGACAACGCGTGAGTGAACCTCAACATAAATATGCACACTGGCTATCTTTTGAGTTTGTGTGTGTGTGTGTATGTGTGTGTGTGTGTGTGTGTGTTTAGGGGGACTGCACAGCGACTGTACACGTCTCTTTGTTGGCCTTCTCTCTGATTCCATGCCAGCATCATTTCCATCTGTCCCTGTGTGCTGAACTGTTGCGGCACTCCTCTCTCCTCTCTCTCTCACACACACACACACACACACACAAATATACACACACAAATATACTAACTCACACTCACTGTGTCCTGAAGGCAAGGTAGAGAGAGGTAAAGAGAGAGAGAGAGAGAGGGGGGGTAGAGAGAGGTAAAGAGAGAGAGAGGGGGGGTAGAGAGAGAGGTAAAGAGAGAGAGAGGGGGGGTAGAGAGAGGGGGGGGTAGAGAGAGGTAGAGGGGGGGAGTAGGGAGAGGGGTGGTAGAGAGAGAGAGAGAGAGAGCTGCCTGGGAGAAGTGCATCTCTGTAAGACTATACTATACTATTACTACTTTAACCAACATAAATAACTGACCAAAATCCTGGTCAGGTAAAATATCTTCTTCTCCAGTGGCACACATCTATGATTTGTGAAACAGAATATGGGGACCAGGCCGACTTTCTAGAAGGACTGTTGTTGAGATGTGACTGTTTGACTTGTGTATTGAACATGCTGTCCACCACAGCCCTGTCTCCAGTCCTCTGAGTTCCCGCCACAGGGGATTATTCCCTGTATTGGGCCAAGTCCCTGGAGGAGATGGATTAGGAAGCAGATCTGTGACTAGGAATCCTGGTCGGAATGTCTCTCTGCTTCAGACTGACCAGTGAGACGGATCAGGAGTGGCAGGATGGTAGAGAGCTGCTGCTGCTGCTGAGGAGATTAGACACACGCACGCACACACACACACACACTCTCACACTCACGCTCACACACACACACACACACACACACACACACAGCAAGTATGAGGTATTTAATAGTATAACTCTATTTGAGTTTGAGAGCTGGACCAGGGACAGTCAGGTGATATTCTCTCCGTCATCAGAGGAAGCTCATTGGCCGTCTCTGCTCAGCCTGGCAGCCGGAGGGAAATGAGGCGCAAGCACAGAAAATGTTCTCAAAGTGTGAAATCAATAATTGAAATAATTATTATTTGTTTGTTTGTTTGTATGATGCCCTTTCATATTGAAATGGTCTAATTGATTTGCAGATGTTTTGCAGAACCCCCCCAAAAAATGTAAAAAATAAATAAATAAATAAAAGAAGAAGAAAAAAACAGAAATTGGCATTTACATTTTGGTTTGTGTTTGGGACACTGGGGGGCTTTTAATACCGGGCTTTTAGTACAGAGCTTTTGTATTTTCCAAACAAAACAATGTAAATATGTACACAATACACAGGGTTGGAGAGTAGCAGCACAAATAATATTAGATCCAACATCTGTAGTAATACATCAGAGTCAGGCTGGGGGATGTTAAATCATACTGGACTGTTTCTTACTGTATATAATGTTCAGATGTCTATTTTATATTCTTTTATTGTATTTTTCTATTGTTTGTGATGTGAGCTGCTGTAACGCCTTAATTTCCCCGCGGGGATCTATCTATCTGTTAGGAACATTGTACACCACAACAGAGTCCGCATCATTTTACTTTGATCTACAAACATTTGCACATTCAGCTCCATTTGTGGGGGAAATTTGTTGTTAATTACATTCTACAAAAAAAAAAAAATTAACAAACCATCCTGGAACCTTCAGGAAACCAGATTTTGTCAGCCAAGATTATAATGAATGACACCTTTTCCTGCCTCCGTTCCTGTAGACAGGCAAGGTGTAGTACTCAGAGGTGACCAGTAGGTGGGGCCATGAACCATCACTGTGCTATTCTCCTTCTATAATGGAACGATCTGTCCTCTGGTTCAGTCTCTCTGTCCCGAATCTTTATATATCTCTCCCTCTTTTTCTATCTGTCTCTCCCTCTCTCCGTTTTATCCTCACATAGTTTATTTTCACTCCATTTCTCTTTGTACTCTTCTTTCACCCTTTTAACCTCTCCGGTTCTCTTCTTTCCCTGAATATGTTGCACTCACACATTTTTCCATTCTTTTTTTTTTTAAACTGTCTCTCCAAATCCACCTCCGCGCCTTTCCTACCACTCTCGTATCGATACAGATCTGTGGGCTGGAGCCGCCGGTGACCCTCCCAGCCGTCAGAACACCTGCCTACGTACGGGAAAAGGGTGTGTGAGAATTTCCGTGCTTCATCTCTTCATCAAAACAAAGTAGAAAATATGATGGGAAAACCATCGAGTCACCGGAGAACGGTCTGCACGTTTGGCTCCAGATATCAGACAGCTCAAACTTGTGTTCACTCAAACCTCTAACACAAAAAAAACCCAATGTTGTTACTCATAACACTTCCTTAACGCAACCCCTTTTATTTCAAAACCTTTATTTTTGTGACACTCGTACGAAGGCGTTGTGCCTGTGATCCGATTGTGATTCTGACAGTCATTTTGAATTACGTGCCGTGCAGAATTTTGTGGTGTGAAAAATGCAGAAACAATGTTGTTTATTGTGAGAAAGAGCAGATGTGTACACAGTGTGTGTGTTGTCTACATTATGGCCTTTCTCTCTGGCCAAACTGGGTGGATCCTCTCAGCCAGGAAAAGCCTGTGTTTTGGAGACCCTGGTGGTAGTGTGTTTGTCCTGTCTGGGTGCTCTCTTCAGATGGCCTCTTTTAGAGAGAGAGAGAGAGAGAGAGTGTGTGTGTGTGTGTGTGTGTGTGTGTGTGTGGAACTGATAATCTGTGTGTTTTTTGGAGTGCTGTTCACACATTGGTCTTCACACTGATCACAAAACTAAACAAAGATCAGCTCCTTTATCAGCCACTGCAGTCCCCTGATCTGTGTGTGTGTGTGTGTGTGTGTACTGTATGTGTGTGTGTGTGTGTGTGTGTGTGTGTGTGTGAGAGAGAGAGCAGGTCAACCAAACCAAAATGCTAAACATCTAAAAAGATTGCTCAGTTTCAGTAGCAATGTGGGTAGCACATTCCTTCTGGTGGACAAAATGATTTTGTTGTGAGTTGAAAAGAGGAATGATGGGGAGTACATACATGACCATCCATACATGACCATCCATACATGACCATCCATACATGATGATCTTTACATCCTTACCTTGTTCTTACGATCTTTGCTCACTCGTTGTTCTTACGTTCTTCGTTCACTCGTTGTTCTTACGTTCTTTTGTTCATTCTTACGTTCTTTGTTCACTGTGGAACATTCTGAGACTACGAACTAAAACGACTGCATCGCTTCAAATACTGTATTGAAAAATAGTCTGTTATTGTGGCAAAATCATTCTTGTACTACTATCACATGCATCAGATTGATCATAAACAACCAGACATCATTGCTGCTCTGTCATCGCACAAAATCAATTATCAAAGAGGTTTGGGAATCAATTCCAGATTCCAAGGATTGTCTTAGTATTCAGTGCTTCATGTGATATCTCTGTAGTATGGCTCTGTCAAAATGGAGCCCACAACATGTTATTGTTGATCAGAATAAAGTCTTCATGCCTGCGTGCGTGTGTGTGTGTGTGTGTGTGTGTGCAATGTAAATACAGTATGTAGGATTGCTCCCATGTGTATTGTGGTCCTCCTAAGAGAAAACACATTTTCCTGCTCATTAGGCATTCTCATCCTCAAGTACTTCAGTCCCACTGGTCCTGCCCTGTGTGTGTGTGTGTGTGTGTGTGTGTGTGTGTGCGTGTGTACGCGTGTGTGTGTTAGTGTGCGCGCCTCTCCAGATGTATCTTTCATGATGAGCGGTAATCAGGGTCAACTGGGGGTCATGGAAGGGTGCTTTTGTTTCCCCGGCACTCTTCACTCCTCACCTCATACTCTCTCCTTCAGCTACTGTGTGTTTGGTACACACACACACACACTCACACACACACACACGCACTCACACACACACACACACACACGCACTCACACACACACACACGCACTCACACACACACATGCACACACACACACACACGCACGCACTCACACACACACACGCACTCACACACACACACACGCACTCACACACACACACACGCACGCACGCACGCACGCACACACACTCACACACACACACAGATCCTTTAAATAAAAGTGGAGCAGGTGAAGAAGTGCTGTTGTTTTCTCTCCATCCTCCCTGATGCTCACTTGTCTTCATTGTCATCTTTTTATAACTTCAATCTTCCTCTTTTGTCCTGCAGCTGTTATTGTTGCAATGCTAAGAGGAACAACTAACACTTACTGTTGAAAAAGGTTTTTGTGTTGGTTTTCTCTGATGCGTTGGTTGAAAGACGTACAGGCGTTGCATGCAGGCTCAGTGTATGTGATGTGTAAATGTCGTTATTCAAACCTTGCTTTGTGTGAGCATGCCACAGCTGTGTGACTGACTCCCAGACCACTGGCCGTCACGTGAAAACACACAGCACAGCGCCTGGTAGGAAGTGTACTGTGTGTGTGTGTGTGTGTTTGTGTGCGTGTGTGAGTACTGTGTGTGTGTGTGTGTGTCCTCCTGAATTGTCTTCCTGAAAAGGAAGACACTGAAGCTGTGATTGATGTTGCAATGCAAAGAGGCAGGCATATACAGCATACAGGACAGAGACAGGAGAGATCAAGAGAAGTAGGGATGAAAAATGAAGGGAGGGGAGGAGAGGAGAAAGGAGGAAAGGGACGTTACAGGAGGGAAGTAGGGAGAAACATGGGGTGGAGCTGAGAAGGAAAAGAGGCCGGATTGTATCGGGAAAAAAAAGTACAAATTGGAGAGCTAGAGAGGGGAAGGAGGGATGGACGAGTGAGGAAAAGGAGGAGGGGAGGGGGAGGGGGTGACGCCATGTGCTCCACACCTGAGCCCTGAGAATAGGCGGGAGAGGGGGATAGGAGGAGGAGAAGAGAGGGGGATGAGAGGAAAGAATCACTTCCACTACACGCTCATTACTTCCTATTCATCTGGAAGACATCTCAATGCAGACACACTTATGGTTTACTGAACACCCCCCCTCCCTCTCCCTCTCCCTCCATCTCTCTCTCTCCCTACCTTCCTCTCTCTCTCTCTCTCTCTCCCTCTCTCCCTCCCTCCCCCTCTCTCTCTCTCTATCTCCCTCCCTCCCTCTCTCTCCCTTCCTCCTTCCCTCCCTCTCTCCCTCCCTCCCTCCCCCTCTCTCTCTCAGGCGCACATTCTGTGTGTGTGAGAGAGG
>NC_139668.1:17849629-17852129 GCF_951799395.1 Argentina silus | reverse complement strand
TCTCAGTTTTGAACAGAGACAACCATGTAAACCACATGAATTTAATGCTGGAGTGGATCATTCCTTTAAGGCACATTTCTCAGGCTTTATAGAGGTGTTCTGACACATATTCAAGTTGTTTGATCACAATGTTTTTTTAATTTTCATTAAATATATATATTTTTAAGGTTACAATCTCACTGGTTTTAGTTTTTTCTTTTGGTGTGACATGGTGTCCTTTGGGGTGATTCTTAATAAAATGAAGGGGGGGAGGGTGGAGTTCAAAGAAAATGAATACAATAGCTGTTGAGTATGTTTGATTATTTGAAATGTTTCATATTCATCTGTGTCACACCGCAGGACACATTCAAAGCACTGATACATTCATGGTTCATAAAATTAGACTGAAACCTCAAATACAAGATTGCAACATATCTGGTTGAAAACTTAAGACTCAATGGAATGCAACTATATGATTTTCATCTTCAATATGATAAATATATTTTTTTGTAACTTTGCGACATGGGTTTTCTCAACTACCCAAATCTTTTTTTCACTCTCGAGTGGACTGGTCCATTAGTGTTGTGTACTGTGAATTAGTGAGGTCTATAATTACACATAACATTTTCCTGTCTAATTCTTTACTTAACCTCTCCCCCATTACCTTTGTGTGTGTGCGTGTGTGTGCGCGTGCGTGTGTGTGTGTGTGCGTGCTTGTGTGTGTGTGTGTGTGTGTGTGTGCGTGCGCCTGCCTGTGTGTGTGTGCGTGTGTGTGTGTGTGTGTGTACACTGTCTCGTGCCAGAGCATCTTCCGCATGTGCGTGTGCATGCATGTGCGTGTGTCTGTTTGTGTGTGTGTGTGTGTGTGTGTGTGTATACTATATGCAACATGTGTGCCTGTTGTAAACCACAGTGAGTCTATGTCCGTGTGCCTGTGTGATCAGGATTTGGTGTTAATCCCAATGCTGGGTGAATGATGTACTCCACTCCTACACAGGGTCAAAGGAAGCAACAGGAGACAAATCCATTATTTACACCCCTGCCTTGTTTATCAGACAAAAGCTGTCGTGAACAATTTAATCTGACAACCAGGAGACTCCTGGACCCCATCTTAGGACCCCTGGAGGGAGAATGGTGGTCTGCAAAGAATTCATCATGAAAACTTACTGAGTTCAATTGAATCTATTTAACTATTGTCCCTTCGTGTGTGTGTGTGCATGTGCGTGTGCGTGTGTGTGTGTGTGTGTGTGTGTGTGTGTGTGTGTGTGTGTGTGTGTGTGTGTGTGTGTAGACATTCATAATAAATATACAGAGATGGTCAGAGAGCTGTCTCTTGCACTAATAAAACATAAGTCCATGGCTCTGAGCGTATTGGTTGTAATTATTCAAAATCAACCACAACTGCTCCAGACCACATTAAAGTATGAAAATGAAGACTCTACTCTCTGGGGTTGTAGTGGGCATTGTACTTTGAGTCAATTATTTATCAATGTTATCGTAGCCTTTGTTTCTCAGGTGAGCCGTTACACAAGGCTGCCGCAAGACATATTAAACAATAATACTAAAGATTATGTTCTGCTGTGCTTTAGAGGAACATTTTCTGCATGTTTATTTTGTACACTTTACCTTTTGCAAAGTTTCTGTCTTTGTCGCTTTACATTTACTTTACATTTACTTTACATTTACTTTACATTTACATTCACATTCACATTCACATTCACATTTACTTTACATTTACTTTACATTTACTTTACATTTACATTCACATTCACATTCACATTCACATTCACATTTACTTTACATTTACTTTACATTTACTTTACATTTACTTTTTTGACATTTAGCAGACGCCTTTAGCGACTTACAACAAGTACATTTGTCTAAAGTAAGTGAATCATCTATCCATCAGTCATCATAAGAAAAACAAATCTATGCTAGGACCAGGGGCTATTGGCAGTCACAATGCTAGAAGAAGGAAGGATTACTTATTTTAAAAATAAATAAATAAATATTATTTACAGTACATATAGCTTTCCTCATTCCTTTTACAGTTATCTTGCTATCTTTTTTTTACTGTTTCTTATTAATGAAATAGTTTATCTGGCCAATAATGTTTGATCAATAAGGTGTTATTTGTAGTGATATTTAGGGGCTTACACCATGTGAGTAACTATTCTGTCACTCAGCTGGAGTAAGGAAGGATCCATCTATTACTTGTTTCTTTCCATTGTGTCTTTTCAAAACAGTCTCAAACAACACCTCATTGCTACATTATTAATACAGACTCTGTAGTATAGAGTAGGAACTGTGTCTAAATGTGTGTGTGTGTGTGTGTGTGTGTGTGTGTGCGTGTGCGTGTGCGTGTGCCTGTGCCTGTGCCTGTGCGTGCGTGTGTGTGTGTGTATGTGTGTGAGGGTTGGGCTCTACATCATTGTTTATAAGTACTTGTTTTGGTGTCCATTCTCTCTCTGTGATGGCTTAATATCTGGCTGTCATTTGGAATATGACTAAAACTTGGTTT
>NC_139668.1:17837129-17839629 GCF_951799395.1 Argentina silus | reverse complement strand
CACCGCAGGGTTAAGACACTGGCGTTAACCATTCTCTACCCCCGATCCACAGGAGAGTACTTTAATGAGAAAGAATTTGTATTTTTTTAAGTCCAAAAATTAAAATGCCTTTAGACGATGTAACGATGTAGGCACACGCATGATATGCTGGCAAACAAACAACCACACACACACACACACACACACACACACACACACACACATACATACACACACACACACACACACACACACACACACACACACACACATACACACACACACACACACACACACACACACACATACATACATACACACACACACACACACACACACACACACACACACACACACACACACACACACACACACACACATACACACTTCACATTCTCAAACTAACATTTCCTGCATACCATCTCATCTGTATACTGTAAAACAGGGTAACATGTTTGGAGAAAGGAAAGAATATTTTGATATAACTAACTTAAAGGTCCAGTATGACTTGAACTTTAAAATAATGCTAAATGGCCAAGATAAATCGGTCGCGATCAAGGATTGAGATCGCATGATAAAGAACGTTTAATTGGAGAGCGCTGATTGGTCCAGACGAGGCATTTTCTCCTATCTGGTGTCCTGGCTGAGCACTGGTCTTTACACACCACTTGGATGCTCTGTGGACGTGGACACATTTGCCACTATTAGACAACATTGTACATTTTCTGATTTTCAGTGTCGCCAAACAGGGTAGCAACACCCAAAACCACATGCTCCATATATTAATAATTACTAGATACTACCAGATAATGTAATGTTGAAGATAAAGACTTGCCACACCATTGTATACAAATAAATAACCTCACAGAGACAGGATTTCTTCAAGTGGATGGTTCATCTGATGATTAAATTGGTTGTACTGCTCCATCAAGGCTCCCCTGTAAGAACTATAAGTGGGGGTTTTAAGTGGAGAAAGGAAACAGCTACTTACGTGCACACGGACACACACACACAAACGCACAAGGACACACACACACACACACACACACACACACACACACACACACACACACACACACACACACACACACACACACACACAGACACACACACAGACACACACACAGCTCCTCCAGGAAGTAATCAAGCTCTTGTGGGAGGCTGGAGAGGCCCAGAGCAGTGCTGTTCCCTGAGTGGTCACTTTAGTTGTGAGTTCACGTCTTCCTTCTGCCCCCTCTCACCCCTAATCATCTTCCATTACCCTTCATGCCTCCTGAAAAAGGGATGTGTGTTCATGTGTGTGTGTGTGTGTGTGTATGTGTGCGCATGTGTGTGTGTGTGTGTGTGTGTGTGCGCGCGTGTGTGTGTGTGTGTGTGTATGCGTGTGCGTGGGTGTGTCAGGGCCCAGAGCCCCTCAGCGTCTGTGAAGCACATCCTCAGGAACGAGGGATGGCAAAGAGGTGAAGGAAGAGATGAGGGAGGGGGGGACACGGGGTAAAGGGGAGTGAAGGAGGTGAAGGAGTGGAGGAGGAGATCAATGATGAGAAGAGCAGAAGGAGTGGAAAAGGAGATGAGAGAGTGGAAAAGGGGATGAAGGGCAAAAGAGGGAATAGAAGGAGGTATGGCAGGGCTCTTGAGAAGGGACAGGTATTCGGTTTTCTCCTTGCTGTTTTCTTTTTTTTACCTAATCCAGGTAATTTTACTTATATCCATGACAGCAGTGCAGCTGTTAACAACTAAACGAGTGTAAACAACCACAAGAAAATAACTTTCATTTATTGGAATGGAAATATTTTTTAAATGATGAGTGCATATATTAGGGAAGCACATATATTTACCGCATATACACTATCTATTCTGTTTATGGAAGTGTACTGAGATCTATATTTATATATATCTATGTATTCTATATCTATATTTGTGAGATTTGTTTGTGTATAGTTGAGACTTGTTACGTCTCGTCTTGTTCGTTAGTTTGTCTGTCTGTGTTTCATTTATTCATTTATTGTTCCCTGTTTATTTTTGTGTCTCTCACCTTATCTCTCGTTCCAGACACTTTACTACGTGCCCTTGTGTGTTTCCCGTCTGTGGGGTCGTCGACCCCGCCCTGGTTGGATTCACCTGTTCCCCACCATCATTCCCTGTGTATTTAGTCTGTGTGTGTCCCCTGTCTCGTTGCCATGTTTGTGCCTTAGTGTCAAAACGTCCCAGCGATTTTCAGTGATTTCTTGTCTTCCTGTTTTTTTTTTATCTTTGTTAGTTTTTCCGAGTTTGTCTTTTGCCTTTTCCCTGTTGGATAATCCGCCTCCTGTTTGACTGACTACCGGTGTACCATACCCTGCCTTCCCTATCCCTTATTGGATATCTGCCTCCCTACGTATTGTCTTCCTGTGTGCCGAACTATTTTTCTGGAATTAAAGGATTATTCTTTTGGATTAAGCCTTTGTCCCGAGTCGTGCGATTGAGTCCTCTGCCTTGGTCTAGAGCCTTCACAAGGCTACTACTCAAACTCCCCCGAAAG
>NC_139668.1:17822129-17824629 GCF_951799395.1 Argentina silus | reverse complement strand
CAGCTCTCTCTCTCTCTCCCTCTGCCTCTGTCTTCCAAGGGCAGAGCAGTGCTGTGCAGATGTGTCATTTCTTCTTCATTAAACAAGTCGCTCGCCCTCGGCCTGATTTCACAGTGTGTGTGTTTGGGTTTGTGCATATGTGAGTGTGTATGTGTGGGTGTGTGTGTATCCATGCTGGAACCCTTCCTGTAGTCTCTCTGCCACCCTGCTGGTCAAACAAGCAGAAGAAAGCTCAGTGTTTTTCTGCTCCATCTGCCCCAATCTCTGCTTTTCTTGTACAAGCAGGTGCCAATGCTTTGTGCAATGTGGTTCTGTGTGTGTGTGTGTGTGTGTGTGTGCGTGCGTGCGTGCGTGCGTGCGTGCGTGCGTGCGTGCGTGCGTGCGTGCGTGCGTGCGTGCGTGCGTGTGTGGGCCCCGTGTCGATTGCTTCGACACGCATGTTTGCATGCAGCCACCGGACTTGTCTCCACGCCTAGAGTGGTCACACACACACACACACACACACACACACACACACACACACACACACACACACACACACACACACACACACACACACAGTCGTGGATGCATTTAAGAATGGAGAAACAACAAGGCAGAAGATATGAGGAGGGAGGGAGAGGGAAAGGACAAGAGAAACACACAGAGAGGTTTTTCCAACGGCTGGTACCAAGCCATGCCAAGCCATGCAGATGACATGCATTAGAAAGAGCAAGGGAGAGAGAGAGAGAGAGAGAGAGAGAGAGAGAGAGAGAGAGAGGGAGAGAGAGAGAGAGAGAGGGAGAGAGAGAGAGAGAGGGTTAGAGTCCATTTGTTTACATGATTTCACTGAGTGGTGAAGTGGTAAAAGTTGAAGAAATGGAGAAAAAAAGTTAAAATATAGCCACTAGGGGCGTTCAGTGGCGTAGCACACTAAGGCATATACCATATCATCGCAAGGTCCCTGGTTCGATTCCGGCCATCGACATATCTTGCATGTCATCCCTCCTCTCTCTCACCCATCCTTCCTGTCAATCTCTACTATCTCTATCCCAATAAAAGCAGAAATGCCCTAAAATATATATTTAAAAAAATATAGCCACTAAGCTATGATCACACTGCATATTTTACACCAACAGAATACTTGAAAAATGTGTTATGTTAAAAAGTCTGAGAAATGCTGAGAATGTATTCTGTTTTCTTCTCAATGTTGTAGCATAATTTCATGATGTGAATTTGCAAGCTTGTATGCCTTTCCATGTAAAAGTTATTTGCTGCTTAGACCCCTAATAAAGTCCTTCACAAAGTCATATTCCCAGCCAGAGAGCCCCTCCCATGGACCTGCCTAATCTGCTCCTATTGGGTCTCCCAAGCCATTGTGAGCACACATACCTCCCAAACCACAGTAAGCATCTCAGCCGTAAACACACACACAGGCATATTGACACCTCACATTATCAGCTTTACCCAAATAAGCAGGGAAGACACAAACACACACACACACACACACACACACACACACACACACACACACACACACACACACACATACACACACACACACACACACACACACACACACACACACACACACACACACGCACACACACACACACACACACCAGGTATGTCCAAAGATGCAGGGAGGGAAATGAGTCCTGGTTTAAAATCAATAAAACATCAAAGACAGTTATCCATGTGAGTTGACCCCCTAAAACACAATTATGGAATCGAACATCTTTGTTTTCTCAAGGTGTTTTGGGCCTCACAGAATGATCAAATAGCAAACACACACACACACACACACACACACACACACACACACACACACACACACACCTATCCTTCCCACCAGCACACTGACTTTGCAGTGACAAATTGAATGGAAACAGGACTTGGGCTTAGGACACACCGTCTATTTTTATACTTTTATGGTCACAGTGGCATTCCTCTGGTAGATACACAAACAAAGATTCATGTTTCCAGAGGAAATGGAGAGGCGTTGCAGTTTTTTTGTTTTGTTTTTTTACAGCCCTGCCAGATTCTGTTAAGGACAGATACCAGATTCTGATCCAGAAAATACACGTGTTTGCTTAAACTCATCGGGTCATTGACGTAAGCCATGATTGAAATAGAAAAAGAAGGAGAAAAACTATTGCTACCACATTCTCTTTTCAATTGAGTTCTGTCAGTTGTTATGTGGGCACTTGCCATGCTGCTCCCTTGGCAGATACGAGTTGTGAAGACGCATGAAGCGCTGCCAAAAGCCACCACAAGGTGGAGTCAAGAGTTGTTAATGGTCTTTGGAGATTAGGAGAGATCCTTCTGTCGGTGACCCGCCCCGCTCCTCCAGCATTAAAAGAGAATAAACGTTAAGAAAGAGACCTACAGTGCTGACATTGTTATCTGTGTTCCTCCTCGAAAGCAAAGCAAGTAAAATGACAGAGAATGGTTTGTGATTGCAGAGCCTATTGTCAATTTGATAGCCTAACATCATGAAAATAATCTAATTTGTTGTGTT
>NC_139668.1:17814632-17816929 GCF_951799395.1 Argentina silus | reverse complement strand
ACATACATACACGCACACACGCATGCACACACACACACACACACACACACAAAAGACCTTGCTTCTCTCTGCAGTAGACAGACATGCCTCAACAAAAACAACCAGACAAAGAGAAGATCTCTTGTTAATAAGAAAGGATGACTAATAATTATGCATGTTTTAGATAAATCAAAAATCCATCAGAGGAGGAAAGAGCCAATTTGAGGTGCTTTAAAAGTCTTATTATGTCTAAAGGGAGAAGAAAACCTCGGACGCTTTTACCTTTGATTTGGTCCTCGTCTCCTCCTTCTCCTTGTGTGTGTGTATGTGTATGTGCGTGTGTGTGTGCGTGTGTGTGTGTGTGTGTGTGTGTGCATGCGTGCATGCGTATGTTGCTATTGTTTGCTGTTTCCTGGGCTTAATGCATGTGTATGAATCAGGGCTGGAAACCTAATCTAATTACCATAAATGGTCTTAGTCTGCGAAGGTCGTTTGTACCATAACAAGCATGCACATTTACCCAGGGAGCACATTTACCCAGGGAGCACATTTACCCAGGGAGCACATTTACCCAGGGAGCACATTTACCCAGGGAGGAGAATGGAAAGATGGTAATTAAAATAAATAAAAAAGAAAAGAGGGGGGGGGGGGGGGGTGGGGGGTGGGGGGGGTTGGCTGAGGGTTTCTGCTTCTGACAGGGAGGTAATGGCCCTCACATTCACCATCCAACGAAAGCATACAGTACATATCGTTTTTATTGTAGAGATTACACACTACACACCTTAGCTTACACACCTAACTCATTTTCACAAGATCTCCACCCACCCTGCTTCCTTGTTTTTGCATCATTGTAATAACAAATATCAAGTGGCATAACATGTACACACACACACACACACACGCACACACACACACGCACACGCACACGCACACGCACACGCGCGTACACACACACACACACACACACACTCACACACAGGGAGACGCCTAGTGTTTGGGTTGGGTTGGGACGGTGGGTGGTCTGGTGGTGTGAGCTGGCAGTAGGCTGGTGGAGGTGATGCACCAGGGTGGCTGTTTCACAGGAGAGATGGTGCTGCCTGTCACGCTGTCAATGTCAAGGACAGGTGGTGAGGAATGTGACGGGCGGGCCGGGGCACCTGGTCACCCGGTACAGTCACAGTAGCCACGCCAGCGTTGCATTAGCCACGACATTAACTTAACTTAACGTAGCTGTAAACAAACGCCCTGAGGAACCAATGAGAAAGAGCCAACGATGGTGGCTGACGGCTCCCTGCTTGTCTACGTTTGGAACGCAGGCAGACATTATCACCTTCCAAGAAACAGTTTATCCTTCACAGCATCTTCAACAGAGGCCTCCCTTAACATTATCCTCCCCCGCAGCTGGGCTGACTCACTGAGGTTATGTTAATCCTCCTTGAGGAAATGTCACTTCTTTAATTCCTGTGTTAGATTTGAACCAGCAGCCTTCTGGTCCCTGGCCCAGTTTCTCCTCTCCGCTAGGCTGGGCCATACTGCCGCCCTGCGACTGGGGCTCTGTGTAGGGACTCTTGGCACAGAATGGCAGCACAAATCCCACTCAAGGAGCAGATGCTTACTTTCTCCTGACATATGCCCCAGGGAGGGAGGGGGCACAGGCTATGATATTAAAGAGGGTGTGTGTGGGGGGGGGGGGGGAAGGGGGAGTATTAAATCCTTGACCCTCGCAAGCCACCGAGGAAGAAGATTTAGGGAAAAGCTTTTACTTTCTAATGAACAGGGGGGAGGGGGGGGTGTGCATGTGTACGTGCGTGCGTGTGTTTTGTGTGTGTCTGTGTGTGTGTGTGTGTGAGAGAGAGAGAGAGAGAGAGAGAGAGAGAGAGAGAGAGAGAGAGAGGGAGACAGAGTAAAGTGAGCTCCTTCTCAGTATTAGATGAACAGATGGTGATGAGAAGAGATCTGCAGCAAGAAAAAAGAGAAAGCCAAGGGATTGTGTTGCTGAGTGTACATCTGACCTCTTTACATAAGCCCGGTCCGCTGCTCTCCGAAGGAAAAGAGTCACAATCTGCCCCTGAGATAACATGAACACAACTTTCAGCGGGTGGAATCCTAACTCGAGATCTGCATGCGTCACTCGAATCATCGCGCGTGTTTCCTGTCAGCATCAATGCAAGATTTGCGCAAATTAAATGACTTTGTTACGTATCTTTAAGCGCCAGTTAAAAACCAATCTCTTCAGTTTAGCTTTCAATTAGCATTTTATCTATGCTGCTATCTCTGCTGATTTTGTTGTACTGGTCAACTATCTATACAATTAGATT
>NC_139668.1:17789632-17799632 GCF_951799395.1 Argentina silus | reverse complement strand
CTACGCACGGGTCTCGCTCTTGGGAACCAACTCCGTCCACTCACTTTAGAGGGAGTAAGAACACCTGTTTTGGAACCGAATTTCGTGTCACCAACGTTCTCACTTTCAGTGATTTATTCATACAGTTCATGCAAATAATGCTTGCTTTGGAAAACTGTGGACATGACACGTCTTTCCTCCCTGGCGAGAGAGAGAGAGGGGGAAAGAGAGAGAGAGAGAGAGAGAGAGTGAGAGGGAGAGAGAGAGAGAGGGAGAGGGAGAGAGGGAGAGAGAGAGAGAGAGGGAGAGGGGGCTGGGATGCAGACTGTCGTGAAGAATTCCGTTATCAGATGAAGGGAGGTGTTGTATTTCGCTTACAAGACAATTCCGTTGTAACTGTGTCAGCGAGAAGCACATTGGAGAGAGAGGACGTCATGACAAAAGAGATAATAAGGCAACAATAGGCTACATGTTTCCAAAACAGAGACGAGTTGAACTACAAGAAAGGAAGAGAACATGTGTTGTGGTCCGGGAAACAGTAACGTATAAGAAGAGGATGATAACTCCTGATAACAAGAGGTTTAACGCTTCGGGCAGAGACACTGATGTCTGTGAAACTATTTACCCAGTAGCATAACGGTGAATTTCGAGTCACTGCATTATCATTGAAACACACGGTATAATAAATGAAAAATAATGGATATAGGGAGACACGATTATAGGCCTATTATTGTATTTCACAATTCATTCCATGCACAATATTTATTCTGAAAATAGGCCTGCTCTTTTAAACTTTTAAAATCATCAACTGACGTTGCTCTGTGCCCCTGTGTCTTAACCATGTTCAAAACAAAAATGAACAAAAGCATAGGCCTATTTAATTTTCTGTCAGAAATTATTATAGGTAAGATAGTCTGCATGCGGGAGGTTAATGGGCCACATGGGCTGTTTTTCTGCTCCTGGTTAAGACCACCTGTGTGACACGGGTCATATATTTTCTTATGGGATAATTTTTTACAATTATTTTAAGAATTTCTTAATTATCTAAAGAACGACATTCTACTCTATGTGCTTTAAAATATCGCAAGACAAAATTGCACAAACAATCAAAATTGTTGCCACATTTTAAACCCTTAAAAGGGCGACATTGAACCACCGACATAACATCGATTAGACACGTCTACCCTACTGACTTGACTTCGTTGTAACCAGAATGTCTGCTTGCTGAGAAATAGTTATATTATCTCAATTTCATTCGAACAAAAACAATTACAAATGTTTTGTGTTGTGGTTGTCTGATGGAAATATGTAATGTGTGAGTAAGCGCGCACAATAAAACCACATTCAAAACTTAACCGGAGAAGCCAAACTATTATTTCAGTTTCCTTAAATATTCTGTCGGGAATTTAGCATTGCATATAGTGACCTAAATACCTGCAGTGATCTGTTGGCATGAGGAATATGATTGGACGAGGCGTATTGGCATGAGCTCTAATTCATACTGGGACATGCCTCCGATATGAGGTTGTGTTTTTTATTCATGACTTAATACAGTACTCTTGTTTCCTATTTGATATGCTGCAATCTGTAAATATATATAGATATTTTATATTTGTTACTTAAGTTTTTTCAGATAAAGAATCATGACATATCATATATATATATATATAATAACATTATTTGTATAGTACCTTTCATACAGACTATGCAGCTCAAAGTGCTTTGACAGTTCAGCACAACCATATCACAATAATGAATAGTTCAGCACAACCATATCACAACCATATCACAATAATAAATAGAACAGCTTTAATGAAAAGAAAAAACAATAAAAGAATAATTTTAAAAAAAAGAAGTAAAAAGAGTAGGAAAAAAAGTGTTAGTAATTGTATGCCAGGTTAAAAAGATCTACCGAGTCCACCTCTCTAACACCTTTTGGCAGGAGATTCCACAATTTTGGCGCGTAATGGATAAAGGCGGCTTCCCCAATTTTCTTTTGGGGAACCTTCGGTACCTTTAAAAGACCTGCCTCAGAGGACCTGAGGGCTCGTGAGGGGACATAGGATACCAAGGACTCTAAGATAGGGCGCTAAGCCATTAAGAGCCATAAAAACAAGTAAAATAATTTTAAAATAAACTCTAAAAAAAACACGGGGAGCCAGTGCAGTACAGCCAGGACAGGGGTTATATGCTCTCTCTTCCTTGTTTTCGTCAAGAGTCGAGCTGCAGAGTTCTGAACCGGCTGTAGCTTCTCAATAGGGAAGCCAGTAAAAAGAGTATAATCAAGTTTGCTTGATATAAAAGCATGAATTAGCCTCTCAGCATCCTGCTGAGTTAAAAACGAACGTACCGTGGCTATATTTCTCAGGTGAAAGAACGCTGTCTTGGTCACCCTATCTATGTGGGGTTCAAAACTCAGGTCAGAGTCCAAAACTACACCGAGGCTTGTTACTTCCGATTTAATCTGACGGGCCAGATTTCCGAGCCTTTTTGAGAGTATATCTCTTTTGTGTTTGGGGACAACCAAGAGAATCTCTGTTTTATCCTCATTTAGTTTCAGAAAGCTATTATTCATCCATTGATTGATTGCAGATAAACAGGCAGTCAGAGAGCAGAGGGCACTCAGATCGTTCGGCTCCACGGAAATGTACAGTTGCGTGTCGTCAGCATAACTATGAAAACTGACATTGTGTTCTCTGATGATATTACCTAAGGGCAGCATATACAATGAAAAAAAGAAGTGGACCAAGACAGCTTCCTTGTGCAACCCCAAAAGAGACGTCATATCTCTCTGACTCGTAGTCTCCTAGAATAATATAGAATTGCCTCTCAGTAAGGTATGTTCGGAACCAGTTTAGGACACAATCCGAGACACCAACCCATTTTTCCAAACGATCCAACAGAATGCTATGGTCGATTGTGTCGAAAGCTGCGCTCAAATCTAAAAGAATAATAATTATTCTGTCAAATAAACTTTCATTAAAATATATATATTTACGCATTCCAGCATATCAAATACGAAACAATAGTACACTCTAGCAAAGAGATCTGTTGTTTCGTAAATTCAGGTTAAATATTTCACATGATCTATAATGTATTTTAGTCACAAAACCTTTCCCTAACATAGGCCTAATTGTTTGTAACCTATAACAGTGATGAATACCTGATATGATACACATCACTGCAAATACAAGTCAAACTATTGTTTGGCTCAGTTAAATATTCTCAAACTAATTTATACTCCGTGTCGAATATGCTATGCGTGTGAACGACGAATTCCCTGGAATTCCCCTAAAGTAGGCCTTCTACTTTTTGGAAAATATCTTATTCTCTGAGGGACGGGCGGGTCCCTGCATGGGTCGAGGTATGGACAACGCACTCATAATTACACTCTTCCATGCGGCGCACACGCTGCGCACTGACACTTGTTTCCAATAGTCTTGAGGGCAAGTCATTGTTTTCACTTAGTGTGACCAACAAATACATGGAACAGTGGAGTAACTACATCTAATTAAAATAACAGGATTATCTAATCTAGATATAATTTATTAGCATTAATAGTCTAAACATATCAAACGAGCGCATGGTTCAGTATAGCTCAATGTCTCAACTCTCCTGCATTTGGGACTAAAAATAAAATAAGTCTCACTCAAAAATGAATTATTATCCTCATTGTGCGCTGGTATGGTCGGCGTGTATCTTGATAAACAACATGTGCCTTGCCTATGTTAATGATACTGTTGATGAGCTGATAGCTGATAGATTTGTTTTCACCAAGGCAGCAACAATATTAAGCCAATTAATCAAACAACTAATTCAAATGGAACATCGCCTTACACATTTCCCCTCTTACGCTGTCTGCACGGCAGCAGGTTTTGTTCGCTGAAAGCATCTTTGGTCCCGTTTTCCTGCGTTTGAAGTTTCGGCGTTTTGTGTTCCATCTGAAATCCACCGGACGTTTCTTATTGGTCAGGTGCGAACGTTACATCACCTCTACTGATGACGCAGCGTCTTCTCGCATCCTTCACCCGCGTCTTTAAGTGATTCTTGTTGGTCTGCGAGCGCTTCAGCCTCGCGCAGCTCGACGTCGAGAGAGAAACGCATTCTACATTTCCCATCTCGGAAGCAGAGTGGCGCAAAAGAGCTCTCTCTCTCTCTCTCTCTCTCTCTCTCTCTCTCTGTCTCTCTCTCTCTCTCCCTCTCTCTCTCTCTCTCTCTCTCTCTCCCTCTCTCTCTCTCCCCCCCCCCCCCCTCTCTCTCTCTGGATCACCCGGCGAACGAGTGTGTTTTCTCTTTCACAAGCCTATTCTAAATGCTCTTGTCATCTACGGAGTAAGTAGTCATTCGTACTTATTAGCGTACTCACCGCCCGGTCTTACTGTGTGTGTCTACAGTACGTGTCTGCGTGTCTCTCAGTGTGTTTTAAGACATCAGAGTGAGTTAGGGCTCTCAGTACCACAGCTTGGTATGGGGGCAGTTATATTTTCATCTAGCCTATTTAGAGAGAGCATTTAAATGACCTTTTGTGAAGTTTAAATTTTTCCCCTCAAAGGATATACCGTACTCTTGTGATTCTAACGTCCCGTTTATAGTAAGTATTGAGTCCTTTCAGTTGGTTTATAAAGAAAAAAACTTTTTTGCGAGTTATAAGGTCCGGTCCCATGTTTTGATCTTTGGGGTAAATCATCGCTTTGCTTTTACTCTCTTTTAACAATTAATTTGTTCTCATATGTTCTCATTATCGAGTTTATGTTAAGTTTTCTTATACAGTATGTGTGGATAGTGGATTTGTTGGCTATTTGCGCGGCTTTACGCACTAGCCTCCCCCCCTTTGGGCATTCAACGTTATTTGTATGTTGCCCGTTTAGTATAATAGGCTACATCAGTGGACACTGCTGGTAGGTTATGTGTCACCAAATGATTACCTTACATTGTAGCTTACATTTGTAGCGTTTGCTGAAGTGTAGTTTTCGTCTGCCTTGTTGGAGGGTTGCTGTGCATATGACTTCTCCTTTACTCTCCCTGCTGCTGCGTTATTGTTGTCACTCGCTGTTCACTTCTCAACATGTCTACTGAATCTGCGGCGCATGTTTCTGATTATTCGTCTTACTGGCATTAGACTGTCGTTTAACATTGGCCTAACTGTCGGCTACATCTCGAAATAGGCTTTCTCTGAGTGCGTGTACGGCAGGGATAAGCTGAGTATAACAGGTGTACAGCGTACTGTTTGCGTCACAGCAGGTTGCGGTATGTTTCGGTGGTTGGTGTATTTCATTTATAGCCTACACATTTCTTTTCTGTAGATTTTGTGCGGAATGTGTAAGGCAAACTTTATTTCAACGGCTTTTGGAAAGCTTAATGGATACTCAGAGGAGCGCGGCAATACAGGTGCAGCAGAAAATCACTAAATACTGGAGAATTCTAAGAGGTCCGAGGTCTCGGTTATAGCAACGATCTCAATGTGTAGACTCGTCTGTAGCCTAGTGGTCCATGTTGACCACATCGATTGGATTGGATCAAGGGTGAATCCTTTTGCCATATGATTTCGCTATTTCAATGTTTATTTGCATCACAACAAGCAGTTTGTAACGGCTAGGACTATACTTTTTCCTATTTGGCCAATGGATGCTTCACTTCAGCTTGTTATTTCTGTACATCTCCCGCAGGCGTTAATCTCCCAAGCGTTTCAACTTTACTCAGGCTCGGCAATAGGCCCATTGATTTTGTGTCACCGTTTAAGTGGAGACGTTGAACGAGTTTTACCATGCTAGGTGTACCTTAATCCAAAAGTCCTGTTCCTATCCATTGTTATGTAGGCTACTTGAATTATAGTATTGTGTTGTATTCTTGTTAGCTGTGCCTGTATGTGCAGCAGGCAGGAGCCCAATCTGATAAGGGGATACAGTGTTGTTAGTTTTTATTGAAACATATCCTACTGGAATAAGTACATTGTTGATCCCCTGTCTATCACCATTTTAGCAAATATTTCCAACAGTATGCTTTTTCCTACGCCATTGGCTTCTATCATATTACAAGTCAAGACAATGAAGTTAAAACAGAATTGTGAATCAGGACTTTGGTGTGTGTGACAGTTGTGGTGGGAAAGAGAGAGAGAAAGAGAGAGAGAGAGAGAGAGTGTGTGTGTGTGTGTGTGTGTGTGTGTGTGTGTGTGTGTGTGTGTGTGTGTGTGAGAGAGAGTGGGAGAGAACTAGGTCGAAGGCTCTTTCCTCCACTTCATGGAAACCTCATTATAGTATTATGTAGTGTCTGTTGTGTGTTTCAGTTTGATATAACTTCACTTTATATATATATTATATACAGTCATCATATTAATTGGCTTAGTTTGCAACAGTGAGTTTGATTAAATGTGTTGCCATGACATTTGTTTGATAATATGTTAGTACACAGACATTTTAGACATAATTTGGCAATTTTTAAAATATTCAGTCAGTGGTTTAAGGCTGATAATGTGTTTAATGCATGCATGAGTCTGCAATGAACTCTGCATATTCCTGTTTATTTTCTGGAAAAGGTGTTGCAGTTGTAAAGCATGTGTTGTGTACCTGGGGGCTGATTAGTGGTGCAACTGAAATGTAAAATATACAAACACTAATTTTGTGACGCAAAAAAAAAAAGTGTGATTCCAATTCTTCCCTTATTTGCGCTTTCCTCAAATGTAAGACTTGGCATATTGTATGTAGGCACTGCAAGTCTTAGATTTTATGTTCTTTTGTTTTTGTAATTTTGCTGTAATATTCTACTGTTATAGATAACAAAGGGACAGGGAACAGTGCTGGGCTTATATCATCTGTGCTGGGAGTATTTGATGGCTTGATTTGGGTGACCTTGCGTGTTTTAGTTCTGACCTGCACCCCAGGTTCCTAAACAGATCCTTTCATTCCTGCTAAATCATTTTAGGCTACACTCAGTCAGAGCAAGATTTGTCCCTGTCCCATCAGTCTACAAGTATCTCAATCAGTGTAATCATATCATTTTAATGTCTTTAGACAGGATAAACTACGTTCCTCAAGATAAACCGCTACACTTTTAGACATCTCTACTGTGGATTGACGTCCGCGCGCGGAGCTGCCCGCATTTTTATTGGACTCAAATCCCTCTTAAACCACCGAAATGGAATTATGTTGAAATCCTTGATTTGCAGAGCTGAATATTTTAGATGATGACAGTTGTGAGGAATGACTTCCCAGCGGAAGCCTCTGTGATTCTTATCCTCTGGCCAGGATTGGGGTCAGTGCAAAGGAAAACAACGTACTCTCCTGTACACAGTGTGCAGCCGTTACCTCGCAGTGCAACCTACAGCAGGTGCCTGAATCGAGGCGGTCACTCTTGGAGGACAATGTGAGTGGATAGAATATGCTTCTTTCATACTGATACAGAATGACAGCCCCCCCACCCAGGATAGCCTGTTCGAGCATTTTCTTTTCACCTGCTTTGTCCCCAATGATAGTGTTTAGGAAAGTCAGAGAAATGTAGAGAATTATTTCTTTTTTGGGCGGGGGTGGGTGGGTGGGGGGGGGGGGGGGGGGGGGGGGGGGGGGGTTGATGGCTCAGTTGGTTGGAGCAGGGTGATTTTAACATCAGAGTTGTGGGTTTGATTTTTGAGATGCAACACACTGCAGTATGGGTTCACTGCCAGTTGCTTTGGATTCAAGTGTTTGCTGAATGACTCTTCCCCTGCCAGAAGTAAATCATTGTTTTTGGTAATGCTTCTGAACGAAAATACTTAACTGAATTGTGTTTGTGTTTGTGTTTGTGTTTGTGTTTTGACTTTGGCCAGGTACCCAGTGTGTCTCTCTCTGTCCCTGGCTGTCTCTGACTGTCAGGCCCCCGCGTGATGTCCCTTTAGCTGCCCTGCGTGATGCCTGACCATGACAGCTCATCCCTCCTAAGTAGACAGACCAAGAAGCGACGCGTGGACATCGGGGTGAAGAGATCTGTAGGTAGTGTTGTCTTCACCCGAGCCAGAGAGACCCTACTTAACGTCATGAACCAATCGCACGGGCCTGATCAGGACGGAGACTGCTCACTGGTCCCTCACAGCCACGGCGGGGCCAATGGGGACGGAGAGAAGTCCAACGTGCTGAGGAAGCTCCTGAAGAGAGCTAACTCCTACGAGGACGCCATGATGCCCTTCTCTGGCGCCACCATCATCTCCCAGCTGCTCAAGAACAACATCGGGAAGAACGGAGGCAGCGAGGGGGGGTTCCAGGTAGGGGAGCGGACACACACTCATGTCGCGTGCAGAAAGCCACGTATAAACACACACACACACACACACACACACACTCACACTCGCCTTTCTTCTTAATCAAGATAATGTTTTGGCCAATACTGCTAACGACAAAAGGACCGATGGGTGGCATGAAAACAGTCGTGTGTCATTCATTCGTTTATCCATTCATTCGTCCCTCTATCCCTTCCAGGGCAGTGGCGGTCTGTCCAGCACAGGGTCGGAGATCCAGCAAGAGGACGCGTGCAGCAGCTCTTCCAGAGACAGAGACAGCCCCCCGGAGTGCCTGTCCCCCGGCCCCCTCCCCTTCGGCCGGCCGCTCCCGCCCCACCCGCCCCTCAGCACCTTCGACCTGGAGAGGCTCTCCGACGAGCACCTGAGGGCCAAGCGGGCGCGCGTGGAGAACATCATCCGGGGCATGAGCCACTCCCCCTGCGTGGCCGCCCTGCGGTCCGGGGAGAGGGACGGGGATCGGGACAGAGGGCACAACCACGAGCGCGGGAGAGACCGCCAGGAGAGAGAGAGAGAGTTCCCCCCCCTGCAGCCCCCCAGCCCGGGGTCCAGAGGCGAGGCCTACAGGGAGAACAGGGGCGAGGCGTACAGGGAGAATAAGAGGAAACAGCGTCTGCCACAGCAGCAGCAGTCTTTCACCCAGCTGGTGTGTGCCAGACAGGAGCAGAGACAGGAGGAGAGAAGACAGCTCAAGCTGCAGCTGGAGGACATGCAGGTGGGTGGGTGGGTTGTGTGTGGGTGTGTGTGTGTGTGTGGGGGGGGGGGGGCAACACACTCTAGTCTATTACTATGCTGTAACATAGTGTAGGATAGTGTGTAACATAGGGTAGGATTCCAGTAGGATAATCAACTGGGTGTCTTTGTCAAAAAATAAAACATAATGGTAGGATGATATGTAAGATAATATATATATAAATATATATATATATATATAATGATATATACACAATGAAAAAAGGGATGAAGTGGGAAAAAAATATGAGAATGAGTAAATTAAGAGAATGTTTGAAAATATTAAATGACACATTATAATAATAATAATAATTATTATTATTAATATTATTAATATTATTAATGTAAATATTATTATGATTAATTCCTTCAGAAGCAGCTACGTCAGCTGCAGGAGAAGTTCTACCAGATCTACGACTCAGAAACGGAAGAGGAGAACGGAGAGAATGAGAGCGGAGAGAGAGAGGAGGACGGGAACCTGTCGGAGGACAGCATCCGCTCTGACGGCATGGAGGAGAGATACAGGGTCCGTGACAACCGTAACCGTGACAACCTCCGTACTCATGACGACCTGTCTGAGCTGGATCCGGGTCTGTTTCTGAACCGGGCCAGAGCTCTGCTCCGAGAACAGGCCCTGATGGCCGGAGAGAGGGATGAGGGGAGGGAAGGGGAGAGAGAGGGGGGGAGAGGGAAGAAGGACGGAGGAGTGTCACGGGGGCGAGGGGAGAGGGGAGGGGGGGGGGTCGATGCATGCTGAGGGGAGACAGTTAGCCGAGACACTGAAGCAGGAACTCAACTCCGCCATGTCCCAGGTGGTCGACACCGTCGTCAAGGGATTCTCCTCCCCTAAACCCCCCCCAAATCATCACCGCCCCCAAAACGCCCTCACTACTGCCCCTCCAGCCTTCCCTGCCCTCCCCACCCTCACCCCGGACTCCCACTTTGGCGGAGTCAACATGAACCTCAACGGAAACAGCCCCAACTTCCACTCAGACAATCAGAGACTGCAGTGCTTTGGCGACATCA
>NC_139668.1:17759632-17762132 GCF_951799395.1 Argentina silus | reverse complement strand
GAGAGAGAGAGAGAGAGAGAGAGAGAGAGAGAGGGAGAGAGAGACTCACATAAACATGGCTATTTGTATATGTTTGTCATAAGATGAGAAACGTTTGGATTGATTAATAGTAGAGAGAAGACCATTGAGATTTCTCTTATCCATGATGGCAGACTGTAATCTTCTCCAGAGGAATGGTTGCAGAGTTTGGTAAACTAAAGGTTAACCCAGGTTCTCTGAAGGAGATGAGGGAGACCCCTCACTAGGGGACACGATCTTGCGTACCTTTCACTGAAGACCCCTATTCAATAAAGCCTGGTACATGCCGGTGACACTTGCAAGAGATGGCCCCACCTATCAGTCGTACAAGTACAGGGACGCAGCAAGCAGAAGCCCCTCCCCCAACCATTTCATCTAGTGAACCACTCTTCACGAGCTCACCACAAGAGGTGAGGGGTCTCCCTTATCTCCTTCAGAGAATGTGGGTTACATGTGACCTTTAGTTCCCCTTCAGTCAACTTGGCAGTCAACCCCTCACTATGGGATCCTACAAAACGTCCAGATTACCTGGTCTGAACTGGAAACCCTGTACTGATACAAGGATGTACCCCGTCTACCTCACACAGCCTCCAAACCAGCACTTAGGGCGGTACGCACCACAGAGGTCGCCGTCACGTCCAGACTGTAAAACCTTTGAAGGTATGTGGAGAAGCCCAGCTGGCAGCAGTACGTATCTCTGAAGCAGAGACACCCTTGAACAGGGCCCATGATGCCGCCAACCCACAGGTGGAGTGCCCCCCGGTTCCCCACAGGGGGCTGCAATCCCCAAGAATTGTAAGCCTCAACAATGGCCACAACAATCCAACATTAGAGGCTAATGTTTACACAGCACCTTACCCTTGACAGGGGTCGCAACGCAGACGAACAACTGGTCCCAAACCCTGAACGACGCCATCCTGTCCATGTAAACACACAGAGCGCATACTGGACACACTCGTTCGTACGCTCCTGTTCAGGAGGGGAAAAGGGCGGGGAATGGAAAGGGAGCAGTACATGGTTGGTGTCAGGCATCAAATCCCCGACCCAGTCCCCTTCACCCTAATCAAGGCCTGCCTTCCTGCCCTCTGCCCCTTCATTGTGAACACTGTCAACACCGCCCTTGCCACTGGGCACTCCCCGCCCGCCCATCTTATAACTGGCTGCAGTCACTCCAAAAAACCTGGACTAGATGCAAATATCCCCAACGACTACAGACCCATCTCTAATCTTTCACTCCTATCCAAAATACTGGAGCGCACTGTTGGCAACTCAAAACCCACCTGGACAACAATACCCATAAGCCCTTTTCTTGGATGACCTGCAGGGTGTAACGCTGTGTGCCTGTCTGGGGGGCGGGAACCTCTGAACAAGACCGAGTCCATGATCAGACCTAAAGCGATCAATATGCGTAAGAATCTGAATGCTTCTGCCCATAAGGGAGGCTATGGCGGCTTCGATACACTTCGTCAACGTCCTTGGTGCCAGGACCGAATGGCAGAGTAAGGTAAACGTAAGACACTCCCAGGTGGGCGAATCCCATAAAAATGTGTCTGATAAACAAAAAAATATGTATCTTTGAGGTCGACTGTTATGAACAAATAGTTTAGGCGAATGGCTTCCAACAGGACTCTATGCATAAGCATGCGATGCGCTCCACAGCAAGGACGCCCTCCATGTACCTGACCCTCTGTCCAAGTACCTCAGTATCCAGCAGAGCGCATAGATCAGAGCAGAACGAGGCATCGAGAACGGCAATCCATGCGTGGATTAAACCAAGGCACGGTAGGCTGACTTTGCGAGAGAGGCTACCACAAGGCATGTCCGCATCCATTCAGGCAGAGCGCCTTGCCTTCTTGGGGTGACGTCTCTTGGATCTGGTCGAAACCAGAAGAGCCATGTTTTCTGGGGAAGAAAACAGAGACACAGTGGTTATCAAGGAAGTTCACTACAACCGTAGCGGGGTCAACAACCGAAGGAGTAAAATCTCCATCGAAAGAAAGCACTCGCCCCCACACACCAAATTAGAACAGCAATGAAGCTTCACTTAAAACGGTGGAAGATGGCTAGCGTGCAAGTTGCCTGAGCGCAATTGCTAGCGTTGCTATGCAGGTGGTACCGTTGCTATGCCGGTGCTAGCTCTGTTCGCACGAAGCGTAGGAGCTAGCAACTGTCAGATTAGCTGCGTGTTCAAGTCGTCATGACTACGAACGTGCTAGCTAGCCAACCGTCCCAGTGGTTAGCCAAAGCTCACACTAGGGACCTAGGTTCGTTACACGAGGTAACTAGGTAGGAATTCTCGTGTTAGCCTGGTTAGCTTGGCTTTTTTTTGTAGGTCTAGCGTGTTGCGAAACATATGTTCGCTTTATGCAGCAGGTGAGATTAAACCATGTGCAGTGCCGGCTAGACCCAGGCAAATTAATGTTGCAATACGTATAAATTAGGTTTATACTTAAAGGTCCAGTATGCAGATTTAAGCTTTAAC
>NC_139668.1:17714632-17754632 GCF_951799395.1 Argentina silus | reverse complement strand
TGTGCAGAAAGAGCAGGGATTAAAACTGCACTACTAACCTGTCGTCTTCTTTGTGGACTATTTCTAGTCGCCTTTATTAATATTTTTGACGACAGCTGAGGACTCAAGACCACATGCCCACATGCAGATAAAAAAAAACCCAGAGATGCACGCACACAAGCACACAAATCTGATTACTTATGGCGAGAGAGTCAGAGAGATGAATTCCAGAGTGTGTGAAACTGGCCATTTTGAATCACTTTATCATCCGTGATATCCTCCATTATAGATCACATCAGTCGCAAACACTCTGTGAATGCTGTGACATCAGTCACATGGATAGTACAATCCCCAGACAAACTGTAGGAGACATCGTGCAGAGAAGAATAGGGCCCAGAGTTTTTTCCGGACCACCACCATACCTGAGCAGGAAAACTCCAAGACCAAGGTATGAACTGGCTGACAGCTAAGACTGTTGCGGCATTACAGTGAATCTGTCCTTGGTCATGGGCTCTGTTATACAAAAGCAATTGAAAGGAATTGAAATCTGCCTCTATCATGTCCTGTAAAGTTCAGATCATATTCTGATCCTGTGCAGAATGCAACCTTGAGTGGAGAGATTCTCTCTCTCTCTCTCTCTCTCTCTCTCTCTCTTTCCTCAAGACCAGAGCTGACAACCAGAGCAGCTGAAGCAGAAATGCAGGCCTCTTTAAGCCGCCGGCCGCTGCTGTCCTATTGTTACAGACAGGGGCCAAGGAATTTCATTTATCATGAAATGGATACGGCTCGTAGAAGTGTCCTCTTCAGAACCTTACTATAAATAACTATCTCATCTCCTAAAGAACAACACGGCATGCTGTCTGAGAGCCACTCAATACATGAGACAAAGGAAAGAGTGTGTGTACGTGTGTGTGTGTGTACGTGTGTGTGTGTACGTGTGTGCACGTGTGTGTCTGTGTATGTGTACGTGTGTGCACGTGTGTGTCTGTGAGTGTGTGTGTGTGTGTGTACGTGTGTGTGCATGTGTGTGTGTACGTGTGTGCGTACGTGTGTGTGTGTGTGTGTGTGCGTGTGTGTACGTGTGTGTGTGTGTGTGTGTGTGTGTGTGTACGTGTGTGTGTGCATGTGTGCTTTCATGCGTGCGTGCGTGCGTTACTAAGACCATAGGGAAGAGCGCCCCCTACTGGCACTCCGACACCACTTCCAGCTCTATCTTCTCTAACACAGTTCTGGTAGCTGTGGATGCGTAACAAGGCCGGTGTGAGGAGGGAATATGGTCCTGGCTCCTTCAACATGTGTTGCCTGGGATGTTACAGCTACAGATTATAGACAGAAAAAATGTTTGGATTCCTCCTCTCCTCTTCCCAGAATAGAGCCGTGAAGATGTTGCCAGTGCCAACTGTGTGTGTGTGTGTGTGTGTGTGTGTGTGTGTGTGTGTGTGTGTGTGTGTGTGTGTGTGTGTGTGTCTATGTATGTGCGTGTGTGTGTTTGTACTGACACACACACACACACACTTGTCCATACCTGTCAATCTCCAGCTAAGGAAGTTTATTACAGAACAAAGGGTTATGGAGAAACCGTGGTCTATACTGGGGTTAAAATGAAGTCCTGAAGGCCGTTAATCAGGGACTCAGGGACATCTCTGGTCTGTGAACCACCATGTGTGTAATAATGTCATGTCAGAAAGGCAGACAATGTACTTCAAAGTAAAACACACCAGTGCCAACTGTGTGTGTGTGTGTGTGTGTGTGTGTGTGTGTGTGTGTGTGTGTGTGTGTTTGTACTGCGCACACAGACACACAGACACAGACACACACACACACACACACACACACACACACACACACACACACACACACACAAACCCATCATAGTCCCCCCCACCTGTGTGTCATCTTGATGTCTTGTCAACTTCCCCCTGAGCGACTTTGTCAGGGGAAAAAAACACAGATTTATGATATTAAATGCAATTTAATAACAGTGAGTGATTCACCACTGCGAAACATTAATCAATTAAACGTGGCGTACATCTGTTAGCCTTGACAATATGTTCCTTGTTTTTATCACTAAAGCCTTTGTTGTGTGTAACGCACATACAGGACGTTACACTTTAATGCTCTTTCTCTCTTCCCCCACATACGGTGCATGTCCACAACTTGAGATTGTCTGCTCATTATAACATGAGCAACAAATCATACTGAAATGCAGTTTGTAATGCAAACTGCCAGTTGATCAAAGAAAATTGAGGGTAAATAAGGTACATGTTATTATCATGATCAAATGTGGTTAGAGATGAAAGTGTATTTGGCTTGAGGATGAGTGGGCACGTCTTGGGTCTTTGCTATTGGCCCATTTAAGGACATCAATGAGGAAATAGAGTGAAATAAGCAAAAGAGTCCATGAAATATTTGATATGAGAGTAAATTGATTAATGTGTACGATAATAGGAGGAGAAACTATTTCTACTGATTGAAATAACTGGGTCATATGCTCACTCCTGAGCGTGCGCACACACACACACACACACACACACACACACACACACACACACACACACACACACACACACAAAATCTCCTGCTGAGGCTGAGCTCAGGATGGCCCACTTCAAATGAAATTAGAGAACCTGGTCGATGTATTAGGAAGATTACCTTAGAAAAGTAAAGCAGGAATTGAAAAGATAAAGATTTCTTCTCTTGGCAACAGCAATAAGCGGAATGCAATAATCATAAGAACTGGGGGGAATAATACAAAGATGTTTCATAAACATAATCCGCAGAGATGAGGCTGGGCTGACCCGCAGTTATAATCCCCCAAAAGAAGACTCCCTCCTCCTCATCTTCAGGCCCAACTCAATCTCTCTCTCTCTCACACAGACACACACACACACACACACACCCGCCCGACCCGCCTGCACACACACACACACACACAAACACACACACACTCAATCTCCTCCCTTTTATTAAATAAAGGGATAAGCATGCATGAACATGCTGTTACTCTGATCCACTCCATACCAACCACCATGCAGCCTGCATAGATACAGCCACAGACCTCAGCTTAGAGCCCAAATATATCAAACATACAAGTATAACCCTCATCATCATCTAAAGACATGTTCAGTTACATCAGTAAGACTGATGTGATCATATCGTTATTTTTAAAAATCTGTTGTCCCTATACATGTTGGTCATTATGGATATGTGGTATGGCTTTATTGTCAAGAGACTTGTAAAAGATGAAATTGACAGTGAAATATGTGTTTGTATTGGTAATATTGATCAATTAGCTGTGCTGATCTCACAGACACTCTGTCCTCCTCTGTATGAATCAGGGAGAAACAGCATCTGGAAAGCACTATTAACCAACATCTGCTCTGAGCACACAAATGCAACATGCCTCCCCCTTTACGCACGCACACACACACACACACACACACACACACACACACACACACACACACACACACACACTTATACACCTCCCTTTTACATCCACTTTTTTGTTGTCCTTTTACAGACACACACCTCCTGTTCAAGCAGCCAACTGTCGCCTTCCCTCCAGATCACTATAACAGTGACAGAAGAATTAAGGCAAATTATTCTCAACAGTTCAAGGCAATGTGATCCACCTGCAGTGTGTGCGCGAACGTGAGTGTGTTTGTTTGTTTGTGCGATGGCATTGTGAGTTCAATGTCTTTTTGATTGGTCCTTCGAACCTTCTCTATAGACCAAGGCAAATTAACTGCATTAAGCTCACAGCGCACGATGCAATATAGTGCCAGAACGCTGCAAAGGTTGAAGAGAATTGAAGGAGGAAAATAACAATATTTGACAAACAAGACAGTGCAGTGCTCTCCTGATGAAGGTCTAAATTGAGTGGGCTTGGGGCCAAGTTAAGCCCAGGATGTTTGTCTGGAGAGTGGAGGTTGATGCGGCGGACCAGAACACTGCTGATTGAAAAATACTTTATCATAACGTTGGCGTTCTCCTTGAAAACGAAATGTACTTATGATTTTGTTCATTCCTTATCATTTTCTTTCATTCAAAATGACAATCTGGACCATCTAATCCATCTTAGGTTCATCATTTTCTTCATACGCTTTGTCCCTTCCAAATCAAAATAGTAATTTATGGTTTGGTACGAGACTCAAGGGGACGTTAAGCGGGGGGTGGAGGGGAGGGTCTCAAAGAAGCAATGGCTCTCTTATTAATCAAGACATGGAATAAAATGGTTGTAATATTCATAAATGGATCCCATGCATGCCCCCCTGTGCCTTGATAGTATTAGAAAAATGAAAACTAAATCTTTAGATTAGAAAGATTGAAAAAATTGAATTATAGCGGTCATGTAGGGCGAGTGGATGGATAATACCTTTAGACGCAGATGAAAGACAAATCTTCTTCTCGCAGATTCAATAAGATGAAAAATGAAATATTATGTTTTAGGGGGGAGGAGGAGAGGGGTTAAGAAGAGGAGGTCGCCATCCTGGGTCGGGTGCTGTCTGATATCAAGCAGACAGCTCACATCACTGAAACTCTACTCCAAATTCCACAAATAATCGAAACATATCGGAGTCCGCATCAAACTACTTTAATCACTCTTTTCATTTTTGCCTTGCACTTATTGGTCCCTAACGAGCATCACTTACAGGGTGATTTTCAAATGGACTCAAGCAGAAACGCAAGCGTATTCTGAGGTTTGAGCCCGATTTGCGCTCTTGGCCAATTTTTCTCATAAGTCACGATATGGTGCGCAAACACATCTGCGCTGCACCTCCGCCTGGCTCCAGAGAGGGGTGTGTTGTCTTCACGAAATACGTTAATACGATATTCGCACCTCACGCCTCAATTTTCCAAAAGACATATACACATACGCCCGTGGAAAAGTTGCACCAGGGTAGGATTTGGCGCACCATACTTTATAGTAGAATATATAGGACTCGTAGAAGATTTAGATGCTACCGCCGATGATCAAGTAATCAGAAAATATAGATTTGACAATCACGCCATTCTGGATTTAACCTTGGGGATCGGTATCACAGCTTTTCCAATGTTTCTTTGCATTCCATTGCTTAATCAACTGATTTAGATTTGTCATCTACGACTATACTACGGCTATATGTTTTATAGCTTTGATGCAGTGAAATTAGCTTTTTTTTGGTTTTGAGAGTCGGCTATGGAGCACGATGGTTCCGACTCATCACTGGTGCGCTCTGTAGATAAGGGTAAAAAAAACAAAAACATATTAAGCCTATAATCAACTAGAAGGTATACGAACAGTCCAAATCCTAATATTAAATGAAAATAACAAACATATTATAGGAGGCTCTTACGTATTATGCATCTGGATTTTTAGTGACCCCTCCATATCCAGGTCGTCGGGTTCACGAGTTCTAAAGCCTTTTCCTCACATTCGTTCAGGGTTTCACTCGCCTCTGGTCCTTCACCAGTGCCACTTTCATGGGAGCGTGTTGATTGTTTATCTTTCGCTCTTCGTTTTAAATCAGGAACCTTTCTTTTTAATTGTTTTTGTTACGAGACATTTATTAAGTTGGTGATTTTTTGCCAGATTTTCTCTTTTGATCACGCACTAATGTTCCCAGTGAAATACATCTTTGTTTGACACATCTTCATTTCCAGCAAATCCCACTATAACAGGCTGCTTATCAGTAGATCAACATGCCTTCCTGACTCCAACCACTAGATGGCGATATATGACCATGTATCCTTTTGATCAATATTTTACCCTACACATGGACACTTGAGGGGGGCTTTGTGGGTTGTTTTTATATATATGCATGAACCCCGGAATCTCCCATGTTACAAACTATTCGATAGAAAAGAGAGGTGAGCCACTTTGAACTGCTAATTTTCTCAAGTGAATATGTGTCTTTAAAATAGGGAGCATTTGGCAGCATTCTCAGGCATACATCTGCTGTGTAGATATATAGGAGGGGCCCATTTTAGAAGCGTTAAAACCACTTTTGACTACAGAAAATGCAACCCCAAATAATTGCAACTAAATAATTTTCAACCAAATACTAAACATGAGTGTTTCATTTTAACATTATATTAATCTGTCCCAATACTTGTTGTGCCCTGAAATAGGGGGACTAGGTATAGAAACTGATTAAACCAATATGTACAAAAATACAAGAATCTATACATAGTAAGTGTTTGAATATGAGAATCTATACATAGTAAGTGTTTGACTCAAATACAAACTTTTGGAGGATAGAGCAAAAAGAAGAACGAATTGTGTCACTGTCCCAAAACAAACAACAACTTCTGACGGGCTGCAGCACAGGCCTGGCAGAGCATCACCAGAGAAGAAACCTAGCGTCTGATGGGGTCAGTGGAAAAATGAAGAAACAATGGTTCACTGTCCCAATAATAACGAGGCCACTGTAAATAACACACACACACACACACACACACACGCACCTTGACCGTTTCAAAAATGAGAATGAGATTGTTTCACATGTGTGTGTGTGTGTGTGTGAGTGAGAGGACGTGCACGTATTCAATTACATATAAATGGTTGAGTGTTTCATATGTGTGTGAAGTAAAGTATGAATGATATGATTCACCCAGACAGTTTTCACTTGGACTTTACCTTGGAAAATGAAAGTGTATGAGTCCGTCGGCACTAGGACCACGCGGAATCCTGAATTAGTGTCGTAGCTTGTGACAAGCTGCCCCATATGATGCTGCTAAGCGAGAGTAGCTAGCTCTGCTGCTTTATTATAACATTTACATTTTACGTGGTGTTGTGTGGCAGAGAGGGTGTCAGTGGATATCCAACAGCGGCTGCAAACAGACAAACAACATTCCCCCCTTCTTTGCAAAGCTTTCGGGATTAGGGGATGTTTTAGCTAGTCGGATCGCTAAGTATATTTTTCGCAATTAGTTAGCCATCATCTGCCTCGCTCCGTCGGGGACGTTGGCACACGCGTAAAAGTAGCAACTAGCTATCGCAGCCACAGACTACGAGGATGAAAAACGAGGGGATAGAGGGGACCGAGAGGTTTCTGAGCCCGGGGAAGGGGAGAGGACTTCGGGCAGTGAAACACTTTGCAGTCGGAGAACTCGTGTTCGCCTGTCCTGCGTACTCGTACGTGCTGACAGTGAATGAAAGAGGCGCACACTGTGAGCTCTGCTTCACGAGGTAACGTACGCTAGGATGCTGTCAAACACGCTGTCACTTCTGGAATAAATATCAGATCTCAATCTGACCTCATTTGGGTTCTAGCTAGCTAGCTTTGCATTAACGCTGCCAGTTGGATCAGTCATATCGAATCTAGAGATCTAGATCTTAGGGAACATGCAGCAGTCGCCACCACTTAATAATAACATGCTTGCATTGTGTGGGGTACTTGTCCCAGCTTACAAATGGGGTTAATTCAATAACACAAACTGTGCTTGCTGGTCAAGTGTTACAGAGGTAGCCAGCCACTCTGATCAGCAAGCAGTCTCCACTGTTTGTGTTTTTGAATGAACCCCATTCACTGTTTCGACTAAGATGATAAACTAGGCTGTGACAAAAATCAGCTTCCTCAAAGTAATTGTTGGCTTGTTGATAAATTGATGTTGCAAACATTCGAAGTGTCACGTGTTGGTCAGTGGGTCACTGATCTTGCATTCGATTCAGAGGGATTGAGACTGTAGGAGTAAAAAAAAATCCATCTTCTAGCATTGTGACTGCCAATGGCCCCTGGTCTGAGCATTGATTACTTTATCTTATGATGACTGATGGATAGATGATTCACTTACTTACACAAATGTATTTGTTGTGAGTCGCTTTGGATAAAGGCGTCTGCTAAATGTAAAAATGTAAACGAAGGAGTTGTTCCACCACACATGTCCGAGGAGCTCCAGCCCTGATCTGGAACAGCTCTGAGAGTAAAGACACTGCTGCTGCATTGCAGAGGCATACACACACATTACACACACACACACACACACATTACACACACACACACATTACACACACACACACCCTCCTCCCTCTCACAGTGAGCTCCTCTATTTCAGCAGTAGTTGAAATGCTGACGAATTCACTCTTTGTTATTTATTACCCTAAGGATGAAAACCTGAATGAAATTCAATCATTTAGGTGGCCGTGTGTGTGTGTGTGTGTGTGTGTGTGTGTGTGTGTGTGTGTGTGTGTGTGTGTGTGTGTGTGTGTGTGTGTGTGTGTGTGTGTGTGTGTGTGTGTGTGTGTGTGGCTCTTGTACATGCATTGGGCTGTTGTGAATGCTACACTAAACCAGGGCCCGGTCTTGGTATGCACAAACTTTAGGTTTCAACTACACACACACACACACATACACACACACACACACACACACACACACGTTCTTGTGTGTAGTTTCGGGCTGGGTTTTTATGCCAGCTCTCTGCTAAGGGCAGATGGTGTGCAGAAAGGTCAGGTTTCTATATATACCAGGGCACGTCTCCAGAGCCAGGAGAGACACTGAAGGGTTGGGAGGCGTGAAGGCCAGGGGGTCTCCTACTCTGCTAGCCCTGATATGCCAGAGAGAAAATGGCACATAGGTGACTCTCGACCATGCGAAGAGCTGTCGGAGCCACCAAGGAATCTCAAGGTGCCAATGTCCTGCCATGACTCACCAATCTAGAGATGTTCTTGGACTGCTGGCATGTTCTTGGACTAGAGATGTTCTTGGACTGCTGGCCTCCTGAGCTCTGTATCGTGAGATCTGTTACAGTCCTAAATTGAAGAAACATTTCTTACAAGGACATTGTGCCGACCACCACCTTGGAAAAAGGGCAATGTTGTGCACGTGCAACACTTCCCGTCTTCTTCTACACATACGTTGTGTGAAAGTATCAGGTGTGTCGAGAGGAAAACTCGCAACAATGCCGTTTTTCCGATATCCATTTGGGGAGGCGGGCGACATAACAACATGCTTTTTTTTTCAATGTGGGAAAATAACATTATAAGGATGCAGAGTTCAGGATGGTAGCAGACCAAGAAGGTCTCTAGATTGGTGAGTCATGGCAGAATAGCAACTCCATTGATAGCTCTTTGCATACCCTAGACTATATGCAATTTTCTCTCTGACATATCAAGGACATTTCCCTCGGACATTCTCTGCTAGAGAGTCAGGAAGAGACGCCCGGCTTTTTCTCAATTGTTAGAAACATGATCCCTCACGTCCTCTCCTCCGAGAGGGGAGTATCTCGCTTCCTCCCCCTAGATATTCTCCTCCACTGCTTTTTGAGAAGGAAACAAGTGGAGGACAAAGGAGAGGATGCAAGGAATCTAGTTTGTTTTTGAAAGTTGAAAAAGGGCCCCAGACTAGTGGCTGTCCTACATTATGACCCCGCCTGGACTCAGCCGCCCTCAATACAGCATCCTCTGGCAACAAATTGTTCAGTTGAAACCAAAATCGTTTGGACATGGGGAAGCAGAGCCTGTCTATATAGTGTTAGGGGAAATACTGACCCATACCCTGAGTAGAAAAGACCTAGACCCTCCAGTTATAAGCAGTTGCTATGTATTCAGTACTTTCTTTAGTATTGTATATTTTACATTGGTTGGCATTCTGCGGACAGCAAAGCAAGAATTTCGTTGTACAGGGAAACATGTTTTCTACTGTGCATATGATAATAAACACTTTGAATCTTGAATCTTTCAAATCTCTCTCTCTCTCTCTCCTTCTCTCTCTTTCTCTGTAGGAGGGAGGGACTCTCTAAGTGTGGCAAATGTAAACAAGCCTTCTACTGCAATGTGGACTGCCAGGTAAGGCCAGGTGTGTTTGTGGCCTGCCAGGTAAGGCCAGGTGTGTTTGTGGCCTGCCAGGTAAGGCCAGGTGTGTTTGTGGCCTGCCAGGTAAGGCCAGGTGTGTTTGTGGCCTGCCAGGTAAGGCCAGGTGTGTTTGTGGACTGCCAGGTAAGGCCAGGTGTGTTTGTGGCCTGCCAGGTAAGGCCAGGTGTGTTTGTGGACTGCCAGGTAAGGCCAGGTGTGTTTGTGGACTGCCAGGTAAGGCCAGGTGTGTTTGTGGACTGCCAGGTAAGGCCAGGTGTGTTTGTGGCCTGCCAGGTAAGGCCAGGTGTGTTTGTGGACTGCCAGGTAAGGCCAGGTGTGTTTGTGGCCTGCCAGGTAAGGCCAGGTGTGTTTGTGGCCTGCCAGGTAAGGCCAGGTGTGTTTGTGGCCTGCCAGGTAAGGCCAGGTGTGTTTGTGGACTGCCAGGTAAGGCCAGGTGTGTTTGTGGCCTGCCAGGTAAGGCCAGGTGTGTTTGTGGACTGCCAGGTAAGGCCAGGTGTGTTTGTGGACTGCCAGGTAAGGCCAGGTGTGTTTGTGGACTGCCAGGTAAGGCCAGGTGTGTTTGTGGACTGCCAGGTAAGGCCAGGTGTGTTTGTGGCCTGCCAGGTAAGGCCAGGTGTGTTTGTGGCCTGCCAGGTAAGGCCAGGTGTGTTTGTGGACTGCCAGGTAAGGCCAGGTGTGTTTGTGGACTGCCAGGTAAGGCCAGGTGTGTTTGTGGCCTGCCAGGTAAGGCCAGGTGTGTTTGTGGCCTGCCAGGTAAGGCCAGGTGTGTTTGTGGCCTGCCAGGTAAGGCCAGGTGTGTTTGTGGACTGCCAGGTAAGGCCAGGTGTGTTTGTGGCCTGCCAGGTAAGGCCAGGTGTGTTTGTGGACTGCCAGGTAAGGCCAGGTGTGTTTGTGGACTGCCAGGTAAGGCCAGGTGTGTTTGTGGCTTGCCTGTGGACTTGTTGTCTTGTTATTGATTATGAAATAATATCTCTCCCCTCTTTCTTTCTCCCTCTCACTCTCACTCTCTCATGTACTCGTGTACACATCTGCAGAAGGCAGACTGGGCCATGCATAAGCTGGAATGTTCTGCGATGTGTTCCTATGGGGAGAATTGGTGTCCATCAGAGACGGTCAGACTGGTGGCCAGAATCATCATGAAACAGGTGAGAGGCCTGGTGAAGACATTCTGAATCATGAATAAAACCACTACCATGTTTTTTTCTCTCTCTTTTTTTTTTTTTAACTGATGATATAGGCCTCATCAAGTGGAACTTACAAATCCCGTTTCACCCAAAGGACTATCCCCTGTATGCTGTATAGTAGTAGCACTCAGTTTTCCAGAGAGAAACTAGGATGGTGCTTCTGCCGGTTCACGTTAGGAGAGGAGAGAAGGTCTAGTGTTGTTTTCGCTCTCATCTCTCTCTCTCTCTCATTTCTAGCTCTCTCTCTCTCACACACACTCTCTCTCTCTCTCTCTCTCTCTCACACACTCTCTCTCTCTCTCTCTCTCTCACACTCTCTCTCTCTCTCTCTCACACACTCTCTCTCTCTCTCACACACACTCTCTCTCTCTCACACACTCTCTCTCTCTCTCTCTCACACACTCTCTCTCTCTTAGGTAGTGGCTTGTAACTCATTCTCTCATTCTCCCCTCATTGCATGGCAGTTATCCAGCAGGTTGCCACGGTGACTGTGCTACTACACGCTGTAAAGCAGCATTCTACTGGAGAGAGGAGAGCAGGAAGTGGAGCCCCTCTGGACTACTGGAAGTGCAGCACTCTGCGGCTTAATCATGAATAGAGGGAGAGACGGAGAGAGTAGAGTAGAGTAGAGCAGGCTACACACTCACTACTGTACCTTGTGGTAAACATCTGAATATTCAGCCTGGTTGTTGCTCACTCTGTCTGACTTGGAAAACAAAGATGGTGTGGTGGGTGTTGTTGTGTTGGTCTGTGTCCCACCTGTCACCCATTGGTGACATACAGAGACAGGTGTGTAGTTCTACAGTGTCACAGCTGGTGCCCCTACATGTAGGAGAACCGGTCTCCTCTACAGAGGTCTCTAGGAAATGGACATTTCCCTGTACCATGTGAAAAGAATATGCTGTTTAGCTTTCCTCAGGGGCTTGGTTTGGTTTGACGGAAATGTACATGCAATGTCCACCCCCCCAACCCCGACCCCAACCGATGTTCCACTGGCTACACTTTGGCTGACTGTCTTTTGTGTTTTTTTCTAGAAAGTCACAACAGAGCGGACCCCGTCAGAGAGACTGCTATTGCTGAGCGAGTTTGAAGCCCGTAAGTAGGCCCTACGCTACTGCGTGTGTGTGTGTGTGTGCGCCGCGTGCCGTGTGTGTGTGTGCGTGCCGTGTGTGTGTATGTGTGTGGTCCGTGTGCGTGTCTCTGTGCATGTCTCCTCCCCTTCCCCAGTTGGCGGTGAGCCGTGCTCTGTAGTAACAGCCTCTATTAATACCCCTACTGTAGGTCACGTCGTGTGACCTCTTGGCTCTCTCCGCCTCTCATTCAGTTAGCCTTTCCACACATCCCCGACACCCCTGGGTTCCCAGGTCCCCCGCCGCGAAGAACCATTAGTGTCAGAGATGGTCGGAGGGCAGGGTGACTCTCCTTGGCCCACTCACAGTGTGGGCTTGGTCTCGGGCCGTGGCACAATCTGACTTTGGAGCCGTAAGTGGCCATTAGGACAGAACTGCCCCCCACACCCCCACACCCCCTCAGTGCCTGCTCAGACCGATGAGCAAGCATTTCCTGGCATTTCCATGACCTCTCACACTTGTGTCTACCACTCCTCACAACTGTCTTTCTCTCATAGACACACACACACACTGAAACACTCAGATTCAGAAGCACAGCTGCAGCCCTCTCATCCCCCACCCAGAAGACCCTGCCTCTGTCTGACGCTAGCATGTGTAGCTAACAGGAATGTTAAGGTGATTCCTCTCAGCGGTCGGGAATGACTGTGACTCGGCATGTAGCTCCTTAACACGGGATAAAGCAGCAATCAGCAATTCTCAGGTGTTTTAGTATGACTGCCTTTTGGCCTGAAGTGGAGCAGAGTGTGTATTTTTTTTATGATTGCACTGCAGTGCACACCCACCCTCTTTTTTCCCCTCCCTCCCTCCCTCCCAATTTTGATTGAGTGTTTTGACGAAATGCTGGTATTCTAACTCTCCCTCTCTCCCTCCCTCCCTCATTTCCCCCCACCCTCTCTCTCTCTCTCAGATCTAGACAAGTTGGACGACGAGAAGAATGAGTTGAACCAGGCGGACATTGCAGCGTTGCACCACTTCTACTCCAGACACATAGACTTCCCTGACGACGAGACACTCACCGTGCTCTTTGGACAGGTGAGGAGGGGGGGGGGGTTCCTCTGGGGAGCTCTTTGGACAGGTGAGGGGGGTGGGGGTCCTCTAGGGAGCTGTTTGGACAGGTGAGGAGGGGTGTTGGTTCCTCTGGGGAGCTCTTTGGACAGGTGAGGGGGGTGGGGGTCCTCTAGGGAGCTCTTTGGACAGGTGAGAGGAGGGGGGGGGGTCCTCTGGGGAGCTCTTTGGACAGGTGAGGAGGGGGGTGGGGGTTCCTCTGAGGAGCTTTTTGGACAGGTGAGGAGGGGGGGGGGGTTCCTCTGGGAGCATTGGAACATTAGACCCCCGGCTCCAATACTCTGAAAAACCCATCCTTTCTTCCTGGGAGGTTATTTCTTTCTGATATGGGGTGTGTGTGTAAGCTGTCTGGTCAGCTAGCTCCCCCTAGCCCTCTTGCAGGCTAGTAGTGCTCTGTCATAATGTTTGACCTTATCTAATCGTCTTAGATCTAGGAGGGGTAAGGGCCAGGTTTCTGACTGGCCGCACAGATGCAGTGTATTGTTACCTCAGCTGGTAACAGACAGGTGCAAGCCTTCCTTGGGCCGGGGTCCACAACCTTATAAGGATGTCACACCACATCACACCATACAGACCCCCCCCCCCTCTCATCTGTTCCTCTCTCTTCTACCCCTCTGTTTCTCCCTTTCTCCTCCTCTCCTTACATGTCGGTCGGTCGGTCGGTCTGTCTTTCTCTCTCCCTTTCCTTCTACACACACACACCATCGGTCTGTCTCTCGCCTTTCCTCTCTCGCACACACACCAATCCCTCTCCCTCTCTCTCTCCCCTCTGTACACAGCTGTCCTGTTCTGGTTAGGCCACACAGAAGCCACATGCCTTGAGGACACCACCGGCTTTTCACCCCATTGCTGAAAGGCCCCAAAGGGGCTGAGCTGTCAGCATTTTGTCTCATTCGATTTGTCAGTGCTGACCACTTTCACATTCTCCATCTGCTAGCTCTGGGAATTTAGATATTTTTGGCGTTAGACCCCCCTATGCCCTCTGTATCTCATGAATGGGAGCATAGGACCGCTGGCGTTTGGGTGTATATTTAGACTGGGTTGGGTGCAACAGGGGGGGGTGGGTGAGGGGTTGTTGGGAGTTTTGTACGATACAGGGTGCTCCAGCTCATGTTAATGTTACCCCCCCCCACCCCTATTTCTTTCTCTCACTCTCGCTCTCTCTCTCCCTCTCACCCTCTCTCTCTCTCTCTCTCTCTCTCTCTCTCTCTCTCTCTCTCTCTCTCCCTCCCTCCCTCTCTCTCTCTCCCTCCCTGCAGGTTAACTGTAATGGTTTCACCATAGAGGATGAGGAGCTTTCTCACCTAGGCTCAGCTGTGTTTCCTGAGTAAGTCTGACATCACTGTCTCCATTATCGAAAAATCATCACATGCACCTTTGCCGACAATGTCAATGTCATCGTCCTCCTCACAGAAAAGCCATCAAGTTTTTTGTCAGATTACCACGGAAACATTTCAGCATGATTGTATGCATTGCTCTCAGAACACTCTGCCGTTGATAGTCCACTCCCAAGCTCCATAGCACTAGCCCAACTGTTTCTCAATAGCCCAACTCTTTCATCCAGAGTGAGACTGATTACGTCCTCTGGGCCCATCCTGTCCCTCAGATGCTCTGCAGACGCGTTTGTTATTGATAGAGGAGAGGAGAGGAGAGGGAGAGAAGAGGGAGGGAGGGAGGGAGAGAGAGAGAGAGAGAGAGAGTCACAGAGGGAAGAAAGGGTAGGTTCTGTGACGGGTGTACCAGCAGTCCTGCTGTGACAAGTTAATGAGGCAGAGAGGGAGGTTTTAATGTTTTCTATTTCTGTCCCCTCTCTGTCTATCCATCTCTTTCTTGCATCATCACTCCCTCTTTCTTTCTTTCTTTCTTTCTGTCTGGCTGCTCTATTTTCTCTCTTCTTCTCTGTCTTCCTGTCACAATATACCTCCCCATCTCTCACCATACTGTACCCACTACATCCTCTTTCTGTCGTTCTTTCTCTTTCATTCTCTCTCTGTCGTTCTTTCTCTACCCCCCCCCCCATCTCTCTTCCTCCCATCCCCCTCCCCCTTTCTCCCTGTCTTTCCCTTCCCCAGTGTAGCATTGATGAACCATGGGTGTAGTCCTAATGTCATTGTCACGTATAAGGGGACGGTTGCAGAGGTGCGGGCCGTTCAGGAGATCAACCCAGGAGACGAGGTGAGGACTAACCTTGGAACACCTGAACCCTGGCCTTGCCTTGCCTTGCCTTGCCTTGTCTAAAGCGCAGCAAGCCTTGTACCTAAAGCAGTGTTTCCACTTGAAATTATTTACTCTCGGGAAAAATTAAGAAAAGCTTAGTTTGGGAAAGGAATAGCATTGCAGATGTGACTCTTCTTCTCTCTCTCTAGATCTTCAACAGCTACATCGACCTGCTGTATCCAACGGAGGACAGGAACGAGAGATTGATAGATTCCTACTTCTTCTCCTGCGAGTGTGAAGAGTGCACGACCAAGTCTAAGGTAGGGTACACGTCCTCCCCTTCCGCTACATCTATATATATATATGCCATTTAGCTGACGCTTTTATCCAAAGCGACTTACATTACATTTTTCAGCATATATGGTCCCAGCGGGAATCAAACCCACAACCTAAGCGTTGTTAGCGCCATGCTCTACCAACTGAGCCACAGACGACCACATCCACATCTCAATGCAGTCTTACCTCCCTATGAGTCCCTCAACACCACCTTTCCCCTGGTCACCAATGACCAAGACTAGTCCTTCCCCAGATGTGTACAGGGGGTGGGGGGGAAGCATGTAATGCTGGTGGGAACGTCTAATGAGCAGGATCTCATGATTCCCCTAAGGGAATGATGGAATTAAATCCTGTGTTAATGAATGACTCATATGTAGGGGCTGGAGAAGGGGACAGTTGACACAGGCTAGGGTCTTTAGAAGGAGACAGGTGACACAGGCCAGTCTTTAGAAGGTAATCCCAGGTATTACATGTAGCTTACCTACAGCCTGTTCAGTCAGTCTTCTGAACCTGCAATCACACACAATCTACACTGGTTCCTAACTGGGTTGGTTTTGTTCACTTTACTGGGTCATTGTTTTAAAAGTTTGGGATGCACTGCTGTAAAGGCACCAACTGTGTGTCTCACAGTGCTGTGTCTGTGTCCTCATTGTGCCAAACAAGAGCAAGGTAGTGTCATCCACATGTCGTTGAGAGTGCTGCTACTGCTGTGTGTCCTAGTTTAATGTCCTCGCATAATGAGCTCTGCACTGTTGAAATGCTAAAAATGGTATCATAGAACATCTCTCTCTCTTTCTCTCTCTAGGACAAGGCTAAGATGGAGATTCTTAGAAAACTGAGCTCTCCCCCAGAGCCAGAGGAAATCAGAGAGATGGTTCACTACGCTAAGAATGTCATAGAAGAGTTCCGCAGAGCCAAGCACTACAAGAATATCCTTCCCCTATCTCTCTCTTTCTCTCCCCCCCGCCCTCTCTCTGTTTGGAAGGATGTCAGTTTCATGAAAGTAGGCCCTCACTCCCACTCAAGTCTATGTCTCTCTGTAAATCGTCTTGATTTAGCCCGTGTGCTTTGAGTCGTTTGATCCCTTGACTCTCTAGCACCCCCCAGTGAGCTGTTGGAGATCTGCGAGCTGAGCCAAGCGAAGATGGGCTCCATATTTGCAGACACTAATGTGTACATGCTTCACATGATGTACCAGGCCATGGGAGTCTGCCTTTACATGCAGGACTGGGATGGAGCCATGAACTATGGAGAGAAGATCATACATCCTTACAGGTAGTTGGCATACAGCACACACCTCACCAGTAAACAACCACATAGGTGACAACATGTATTACAGGAGACACGCTGCTAATGCGGCATAAGTCATTTTTGTCCCTCCGTGTCTTCTTCAGTGTGCACTACCCAGCCTACTCATTGAATGTGGCCTCCATGTACCTGAAGCTGGGCAGACTGTACCTGGGGCTGGAGAGGAAATCACAGGGAGTCAAGGCCTTGAAGAAGGTAGGACACCAGCCTTCACGTGTACATACTGGGAGAAGGAGAGAGAGTCAAAGCATCAAAGATGGAGAGACACACAGAGGATCAATTTTACTGGCCAATGTCAATGTTTATCCCATGGTGTGACTGCTGTTATCTGACAACTTCAGAGTACAGTTTATAGTAGTGCTGGTAGTAGACGTAGGCTTGTAGTAAGAAGTAATTATCAAGGGGGAAATTGTTTGTTTTGTGGTTGTGCATTCCAAAAAGTAAAAGCGGTATCGCCACTTTAGAATGATGCCTCGTGCGGTTTTTTGTGTGTTGTGTAACTTCCCGTGGCCCTGCTTCCTCCTCAGGCCATCGCCATCATGGAGGTGGCTCATGGGAAGGATCACCACTACGTGACAGAGGTCAAACGAGAGGTGGAGGACCAGAACTGAAGAGGAGGAAGAGAAGGAGCTGATCACAGGAAGAGGTAGAAGAAGAAGAAGAAGAAGAAGAAGAAGAGTGAGGAAGGAGAATGTAGAATAAATGTGAGGAGGAGGAGGATGGAGAGAGCGATAGAGTTCTTAATCCTGGGTCAAAAACAATACAGCTGCACGGCATGCGTCTTTTACCTCTCTCTTCCTACATGTCTCTGTCTCTGTCCTTGTATCAAGTCATTCAAGTGGTTCAAGTTTGTTTCCCTTTAATGCCACACAAGCAGTTCTCCTTATCTGATCAGTCTGTGAAATTACAAAATGTCTTGGGGCCCAAGGTCTTTGTTTTCTGTAGGTTTTGCTAACTGTCTGCCTCGTCAACAATCAAATCGTGCACTATTCTGTTAGAATTTGAAGACTTTGTGTACTGTGAAAAAAATAACATGAAACATCTGATTTCTCGTCACGTTTTTAGGAACAGATAAACGGTTTCTCTCCTCTCATCCAGGGTAGCAATTGAGAGGAAAATGCAAAAAAACCTAACAAAAAAAAACGATTGTTGTCAACTAATCAATGTCAGTCAATTTCCTACAGTAGGTCTTACAGTATCGACATTGTTGATTAACATCTCTGTCACAGACTGTTTCATTAAGCCTGTTTTTAGAACATTTTGTTGCATGATTTTCACTTCTTTCCCTCCTTCTTTTCTTTCTCTGACCGGAGGGACAAAGCATTTATACTCCCAGAGAACCGCTTGTGGTTTGTGTTCCGTTTTCTTCCATTGTTTCCTGTGTGCTGGACTGGGAGCAGAAGGATTACAGTGCAAACAGAGTTGCTTAGTAGCATTTACTTAACTTAAAATAAGTTGCCCTGAACTTCAGATCTAGGATCAGATTACTATGCCCTCAATCCCAACCTTAATCATTAGGGAAATTACAAAAAGTCTGACTATCAGTGGTGAGGGGGCAACTTCTGCCTGCTTCGCCTGGCTCTTCTGTGGTGCTTTGTAAATGTTGTTTTTATGTTGTTTCTGTTTGTTTGGTTTATATTTGTCAGACATCGGGCATGGATTGGACAGTACTCCACTGGAATGCACAAACTTCCAAATGTTCTGATTCTCTCTTTATCGGAACAGAAATAAAAACCAGTGACCGAAGTGAGAGTTTTGCCATGGCTTCATTATTTTTGGAGTGTGTTGCTGGTCCTCACATTGATCAAAAAGCCAATATACAGCTGATTTAGACCATTTTGATATGTTATATATCCACAGTGGCTACTCAAAATACTCAATATTTACAGATGAGAACTGATGCTGAAGTATTTTTTTCTTATGAGAAAATTGCTTTTAATGACAAAAAGCGTTCACCAATTCAAGGTAATTGCGTCACCATAGCAACTGCGATGTGCCGTTGAAAATAACTGAAATCCTGTTAGCAGACTGAAGTGTTTTCCTAAAATACACCCACCACACATCCTGCTTTAATTAGTGGGTTTAATTTTTGGCTATGCTGTAAGATAAATCTGTGTCGTTCCCTTTACTTTGACATGGGACTGTTCACATTGTAATACTTTTAGAGTCGGTGCTCAGATGGTGTTTTGTCTGTCACAAACTGGCGTGGGAGACGAAGCTTGTGACATACGAATGGACAGATTTCATCGGTGGGGGACAATAATCTCAGTTGAAAATGTTGTTTTGGACAAATCATACCCCTCACCTCAATAGGCCTGTCATATGCCTTGGTGATGTTATAACGTATGACATAGTATTGGTGAATGTAAATAAGAAATAACAGTCGATACACTTACTTGCTCATTCTTTACTATTACTATACACAATTAGACTACTTAACCTAGATCTAATCTAAACACTAATGGGCTTTAATCTGAATGCTGATTCCCATCATGGAAGACAATCATAAGGTATGGACATTTTTTCCACATTTAGGGTCAGGGTCACTCTTTCTGGGGCTCCTTCTACAGAAAGTAATTGGTCTGAGTCGCTTCTCAAAATGCGGCCGAGGCCAAGAGCCTTTAGTAGCCCTTTAGTGTAATGCATGTAGGCCTACCAGGCTAAAGGGTTTTGTGACAAAAGATGGCTTAAAGTCTATGGAGAGTGAGCGTTATCTTGAGTGTGGGCTGCTTTTGTAATAGTGTGCTTAAATGTGTGAATTAATTTCTAGGAGGTGTAGGGCTGTCTCGGTGTTTTGGTTTAGGTCGTCATGACAACCCAAAAACATCTCCCACAATTGTTTACACTTAATTACACGTTGACAAGATTAATATAATACACCAGCTATAGCACTTAGCTACCTAGATGTGTTTGAAACTTCTCATCTGTGCTATAGGCCCTCAACCGTCTATTATCTGTAGCTAAGCCTACTTGGTTGTGTTGCCAGATTTGATTAAATGACAGTATTTCCTCAACGTGGATAGATTAAAAAAAATAAAAAAAGAGAGACACTTGGCGGTTATTTTCTGGCAACCCGCCGTTTACAAATAACTGACACCAGCCTTTCACGTGTACATACTCTCTCTCTCAATAACTAAATTAGCCATAGTTACATCAAACAATTGTATGTCATGGGAGTACAACATTGGAGACACAATGATTGCGAACTATTGATCGGATTTATCGTCAGAAAGCCAGGGTAGGTGCTTCGTAATGTTTGTCTTCAAATCAGAATGATGTTGGCTAGCTTGGCAATGTTTAGCCCGGTTGGTGAACTCGTGCTGGATCCCCAGCCAGGGGCAGGGGTTTGGGGCTGAGGTCGAGGTAGGGCGAGGCAGGCCGGGTAGGAGAGGGGGAGGCGGGGGGTGAAGGGAGAGGAGAGGAGAGGTCAGGCGATAGGGGGCAGAGAAGGGGGAGAAGTGGGAGGGAGACCTGGGCAAAAGCATGGGGCAGACACGAGGGAGTGAGTGACCGGCTTGTCACGCAGGGTGGGAGTTAGAGAAGCTGCGCCGTCTTTTTAGCCCACTTGATGTGGTTGCTGTGGTTCTTGTATTTTATTACTGAACCACACTGATTATTTTTTATCCCACTTTAATATGTTTTACTGTGCAGTTTCAATCGTTGTAATGTAGGCCTACAGCAGGTGACCCTGGCTTTTATTCAGATCGTGCTTAAGAGCATATTTCTACCTCCATGTTTTGTTATCGTAAGGTTCAACACGAACTGCGCGTATTATAGCTCTACTTCCGACGGACATCCAGAGGGTTAGGGTTTTTTCCATACTCCCTTAATTGTATGTTCATTTGATACATTTATACAAAATTCATACTAAAGCAACCTGAAAAACAGCTTAAAATCGGCTTCGACTACCAGTTAGAAGTTTTAGAAATGGAATAAACAAGCCGTTTATTGGTTATTTTGTTTTGGGGATAAAAATTATCCCAAGGTACACGGACCGTGAACCAACCGGGGGGGCGTGGTTATGGCAAAACTTGGCTGGGGGGGGAAAAAATACCTTTGTGACGTCATAGCATTGGCAGACTATATATAGTGCTGAAACCTGGGATGTCAGTCAGAAAAAAACATTTGATGCGCTCACTTGGTCTTTGTATACTGTGGCTACTTGAATGAATTTGAGCTCCCATCATGGAAGACTTCAACAAGGTTTGGAAATGTTTTATACCTGAATGCCATAGCTTATTCTCAGGAAGCTTTTTATTGGTGTGATACGTGTCTTCAAAACGGACATCTTAGAAACATGTAGAAATAGCTTATCAAAACTGTGTTAAAACTGTCTTTAGATCAGACCTCGAGGACTACTCTTAACCTTAACAAAATTGTCTTTGGTTATTGCAGCCTGAAAGATCATCCCCTGTTCCTGCACATCCTGTGCAAGCGAAGATGATCCTAGAAAGCATTGGCGAGCCAGGCGATGACATAGAGACAGTCAGGTAAGGCCATTAACCAATCAGATAAGGCCATTAATCAGTCAGGTAAGGCCATTAACCAATCAGATAAGGCCATTAATCAGTCAGATAAGGCCATTAACCAATCAGATAAGGCCATTAATCAGTCAGGTAAGGCCATTAACCAATCAGGTAAGGCCATTAACCAATCAGATAAGGCCATTAATCAGTCAGGTAAGGCCATTAACCAATCAGGTAAGGCCATTAACCAGTCAGCTAAGGCCATTAACCAATCAGATGAGGCCATTAACCAATCAGATAAGGCCATTAACCAATCAGGTAAGGCCATTAACCAGTCAGATAAAGCCATTAACCAGTCAGTTAAAGCCATTAAGTAGTCAGGTAAGGCCATTAACCAGTCAGGTAAGGCCATTAATCAGTCAGGTAAGGCCATTAACCAGTCAGGTAAGGCCATTAACCAGTCAGGTAAGGCCATTAACCAGTCAGATAAGGCCATTAACCAGTCAGGTAAGGCCATTAACCAGTCAGATAAGGCCATTAACCAACCAGTCAGGTAAGGCCAATAACCAGTCAGGTAAGGCCATTAAATAGTCAGGTAAGGCCATTAACCAGTCGGGTAAGGCCATTAACCAGTCAGGTAAGGCCATTAACCAGTCAGGTAAGGCCATTAACCAGTCAGGTAAGGCCATTAACCAGTCAGCTAAGGCTATTAACCAATCAAGTAAGGCCATTAACTAGTCGGATAAGGCCATTAACTAGTCAGATAAGGCCATTAACCAGTCAGGTAAGGCCATTAACCTTCTGGCCAATTAGATTAGTCCTAATGTAATGTCCTAGTAGTCAACTCCTCAAATCTGGTTCAACCACCAGTTATTTGGTTACACATAAAATTTGCTTGAGCAAATAGTATTGAGCAGAGCAAAACATACCTGACAACTCGGGTATGAATACTATGCAGCGTGACTTTTATTGTACCTTGTCTTTAACAATGTGCTTGAGAAAAATGTGATTATTGAACCAGAGTTTTAGTAAACAGTGTGAAAATGCATTTGCATATCATGGAAACACTAGTTGTAGTATTCAAAACTCCCATTGGTTGATGTGTCATTTCATCTATTTGACCCATTTTTTCAATATGTTTGAGCCCCTACAATGAGACTGTAAGATTAAGTTGCTTTTATTTATCTCTCACTCTCCTCTCTTTATGACCATAGCAGCCCGTCCCAGTCTCCTGACCTGCCTGTCTGCATGGTGGAAGACCTGCCCTCTGAAGGTGTAAATGAGATGGTTAGTTAATCATGACTTTTACACATAGTATTATTCATCTCATCCCATTAGTGTGATCATTGAAAATAATGATGTGGATAGCTATGTGTTCATAGAACAATATACTATAGCTTGTAGCCTGTGTGTAGCTTATGTATTCAAACTGTGTGACCCGTATTGAATTAATTTTTATTAGAGGAATCTCTGCAGCATGATGGGAACTGAAAGGCAGAGTACCAGCAGTGATGGAGATCAGAAGGACTATCATTCACTGATTATCGGCTTCCTGCAGAACCTAACTGCGGAGTATGTTCTCTCTCCTTTGGTACCATCAATCCCTCTCGGCAATAGGATCATATTTGAAACTGGATTGGTTGACTGTTCATCTTTGTGTACTACCACTTACAAATCTTACAATACTGTTTTCAGGCAATGGATCACGATCCGTGATGGCGACTTTGACCCCGTAAGATTTTTACTGATATGTAATTCAGAATATCATTACTACTCTGCTTTATGTTTGGTAACTCTTTGTTCAGTAGGCACTTGAGAGACACATTTAACATGGTCTATCTTCTTTGTGGATTACAGGAGATACAAGCACAGCTCGCCAACCTGTGTTTGAGGATCATACAGCTCCTCTCAGAGGCCATGATGAAGCTCATTCTGCCAGGCCTCTACCAGGTATTGGAGGTCAAGAGTCATGCGACCTCTCCAACATCAACGAGATCCTTATCAGCATCAAGCCAGAAAAGCCACAAGGCCGACTCCCACTCTGGAGAGGTTCGATTCGATGACGCTGAGGTTCCAAAGAGGAGTGGTAGTGGGAGGTCCTCCACCAGCAGCTGTAGAAAGAACGCCATCAGTAAGGAGAACTGCACGATTGGCCGCGGTGGGTGTGATGTGCCCCTGCCTACAAGATCCAGGTAAGTTCACAAATATTCTTCCTTGCAACCTTGTTATTCTGTGCTTATAAAGTGTTTGAGTGTTTGTTTCCAAGTAATAAGTAACAACAAATTCTAGGAATCTAACACTCCCATACCATATAAATCAATCTAAAAAATGTATGTCTGGACTGTGACGATTTCTGTGTTATGTTTAAGGACCCCAACCCCTCAGTCTGATGTGCAGACAGAGCCCCTTAGACTTCTAGTTGGTGTCTCAGAGGACAGCCTCTTCACATGTCTCCACAACAGCCTGCAGCAGTCTCTTACCGACATTGCTAGGAGTTCATCTGGAAGTTCCTCTTCCAGTCTCACCGCTGCCATGATGGCTGGTGTGACCAAACAAATTGATTTGGTCATATCAGTGGCCATTCAGAGTTCATCCCCAACTTACTCCTCCCCAGTGATGTCTGTAAGAGAGGAAGACTCACGCTCCCAGACGCCTGAGGAGATGATGAGCGAGATCTCCGCCATACTGAGGACAATCACCCCCAGAGAGTCCTTGGCTGATGAGGAAACCACCCACTCTGATGAGACAGAAGTGAAGCAAGAGAGCAGGTGTTTAACAGGGCAAGTCATGACTACCGTCTCTGGCATTATGGAGGATCAACTTGATGGGAGTGATCGTGATTTGATGGATTCCCTTACTGAGAAGATGACGGTTTTGTCATTACATGGTGGTTCTTTTGAATATCTTGACGCGCTGATGAGCAGATCCAACAGCAGCCGAAATACAAGTGAAAATGGTTCCACCTGCAGCCTCACTTCAGAAAGCCATTCTTCGACCCTTTACTTGCAAAAAATCGAAAGTGAGGGATTTAGGGAAAAGGCCACTCACGCAGTGAGTGAATTCCTAGTTAAGTCCATCAGTAGCTTAACTAGTGAACAGGTTGCTTCTCCAACTGAGGCCTCCAGCTCTGTAACCACCCAGGTGGATCAGTGCACCACTGAGTGTGCTGATTCTGCAGCATCTGGAATTGTTGAGGTCTTTATTACGGACATGAAGATCATGGCAGAACCCACAGAGGGAGAGCAGGGAAATGCTCAGACACTCCAGAGAAGGATCTGGGGTGCTTCTGTGAGGTTGTATAACACAATCCATGACAAAATAAAGGACTTCACCCATCAGCAGAAGACACAAATAGAGAACATTTCTTGCAGAAAATGTCTAGAGCCATCTGGACATATGACTGAAGAGTCAGTGCATCAGTCACACCAGGAAACAAGGGAAGCTAGTAAGAGTGACCTCCACCTGCCCAGCGGCAGTGCTGAAGTAACCCTACGACGGGGTCTCAGTGAGGACTCTAAACTTCTCTGGGCTCAACCGGACATTGTAGGAAATGAGCCTCTACTGACCAATTCCACCAAAGAGGTCATTTCAACAATCCTAATGACATACGAGGATGAAATGTCAACGGAACAGTGTTTCTCCACTGTGGGACCAAGCAGATCAGATGAGTCACTTGTAGGTGGAGTCCTCTCTTGTCTGAGGTCACCATGGCCAGCTGAAGAATATCTGCAAGATGATTGTGTGCCAAATTCCCCCCTAAATCCAAATGGCAGCACAACATCTAACAAAGATGTTGCATCTTTCCGCTCTCTCTCCACCCAGAGCCTCGAAAAACTTCTAAGTCAGGAGTTTCATTCCAAAGCTGTCCAGGGTGTGAGTACCATCCTGTGTGAATCCTCTAGCATGCTGGGGGAAGGCTCCCCCCTGCCTGCTGATACTGCCACCGATGTTGTGGAATGCATCGTGACAGATTTCCAGGAGCTCAGTCAGCCCATCTCATCGTCCAACATGATTGGTGAAACTGGAGCTCAGGTGACAGAGAAGAGGATCTGGACCGTTGCCCTCAGTATGTACCACAGTGTGCAGAGCAAAGTGAAGGGGTTTCTCACACAGCGGAGATCCATTCACCAGGATAGGTCAACCAGCCAATGTGATGACTCAATACCTGCCTTGATCAATGACCAGAGCGGTGTCGCAGCTGGTGTGGAAGATGCCACTAGTATGGAGGATACAGACACATTGAGCTGTAGGGGTGCTGACGTCCTGAAGGCACGAGAGCCCTCGCCCCACTCCTCCCACTCAAGGTCCTCCTCAAACGGCAGACAGTCAGAATGGGAGGTCAACTTACCTGGCACTCCTATCCCCGATGAGATGCCAGATCCTGGGTGTCCTATTATGAGGCAAACAGTAATCCAGGAATCACTTGGGATTAAAGACACACTGTCAGGTACACTGATTGACAAAATCAGGAAAACTGCCGGGGCAATAGCTGAGAAGATGGTGCAATGTGTTCAGCTAACTCGGACTAATGGACCGCCCTCTGTTGCTACGGAGGTAGAGCGCCTGATCTCCACTGGGACCCTCCACGTCTTCAGCAGTGAATATGCAGAGGAGGTTAGCCAGCTCATTAGTGATAGCCGCAGCACTCCACATGTCCTAACATGGACAGCACGTAAGAGTGCTTCTGATCCAATTCTGTCAAGCCTGCAGTGGGGACAGAAGCAATGCGTTGGATCTAGGAAGTTGTCCTCACAGCTTCTCCATATTTTTGCGGAGGAATCGGTACACTGCTTTGTTCGGAATCTGCAACCAGGCTCACCAGGGAGGTCTGATGAAAGAGAGATGGCTGTCTCTGATCTTCCAGCCCAGAGGGAACACAGCACCTCTACTTGTATGGTCATTCCTATAGAGATTGATCAGACTGAGTCAGAGGATGATGAAAGCGTGTTTTGCAATGACATGATAAGCGAAATAATGGATGCGCTTTCAATTGGCTCAAGTCAAAGTTTCATCGAAGCTGCAGCCAAACCTTCCTTTGAGTCAGACACCAACTTGGCCACAAGCGAAATCGTTCAAGGAGTGTTCGATTTGTTGGAGGACACAAACGGTACAGGCGAGATCCTAACCCTAACAAAACGGGTTTCACCCCTGTATCGTCACGTGACTCCAGATATCAGGGAACGTGGCCCCTCCCCTTTCCAAGTCATGCCAAACTTGGACAAGGATGATTATAGCTGTTTGGTACAATTGCTATGCATCAAACTGCTGATAGATACATTTCCCACCACATCTGAGAGAGATGTAGGTGAGAAGTGCAGAGGCGTCACAGCGAGGGTCCTCTCAGAGTTCTGCGCAGCATCAGGCCTCCCACAGACTCAGGCCTATCCTCAGGGTCTTAAAATCCATAAGATCCACAGGAATGTGTACAAGGAGCTCGTGCAAGAGTTCGGTGGCGAGGAAGGACTCAAGATGGCTGTGGAGTCCGAAGATCCAGCATTTGTCAATGTTTTGGTCACATCATTGACAAAGGAGCTTCTTGGCGCATGTGGTGCAGCACAGGCAGTCAAGAAAAGGAAGAAGAGAAAATTATTCTGTCACATGAAGTCACCTAAAATCTGGTTTACCAACGCAAAGGTATATTACACATACTATAGATCTTTCAACACGTTCATTTATAACACTGCCTTGACTTTAACTAATTGATACATATTCATATTTGTATAGTATTTTGGATCATTTGCATTTCTTTATTGGGATGATAAACTGCAACAGTTATGGTATTTTCAGATGGGTATTATTGCACCTTTTCTCAACAATCAGGGCTCCAAGAAAGTAGGCAAGCACTGCAGTCCTCAAAAGTCCATGACGTGCCAACCTCAGATCCCTTCCCCGACTGTATACTATACAGGTAAGAGAACTACTGCACAGTCTAGATTGAGAACATGACCCATGTACTATTCGATAGAAGATTTTGCACATTCAACTGAATTTGATGAGACAAGCTCCACACCTTATACCATCTGCCTTTCTTTGCAGAGTCTTTCAACGTTCAAGGGAGAGATGATCCTGCATCCTCCTCTCCACCCACAGAGAAGAGCCGCAAACCTTCCCTCCTCACCAGGATGAAGAGAACTGCCACCAAAGTCTTCACCAGCCTATTCAAAAACTAATGATAGTCACCAGCCATTATCCATAATAAACAGAATTGCATTTATTTGATTGCCATTCTTTATTGCAATACTTATTTATTTCATTATTTTGAAACATTACAATTATTTTTTATTTGGGACTGTGAAATTAAAAACTAATTATGGAAAAGCGTGGTTTAGCATTGGTACAGACTTTCAATGAAAAATGCTACAAAACAGATCCCCTTTGAATGATGATTATAGAAATCCCACCATTGGTAATTAAAGAACCTAATGCCCAACAGGAAAACATATTATTGCTTTAGATGGAGAAAAAAACATTTATTATGCAGATCGCGTAGCATATGAGATCATCGAATTTTCCTGACCATTGGAAAAAACATTGGTGATGAAAATGATAGCCTAAATCTAATGACGATACTGATGACGATGATTATGATGACACTTACTGATTAAATTTTTGTAGAGAAATTACTGATGTTATATGATACGATGGAAGCCTACCACGTGGAACAATACAGGTGAACTATACAGTAAACCTTTAGCCACTGTGACGACACATGCCATAATCCTCTCGATATAAGACTACAACTACCATCATCCCCTAATGTCAGTACTGCATGTAAACGCAGGGCTCATATGCGTTTGTTTATTGACTGTAACTTGGATGTTACAAAATAATCGGGAATTTAGTAGAATATAAATGGAGGTTGAAACTGCCAGACCATACTTCTTTGGAGATGCGTGTAGCTAAGCATAAAATAGAGATAGCTGTCACCGATAGCTAACATGTTGGTCTTAGCCTAGTCCGAGTGGACTTCACAACTGTACTGTTTTATGTGCGGTCCGAGGCTCCCCAGATCGCCTGTAGTAGCCGCCGAGGGGGTTGAAGTCCTCTACTTCCATACTACACACACACACAATGTTTATTTCACTACCTCCATTATACACAAGTGACACTCATTTATTATGTCCTATTTTTGTTTTCATTTATTTGTTTCTGAAAGGACACACTCAGCCACCTTCTAAACTAGGACCCAAACGACTCAGAAAAAGCATTGCATTGGTTAATGCGTTGCTTCATGTAGGAATTTCCATGTGCAGTTTTAAATGATCACAGAACTAGCAGAGTTTCGTGGGAACTGGTGATTACAATCTATTTTACCCGCTGAAATTGCAACCTTTTAAAAAAAGATGCCATTCATCTTTTAAAACACCATCTCCACCCCTCTGACCGCTACTCTGATTTATCAGCCAATCAGATGTTCAGTAAGCGGCCGCAATGTTTTGGGGGCGGGTACTTGTTTTAAATTCATGTGTCCAATCAAAGACGGGTTTGTGGAAGCGTCACTAAATCCACCCAATCACCACCACGCTTTGTGTATTGGGAGGATTTTTGAATTTTCAGCAGCAATATTCTACTGAGAGCTACAAGAAGCCGTGGTGAGTCCAGTGTCCCGTCCGAACAAGGTTTTTCGAAATGTTTTGTTAAAAGGCAAAAATTCACATTCTGTATGTTTTCAAATGATTTTCTTCATGTAAGATTGTGTACGTCTGCTTGCCACGACATTCTGTTTTGTTTACATTTGAATGGAATCCTGCTTGATAGATGGATAGTTAGGCTAGCGCTACATTGGTTAGCATACTAAGGCGTGATAAGCATGAATTACTTACTTATTTCTGTGAATGTACATATGAGTATAGAAGTGTTGAATATGTAAGCAAAGTAACATTCCCTATGCTAGAGAAAATTGCATTCTATGGCATGCTTATGTATCTGACAGGCGTATGTGTATCTGACAAAAATCTCACCCAAATCTAGAGATATTTTGGTCCTCAAACACCGTATCGTATCATATGTTATTGTCCAAGCTTTTACGAGGTCATTGTATCGTATTTTGCTTCTTGTATTATACTTTCCCTTCCTCGGGAAAATGTTGTACACACGAGATACGATCAGTCTTCTATCGCGTGCATAAAGAGGAAAAAACACAACAATGCAATGTTTCCTTATAATTGATTGTTATATATATATTTGGGGAGGCGATCGCAGTTACATTTTGGACAATAACATACATTACATCTTACGATACGCAGTTGAGGAGGATACTAGCAGTCCAAGAATGTATCCAATTGTGAGTCATGGTAGAATATAAAGTCGAGAGAGGATTTGTGGTTTCTTGGAGGCAACATGGATAGATGGGAAATGCTTAGTAGGATCCTTAAGTCGACCCAACCCTATAACCTTACATTAACCATAGCCCTTACCTAACCCCAACCGTTTTAAATTAAGTTATCATGCTTGTTTGTTTTTGACCATGACAAGCATATCTAATTGCCTATTTCCTTCTTCCCAGAGTATGCCAGTTCACGCCTGAGAGAATTGCACAGATACTGAACCATGAGCTGGGTGGTAGATGCGTGGAAAGATGGTCTTCCGGGGAAAGCCCTACAGAAGATCCAGGAGATAGAGGGGCAGTTGGACAAGCTGAAGAAAGAGAGGACCCAGAAACAATTCCAACTGGACTCACTAGAGGCGGCCCTACAGAAACAGAAACAAAAGGTTCGTAAACATTGAATGTGGAATGTTCACACACAATGCAACAGCACAAGGCCAGGCAATGAAAACCTGTGATGGATGATATTTTCAGATATAGCCTAGCCTCTTTTCACAGGCGATGTATCTCCCAACACAACGCCTGGTAACCTTGTATTGGCATTCTGAGGTGGAGACCCAATGTGTTTGGATCTTCCTCAAACACAAAAGACAAAATTGTATTGAGCCTTAGAAAGAGTGTAATCGAGTTGAGATGGTAAACTCACTCCAAATTGAAATGCCTCCACCCACACCATTGAATTGCTAGCTTCTTTTTTTTGTGAGTAATAGATAAAAACACAGACGTTTTCTAGACATCAGGCTTTTTTCATGGCTCATGAAAATCTCTTCGATGTCGGGCTGAGCTCGGGCCTCATCTCAACAGGGTCGGGTTGGCCTTGAGTTTTCCGGCCCTGTTTAAAACTTATGTGAAGCCTGTTACACCAGTCGTAGGCAAATCAAATCCTCAGAATGCAGTAGCTACTAATCAAATGTTACGCTGCGATACGCAACCAGGGAATAATCAGTCAAAGAGCAGAACAATTCTCCAAGTTAAATGAATCCCAAAGAAGAAAAAAAAATGGCATGAACCATGCTTGCAACAGAAGTTTAAAAAAAAAAAAAAAAAGTAACACTGTGGACAGCTTGAAGCTTTTGCTTTGATTTTCCTCTTATGTTTAATACAGAAGTTGGAGACACAAGTGAGTGTGTGTGTGTGTGTGTGTGTGGGCGTGTGTGTATGTGTGTGTGTGGGCGTGTGTGTAGGTGTGTGTGTGTGAGCGTGTGTGTATGTGTGTGCCCACACCCCCACATGGTAACATCTCTTGCTCTGGCAGGTGGACAGTGAGAAGAGCGAGGCTTCTGCCCTAAAGAGAGAACACCAGTCGCTCTTGGAGTCATGTGACTCTCTGGAGAAGGCTCGTCAGAGGGCGACCCATGACCTGGGGGTCAAGGAGCAGCAGGTCAACTACCTGGAGGGCCAGCTCAACAGCAGCAAGAAGACTATAGACCGCCTGGAGCAGGAGCTTAAGAAGTGAGTGTGTGTGTGTGTGTGTGTGTGTGTGTGTGTGTGGGCTGCTGGAGTATTTGAAAAGGTGTAATGCCAATTTCAGGGTTCTCCCCAGGATTTTTTAACAGCGTGGTGCTGGATTGCATTATCAAAACCCGAAAAATCGCATTTAGCCATGTTAAAATGTAAAAAAATTAATAAATGCTGAATTCACTGTGGAACATCATAACACTTTTGCTATTGTTTTTAACAACATCGTTGGTGATCAAAGAATGTTTAGCATTTGTTTATTCAGTCTATCATTACTGAATATCTAGTTTAATTTGCCTTGAAATGTTTACATGCTGGCTTAGGGCCACTCTTACATTCTTTGGGGAGAACCCTGAAATTGAGTGGTTTTATGCTGCTGCTGCGCTTCTAATCGGCAAAAGGGAAGAATCCAAAATGCAGTTAGCAGCATGCCCCCAGATGCGATGCTAGAATGACAGTAGTTCAATGGTAGTTATGACAGTCAGAAGTGTGTGCTGAATAATAAAACGCTATGTTCTCTCTACAGGCATAAAAATGAGTTTGACAGGTCCCAGCCCTCCTCTGATCTGCAGCCCTACAGCACCCCACAGAAGACCTTTGCCACTCCTGCAGCCACTCCCAGCTACAGACAGCATGGTACATTATCACAAATACCCGTTTAAACTAGAGACTGTTAGTGATTCAACATGTCATCCAGTCATGTAGGTTGTTAAGTATGGACACAGACATTTGTCTGCAGGACTATCATCAGTCCATTTGAAATTTGTGTTGTGTCACTATTCCCAGACTCCAGACTTGAGGACCTGCAGGAAAAATACTACCAAGAGGTTGAGGAGAGGAAGAGGCTGGAGGCCGAGCTGAAAGTCATGCAAGTCAAAGTGAGTTGTCGTTGTCGTCGCGTTGTTTGAATTGTGAAGTCAACGCCATAACGGACAGTTAGGATTACCATAATCCTCTTCTTCTCTTTTTTTTTTTTATAACTTTGTAATTCCTCTCCGCTTCTCTCCCAGCTGCTGAACCAGTCATCGGTGAGCCACAAGGACATAGCCGCTCGCCAGCAGGCCGGATCCTCTGTGTTCCCATGGCAACAGCAGTCGCAGAGTCGCCAGTCTCAGGGCGCAATGGAAACGCCCTCGAAGAAGCGGGGGGGTGGACTGTCCGCCTCTGGCTTCCTTTGGAATGTGGAGGACACTCCAGTCGAGCAGAGCCAGCGGATCAGCGCCGCGGTGTCACAGAGTGCTGACTCGGGTGGCTCTTCCCAGCAGATGGAACAACTGAGAACTCTCAATCAAGGTAGTTTACTCTCTCTCTAGTACTGAAACTGTTGTTGTTATCGGCTATTACAGTACTGTATACATTGTGTGTGTGTGTGTGTGTGTGTGTGTGTGTGTGTGTGTGTGTGTGTGTGTTTGAGATGGTCCCTAGGGAGAATACTAACTCCAACAGTACACCTCTCATCTGAGTATAAAGTAATCAGATGGGTGTTGTTGTACTGTAGTGTGTGTGCTATTGCTTTAGTCCATCTTTTCCCTAACGGTGTGATTATTTCTGTCAGAACTGAGGTTCAAAGTGAGTGAGCTGGAGCAGCGTGTGGCGTCCCAGGAGAAGGACATGAAAGCCCAGAGCTGCAGGCTTCAGGAAATGCAGGGGCAGCTGGATCAGGCCCGGAAAGAGCTGACCGAGAGGGACAAGACCCTGGGCAAGACCCGGGATGAACTCAGCAAGGCCACAGCACAGCAGGAACAGGCTGTCACCAAGGTAGAGCATACAGAGCGTTTCCATTCAGTGATGTGCTTATCTGGCCTTTTTTTATTTTTTTTAACACCGTACAGTTATTTTTAATTTGTAAGTTGTGTATTTCAGCAAAGTATGAATCACTGTGGAAAGCATACATTTCATTTCAATCTGTTGACACACGGGGTAAATTAAATGACCGAGACCTTTTTTTACTGTACCTGAGATCTGATGGAGTTGCGTGTCTTTCCCAGTGTGCGTCTGTGGAGCAGAAGCTCAAGCAGGTGTCAGAGGAGATGAGCTGCCAGAGACACAACGCTGAGAGCTGCAAACGAGCCCTGGAACAGAAGGTCAAAGACCAGGACAAGGAGAGCCAGAAGGTTTGTTGTGCGCCCAGACCACCTCTCACAGACCACCCAGACCACCTCTCACAGACCACCCAGACCACCTCTCTCAGACCACCCAGACCACCTCTCACAGACCTCCCAGACCACCTCTCACAGACCACACAGACCACCCAGACCACCTCTCACAGACCACCCAGACCACCTCTCACAGACCACCCAGACCACCTCTCACAGACCACCCAGACCACCTCTCACAGTCGGTTGTGAAAAGTTGACACACCGTTTGTTTACATCCTGTGATCACTTGGGACAAGCCGCCAACTGTTAGATCTGCGTTGAGTTGTGTTTGTTTGTCTAGCAGTTCTTGACGCCATGCAAATGAGTAGTCCTTTTCATAGTGAAGGCCTATGGAAATTGTCAGTTCTATGGTTGATATAGACCCACCTTGGCATAAGAATTGTGCTCTCTTTGATATGCTCCTGGATTGTAATAGATGTCAAGTTGTACAAAAAAAATAATCTCTGTGTCTGTTTACAGGAGCTTGCCCGCCTCCAAAGCACCCATCAAGCCCTGGATCAGCAGTTTAACCAGAGTAAGATCAAACTGAACCAGGAGATCCAGCAGGCTAAGAATGAGTACAACGTCATGCAGTCCGAGATGGAAAAGGTAATGATTTATTATCACTAACCCATGAAGTATTGTGTGTTATTCGGCGTACAGCGTGACATTCACAGAGCCGGGTGGAGCACGAGCATGCCAGAGTGAACAAATGATGTGCATGCGCAGATTAACTTTGTGTCATGTAGTCTCGTTGGGACCATGTGTGTCATTGACCCACCTTCTCCTCTCCCAGGTGACCTCCCAGAGGAGTAAGTTTGAGAGAGATCTGGAGGAGCAGAAACAGAAGCTATTTAGGTCTGAGCAGGAGCTGCAGTCCAGCAAGACCAAGGAGCAGGACACCAGGAAGAAATTTGAGGTATGCCTTTATCACTTTCTAAACATTTTAGTAGTTAAGCTGCTAATGTGCACAATACATTATAGGCCACCCTGCATGGTCTATAAATAATTAATTCAGGACCTCTTTCTTAGAACTGTAGGTGATCCGTTTGTTTTCTTGTTTGTTCAGGAGCTGCAGAAAGAGAACAACACACTGAGCTCTCAGCTGGAGCAGGGCAGGAGGAGGCTCTCTCAGCTGGAGGAGGAGAGGAAGTCCTCAGAGCAGAACCTCAAACGCTCACAGAGTATGGTGGATGACTTCAAAGGTGTGTTGGTTTAGAGTGACTGCTTAAAGTCTTTCAGTGTAATCTTTTACGTTTTGCATTGATAATTTACATTAAAACCTTTTATGTGCATTCAATTACGAATACGGGATGTGTATGGGCATCATTTCTACTACATTGTAGATGTTGATGTACTTTTTCATGTCTCTCTGTTTGTCATTCTTCCTCACAACTGACATTTATGTCTGTTCAACAGCTAAAACAGAGGCTCAAGGCGAGGAGTTGAAAGGACTTCGCGCAAAGCTGGAGAGTCAGAGCAGGTCCTCTGCCCAGGATCTGGAGAACCAAAAGAAGACACTGTCTGACCTTGAGGCCAAGAACGAGAGGTCACAGGGTGAGCTGCAGAAGCAAAAGCAGGAAATAGAACAGATGACGATTAAACAGAGTGCCCTAGGGAAGGAGAACGAGGACCTGAGAGCAACCTTGACCACAGCACAGAATGAGTGTGTGGAGCTGAGGAAGGAATACGAGACTCTCCTCGGATGGAAAACCGAGAAGGAAACACTCGTTAATGATACAGAGACGGTGCAGCGAGGAATGACTGACAGAATCGGTGAGCTGGAGAAGAGCCTTGCGGCGTTAAATGATGACCACAGCGGTCTCAAGGGGCAGCTGAAGACTCTAGAGGATGTGAAGGCTGGTCTGTCAGGCCAGATCGATGCCCTCAAGGGCGAACTCCTCAACAAGTGCACAGATCTGGAGGAGAAAGAACGACTGTATGAACAGCTGCAGAAACAGTCGGCAGAGGCTGATCAGAAGCACTCCAAGGATCTGGAGAATGTTGGGCTGCAGGTGACACAACTAGAGGGGCAGGTAAAGGACCTGACGGCTCGTCTGAAGCAGGAGACCAGCCGGGCTGACGTGACGGAGAGGTCCCTCAGTGAACTCCAGGAGCAATACCAGGCGGTCTGCGACCTGGCCCTGTCCAAGGACTCTCTGATCGAGCTTGGCCAGACTGAGATAGCCGACCTCAGAGACAGTCTGACCCAGGCCACAACACAGCAGGAACAGCAGCAGGTTAGGTTCACGGAGGACAAGAGCACCCTCTTGAGGGAGTGTGAGGAGAGTGTAGCAGCCAAGGCCGAGGAGGCGGAGCAGGTGAAGCTGAGTTTGCTCAAGGTTCAGCAGGAGCTGCCTCTCTTGCAAGACCAGGTGACATCCCTAGAATCAGCACTAGAGATCCAGAAATTTCTCGGGGTGGAATTACGCAGCAAGTATGACAACCTTGTGAAAACCAACGAGGATCTGCAGAAGATGCTCTCTGAGGCAGAGAAGGCAATGGAAGGTCTTCAGAGTGAAATCGATACCCTCTCAGAGCTGTCCAAGACTGCCATAACACTTCAGGAGCAGTGTGACACACTGACAGCTGCAGAAGAGAACAACAGAAATACCATTCAGAGCATGACAGAGACCCTGACCCAGGCTGAAAATGATCTGCAGACACTGAGAGCCAGAGCAGGGGAACTGGAGACGCAGGTCAGCAAAGCCGAGACAAAGGCCACCGATCTTGAGAAGAAAAACGTAGAGTTTGCAGAGAAAGCGCAGGAGATGCAGAAGGAAGCAGAGGAGGTTTCTATGAAGTATCAAAGCAATCAAGACTCCCAGGATAAAGAGAGGACGGGTTTGCTGGAGCAGATTTCCACCCTGAGGGATGTGCTTGCAGAGAGAGAGGCTGTGGCTGAGACGTTGCCAGCTTTGAAGATTGAGTTGGAAACGGCTAACCAGGTCTGTGCTGACCTGAAGAACTCATTAGACACCCTGGAGAACAGTCACACAGCTGCTGTGGAGCTCAGTTCTAACCTGGAGAACAGCTTAGTGAAGAAAACTGAGGAAATCAAGGACCTATCAGAGAAATTCAGTAAGGAGTCTGAGAGCCATGTCTCTGAAATGAAGAATTGTCTCCAGAAACAGAAAAGCCTGAAAGAGCTGTTGGATACAGTGAAAGGTCAGTTTGAGGTCAAATGCAAAGAGGCAGCAGAGGCTAAGGAGATGTGGGAAAATGCCTCACTTGAGCTGTCCAAGCTGAGGGAAGATGTGGTGTCTGGGAATTGCAAGCTGAAGGCAGTGAATGAGGCCTACAATCTTGTGTGCCAGGAGATTGAAAGCTGGAAGCAGGCTGCATCCACTCATCAGAAGGAGATGGAGGAGATGAAAACTGCTTTGTCTGATGCAGGAAACAGCATCGAACAGAAGGACCACAAGATCAAGAATCTCAGAGAGAGGTTGAATCAGGCAGAATCGGAGGAGGCTAAAGCTGTCGATGCCCTGAAAGAGAAGGTCATCAGCATGAACAAGATCAAAGTCCAACTGGAGATGTTACAGATGGATCTTGAAGACAATGAGGCCTGCATGAACTCTTTCGACTCTCAGGTGGAGGATCTGAGAGGAACTATTGCCACTCTGGAGGGGGGACTGGAGGAGCGCGAGACTCAGAGATCCACCTTGGAGACCGAACTGGGCTCTGTCAAAGAAGAGTTATCGATCAAGAGCTGCGAAGTCACACAGTTGATGGCCGATTTAGAAGCGGCTCACAAGCAGGAGCAGGCTTCCTCTGCCTCTGCTGCTTTAGTGGAATCTCTCCAGGCCACTGTTGATGGTCTAATAGAGACGCTGGAAGAGGAGGTCAGCAAGCGCAGCAGTCTGGAGGCAGACATCGCTCAGCATGAGGCCAATTTGAGTCAGCTGGCTGAGGAGAAGCTTCAGTTGGAGGGCGACCTGCAGAGGCATGGACTGCACACTCAAGATGAGGTGAATGCTGCTAAACAAGAAAATGAGAATCTCCAATGTACTCTACAGAGCATTACAGAGGAGTACGAGTTGTTGAAGGCAGCGTTTGAGACTGCAACTCAGCAGAGTGAGGAGACTAAAGTGAAGAATGCAGAGTTTGAAAGAGAGCAGGCAGAGCCTTACCAGAGGCTGGCTGGGCTGCAGAGCGAACTGGCCCAGTTAAAGGAGCAGTACAACAGCCTGTTAGCACAGGTGGCCCAGCAGCAATGCCTCATTGAGCAGCTACAGTCACAATCAGAGAGGGAAAAGGAGGTCAGCACAGAACCAGCAGCGGAACCATCAGATGTAATCAACAACAGCATGGAAGAGCTCTCAGTTGAAGAGCAGCTGAGGGTCAAGTCTGAGGACCTCGAGGAGCTCTCTCATGCCTTTGAGGAGGCAGTCAGAACTCTGGAGGAGGAGAGAGAAGACCAAAGACAGACTCTAGTGGAGGAGAGGAACATGCTGGCACAGGCCCTAGAGAATGAGAAGCAGGCTCGTGGATGTGATCTGGCCGAGGACAAGGAGAGGCAGAGCCAGGCCTATGCCGACGAGCTGTCAGAGCTGCGAACCTCCTTGTCCCTCCTGCAGAACGAGATGACCCTGAGGAAAGAGCTGTGCTCAGAGCTGGAGGTCAAAGTTAGTCAGCTGGAGATTAAGGTTCAGATGACAGAAGAGGAGAGATGTGGCTCTGTAGAGAAGCTTAGTGCCGCCCTAGTGGAGAGACGGGTGTTGACAGACCAGCTGTCGGAGCTCACAGAGGAGACGGATTCACTGAGGCTGGAGCTGCAGACGTCCAAGTGCCAGCTCTCTGATGTCATGGAGATGCTGGAGACCCTGGAGGTGGCCAAAGGTAAGGGGGATCAACACCACATTTACTGTATGCAATGTTGTGTCAGTGCACATTTTCAAGCAAGATATACAAAGAGCAAAGCTTGTATTAAGGTGTTTAATGAAGTTGTTCTTATTATTTTCTTCAGGTGGCTGGGACGACAGATTCTTCCAGATTGAGTGCGAGTTGAAGAGAGTTCGCTCTGAGAAGGCCAACTTGGAGAAGCACATCCTGTCCATGGAGGCAGACCTGGAGGGGATGCATGAGCACAAACTCAGCCTGGAGGGAGAGGTAGAGGCCCATAGGAGGGCTAACGCCAGCCTGGAGAAGCAGCTAGAGACCCTTAGCACAGAAATAGGACAGCTGAGGACAGAGATGCTCTCTTGTACTGAGGAGAGGGATGAGCTCAGTCAGTCACTGCACCTGTGGAGGGACAAGACCGAGAGTCTGGAGAAGACCAACGTAGACACCAGAGAGCTTATCAAGATCCTGGAGGAGGACATCAGAAATGGAAAGAAAGAATATGAAACAGCGGCCAGTAGTATTGAGAGTTTACAGAAGGAGAAGGAGCAGATAATGCAACAGTTTCAGGTCCAAGAGCAGGCAATCGCTTTGCAGGGTGTAGAAAAGGCAGAACTCCTGAATGAGTTTAATCAGTTTAAGGATGACAAAAACGCAGCGAGCAGGGACTCTGAGTCCATGCTCACTAAGATCCTGTCTCTAGAGGGTGAGATCTCACGACTGGCCCAGTCCCTAGAGTCCTCTCTGCTCGAGAAAGGAGAGATCGCCTCCCGCCTCAACTCCACTCAAGATGAGGTGAAACAGATGAGGTCCGGAATCGAGAAGCTTCAGGTCCGCATCGAGTCTGATGAGGGAAAGAAGAAGCACATGAGCGCGCTGCTGAAGGCAGCTCAGAGGAAGGCAGACTCGCTCCAGGATAAGATCGACAAGCTGGAGAGAGAGGGGGAGATGTCCGAACAGAGTATAGAGGAGGCGGTTGTTCAGGCTGAGATGGCGAAGGCTGAACTGGAGAAACTGGAGGAAGAGAAGGGGCAACTCTCGACGAAGATAGAGGAGATGACCGCAGAACTGGACAGTCTCAGAACCGAGAAGGAGAAGCTTGAGAGGGAGCTCGCCTTGAAAAACGCCTCCATCGAGGAGCTAAAGGCGGCCAACCAGGCGTCCACTAGGGAGCTAGAGAGGTGGATGAGGGAGGCAGAGGAGAGGCAGCAGAGTGTGGTGGAGGAGCTTCAAGCCCAGGTTAGCTCTGCAAGCTCTAAGCTGCAGACCTGCAGAGGAGATCTGGAGGCCTCACGGCAGAGGGAGCAGGGCCTGGGGATGGAGGTGGAACAACTGCAGGGGAAGATGGAGGAGAAGGAGAAAGAGGGGGAGGTAATGTGCTCTCTAGCAGTGGAGTGGGAGAAAGAGAGGGGGAGGCTGCAGTACTCGGTGGATGAGTGGAAGAATGAGGGGGAGAGGCTGGAGACTGACAGGGGGAAGTTGGAGGAGGAGAGGGACATGCTACAGACTTTAGCCAAAGCTAGGGGGGAGGAGAGTGAAAGGCTGGGGAATGAGAAGGAGAGATGGGAGCATGATAGAGAGACCTTAGCGGAGGAGAAGAAAGCCCTGCAGACCACCCTTTCATCCTTGGAGAAAGAGAGGGAGAAACTGGAGGAAGAGAATACAAGGCTAATGGAGGAGAGGCAGACCCTGCAGTCCTCAATCGTCTCTCTGGAAACTAGCACCCAGCAGCTACAGGAGCAACTAGAGACATCCACTCTCACCATCTCACAACTCACTGACAAGGTACGTGCACAAAACACCGTACAATGT
>NC_139668.1:17679632-17709632 GCF_951799395.1 Argentina silus | reverse complement strand
TAAAGACTGTGTGGTTTTGTACAGTTATGTCGCCTATGAAATAGAAGAAAATGACTGATGGCACCTGATTCGTTATGGCAGCTGTAGATGTTAGACATTTCTTTGTTGTTTAAGTGTTTCTAATCTTTTCGTTGTCTTGAAATGTCCACTGTGTTTAATTCTCCTTCTCTCTCCTGTGTTTGAAACTAATAATGGAACACGCTTTTCTTTTCTTTCTTTTTTTTTACTAAACGTTCTGATCAAAATGGCGTCAGTTGTCAGTTTGTGTCTCTTTACTTCCTTCTCTACAATCCGTGCACATTTGAGTGCAGTTATGAGCATGAGCACAATTTTGTCAGAGCCATACAATATAAACAGATCTAGCACATACAGATCTCCATAAATATATATAATGTGTATTTGGTTGAATAATGACAATCTGTCTATATGTATATAATAATATCTGTATGTGTTAGGTCTGTATATACTGTATTGTTCTGATGAAAGTGTTGTCAAATGTGCATTAAGATATAGATTATATATATAGAGAGAGAGAAAATATATATACAGAACACACCTTCTCATTCAATGGTTTTTCTTTACTTTTATTATTTTCTACATTGTAGATTAATATTGAAGATGTCAAAACTATGAAGGAACACATATGGAATTATGTAGTAAACAAAAAAGTGACAGCGTTGCACACTCTTGGCAAGTTTGTGTCCAAACTTATATCTATTACACACACATACACACGCACAGATGTACAGTCGTACAATCACCATTTGGTGCAGACATGAGTTACGCTGCACACTCACACACACTCACACACACACACACACACACACACACACACACACCATAAGAGGAGTTCTACCGCTACTATTATACTTCCCTCTGCTTAGCTCTCTCTCACACACAGGGCCGGGGAATTCAATATACCTGCCGCAGAGAGTGTCAGTGTTAGGAGCGCTGCCTTTTGAAGCCCGAGAAGGAAGGAATAATGAGCGCTGGATAAAAGAGGAAAGGCTCCTGCAGGCAGTTCTCCTGGTTGTCAGGGGGTCTGTGGGCTGAGATGCGATAGCTGATGCTCCTCCTGGTTGTCAGGGGGTCTGTGGGCTGAGATGCGATAGCTGATGCTCCTCCTGGTTGTCAGGGGGTCTGTGGGCTGAGATGCGATAGCTGATGCTCCTCCTGGTTGTCAGGGGGTCTGTGGGCTGAGATGCGATAGCTGATGAGCCCTGAGTTTCGTCTTCCTTCCCACACAAGTACATCACTCACTTCTCCTAAGCTATTTTTTTTTTTTTACATATATGTTTTAGGGCATTTCTGCTTTTATTGGGATAGAGATAGTAGAGATTGGAGAGATTGACAGGAATGATGGGTGAGAGAGAGAGGAGGGATGACATGGATATGACATGGATATGTCGATGCGCCCCCTCCTTAGCTACGTCTGCCTACTCCTGTCTCACACCCTCTAGCTCTCCCTCTCTCTTACCCTTATGATGTGGCTCTTTCTAACCCCCAGGGAGCAGGTAAGCCCAAGGTGTGTGTGCGCGCTCTCTTGAGGTGCAGGTACAGAAATCCAATTCCCCCCTCTGCAAGTAGATAGATAGATAGATAGATAGACAGGTACTTTATTGATCCCCGAGGGGAAATTAAGGCAAAGGACCCGAGCCTCCTCAGGAAATAAAGCCGTCTCTGGCCCCTCTTGTACAGGACATGTGTGTTACCAGTCCAGTCCAGTTTATTGTCCAGGTGCACCCCCGGGTACTTGTAGCTCTGGACCACCTCCACTTCCTCTCCCTTGATGGAAACAGGAGACAGGGGGACCCTAGTCGTCCTAAAGTCCACCACCATCTCCTTTGTCTTGCTGATGTTGAGTAGCAGGTGGTTTTGCTCACACCACTCAACAATACTGTCCACCAGTCCTCTGTACTCAGTCTCCTGGCCTCCACTGACACATCCCACAATAGCAGAATTGTCCGAGAACTTCTGCAGATGGCAAGTATCTGTGTTGTGCCTGAAGTCCGAGGTATAGAGGGTGAAGAGGAAGGGAGCCAGAACTGTCCCCTGGGGGGCGCCAGTGCTGCTCACCACCCAGTCCGACACACATCCCTGCAGCCGTACAAACTGTGGCCTGTTGGTCAGGTAGTTCGTAATCCAGGAAACAATGGGGGAGTCCACCTGCATCCTCAGAAGCTTATCCGCAAGTAGTAAGGGCTGTATGGTGTTAAATGCACTGGAGAAGTCAAAGAACATGACCCTCACAGTGCTGCCCCTGAGCTCTGTGTAATAGATAGATGATGGCATCATCCACACCAATGTCTGCCTGGTAGGCAAACTGCAGGGGGTCCAAGGATGTCTTCACCAGGGTGTCTTTACCATGTCTTCACCACTTCAAGTGAGGCGATGGCTCATGTCCCTCACGGCGTAGGAAGCATTATATATAGACTGTCAGGAGGGCAGATGAAACCATTCACATTTATAGGTTCATCCTACACATGAATGCATCACAGAGCCTCTGAGACTGACGGTGTCACCTACATGAGCCCATCACCACCGTCTAGTCTTAAGGGGGTCATACACACAAAGACATACTTCTATGTTTAACTCATTTAGTGCCGTGGGTGAATAAATTCACCCAGACTGTCCACATTCTAGAGTGCCTGGGGAGACTTTATTCACAAATACATTATGATGTGTCATTTTGCAGCCAACCTTGTGGTGAGTGTTCCGGAATTCTTTGGCAGTTAGTGAGTTAAAGTGTGTTTATAATAGGCCAGCCCCAAGATTGATGATATTTGATAGATGTTTTAACTTTTGAAAAAACTGAACAAGCTATATTGTAATAGCTCCCAGAATACGCTTTTTGCTGTAGTCAGCAATGATAGTGAACTTAGGATACATGATTTCCCCCGAAGTCCTTCCTGTTGGACTCTAAAGTGGAGTCTCACTGTCCCTGATCACAATGGTGTTGTTCCAACAGGGTTTTATCAGTTTGAACGAAATAATCTGTGGAGCTCGTTTGCTAGAATTAGTGCTGGGTCGCTAAGTTTGAATTCAGCTTGTATTTCTTGCAGCGGGTCTGGCAACCTCCCCACACCGTTTAAACGGCTGTTACCGTGTGGCACCGCCCTAACAACGAGCCTTAGGAGAGGGGAGAGGGGCTAGCACGGACCGAAGAAATCTGCACTCTAATAGCACTCACTAAAAGCACATCATCACCAGCCAAACTTTAAACTGGATGTTTAGCTTTTCTCTGAGGATATGAAATTGCAGCTGTGTGTGTGTGTGTGTGTGTGCGTGTGTCTGTGCGTGTGCATGTGTGTGCGTGTGCGTGTGCGTGTGTGTGTGCGTTTGCACACGTGTGAGAGGTAGAGCAACAGAGAGAAATTATTCAGCGGCATGCCCTCAAATGTCAGTCAACACGAGCTGCTCAGGTCAGTCCACCATTCAGAATAGGATGGTTCAAGTGCAGGTCAGTCATACTTTCACAACTGTCAGACAGTCGGTCATATCTTCATATCGATCATAGAAATAGATTGTTACGTCAATACCAGCAGTGATAATGACCCCCTCATCTCTGTGTGCCGCCCTGTGTCTGTGAGTCCTGTTGTAGTTGTTATGCCTGGTCAGAGATATCTCCATACAGTAACTGCTGACTCAGACTCTACTGGGATCAGGAGAGTGATTCTCTGTGTTTGGACAGAGAAAGAGAGAGAGAGAAAGAGAGAGAGAGAAAGAGTTTGTGTGTGTGTGTCCCCGCGGATGTGTGTGTGTGTGTGTGTGTGTGTGTGTGTGTGTGTGTGTGTGTGTGTGTGTGTGTGTGTCTGTCTGTCTGTCTGTCTGTCTGTCTGTCTGTCTGTTTGTCTGCTTGTCTGTCTGTCTATTATTCTCTCCTCAAGTTGTCCTTGCTGTCACTTAGGCCTAATTTGATTAGTTCCACTGTAAATGGGGTTTGTGTGTGTGTGTGTGTGTGTGTGTGTTTGTGTGTGTGTGTGTGTGTGTGTGTGTGTGTGTGTGTGTGTGTGTGTGTGTGTTGGGGGGGGGGGGGGTATTGTTGGGGAATCCCCTTAGATAATTGTATTGATCCCTGATCCTCCCTGGGGTGTCTGCATGTGAATAGAGCCATACAAATAAAACAGATTGATTCATTGATTAGCTGAGCTCAACACTGATGCTGAAACTTCAGTACAATAGCCCAGATGGGCGACTGAACATCCAAACATTTGGTCCCAAGGCAAGCAGGCTTCCTCTAGTTCTCCCAGCATCACTGTATTCCCACACTACAAACTGTCCCATCTGAATCTGCTGCCAGAGAGAGAGAGAGCAGGAGAATCCCCAGCAACATCCAGGTTGGTTAGAACAACTTTATACCAACATAAGAACTGATTGGTTAGAACAACTTTATACCCCAGCGCAGCCCAGAACACTGGGTGCAGATACTCTTCCGAGCACACACACACACACACACAAGTGCGCACATGCGTACGCACATGCACGCACGCACACACACACACGTGTGTGCACACACATGCATGCACACACACAGACAGATAGACACACACACACACATACACACACACACACACACACACACACACACACACACACACACACACACTGCCAGAGCGGATGTACTCCTTTGCCCACCACGCTTTCCGTGTTGATGATTCCGTCTGTGGAAGTCAGCGGAAACCCCAGAGCCAGTAACAACTGGGCCTGGGAGCGGCCCGGGTGATGCCATGGGTCGGCGAAGCTGTGTTTTGACTGGCGCTGAGACAAGTGTGTGTTGTGTGTCTGCTGTGTGTGTGTGAGAGACTGCGGGGTCTCTGTATGCATGAGCTGCTCTATTCTCTCCCCGGCAACACTGTCTAAGCAACCGTCGCCGGGGACAACGCCTCGGCCAAGCCACTGGCAGGAAGTTGAGACTGGTGAACGAGGGAACAAGGGTAGGAGGGGTGAGGGATGGGGCGGGGGGGGGGGCGGTCGGCGGGGGGGGGGAGGGGCGATGGACTGATGAGAGTGAAAGAGATGGGATATAGAGGGGCTGATTAGGAGGTTTGAACAGGGCAATGGAAGAATGGGGCGGCTGGTCTTAGAGTGAATGTGGTGTGGTGGGGGTTGGGGGAATCAGAAGTTTGAATGGTGCAACCTAGAAGGAGGAGGAAGTGAGTAGAGGGAGAGGGAGTGTGTGTGTGTGTGGGGGGGGGGGGGGGGTCACTGCATCATCTGGTACCAGTTCGCCTCCTATAGCCAGGAAGGGAAATGGCTGTTGCCGTAGTGACAGAGAGCTAGAGCAGGCCTGAGGACCCCTCAGACTTGTGCTGAGTCAGTGAGTTGGAAGGCCTGGCAACTGCCTGATAAGATGTGGGTCTCTGAAGCCCAGGGAAGTTGTGGTATCGAATAAAAATCACCATATAACTTCAGGACATGAGGGCTCATAGCTCTCGCTGATAACTATGTGTCACTGTACTGTAAGATTGCAAAGTAGCCGTTTAAAAATCGATACATCCAGTATTGTTCCGTATGAGATGAGAGACCTTTTTGTGCTGAGGAGGCACATTTTTCGCTTGAGACACAGAGACAAAGAGGAAAAGCAAGATGAGGTGGACTGGAGACAGGGAGATGTGTTGGACCGCTGGAAGCACCAGTGTGAGAAGACTATCTGCTGCCGGGAGAGATAGGCTTGTTGGTGTTAACTGGTATTGGCTGGTTTTGGCCGGTGGCCAATTTGGCTGAGTCCTGCGTGAGAACTGAGCTGGATGAGAGGATGATTTAGTGGGAGGTGAAGAGAGGAGGAGGTTGAGAGGAAAGAATGAAAGCTATGAAATAACGAACTGGGAACACGGTGAGGAAGAGAACATTAGAAACTTACCAGTGGAAATGCCTCAAACCGTTCAAAATCAACTCTCTCTCACTTTCCCTCACTCAATACCCCCCCCCCCCCCCCTTTTCTCTCTCTGTCTCTCTCTGTCTCTCTCTGTCTCTCTCTCTCTCTGTGTCTCTCTCTCTCTCTCTCTCTCTCTCTGTCTCTCTCCCTCTCTCTCTCTCTGTCTCTCTCTCTGTCTCTCTCCCTCTCTCTCTCTCTGTCTCTCTCTCTGTCTCTCTCCCTCTCTCTCTCTCTGTCTCTCTCTCTCTCTCTCTCTCTCTCTCTCTCGCCCACATTTTTTCTCTCAGCCAGGATGCATATTCTTCACCTACTGTTTGTTTTGGTGGTCATTGAACGTTCACTATGTGTTGAGAGTGAGTTCAATGACGGGAAATTCAGTTTATAACGGCCCTGTGATACTGCTGTGTCACACTGATGCACACATTCAAGAACAGGTTCTATTCACCAGAGAATTTCTAAAGGGAATGCACATGAAACTTTGTACTGGCATTGTTTTCAGTCATTCCTGGGAATGCACTACTAACACAATTTGAGTAGAATTTAATTGATTTTCAGATGGGTTTGGATATGGGCTTCCTGTCCCCACAGACTCACTTAGTGGGCTTGGTAGAAATTGCTTTTAAGGGTCAGACTTTTATTTATTTAAATTGAATTTGTATTTATTCATAATTTAAAAAGACCTCACTGAGACCAGGGTCTACTTTTCAGCAGGAAAAGTTAACAAGAATAATACAATACAACAGTTTAGAAGAACACCTCACTTAATACCCACATGTACAATCCTCCCTAAGAAATGTGAAATGATCCAAAGTCACCACTGTCCATTTGTAAAGTAACCTGACCAGTGTAATTTACTATTAAAAAGGACTGCATCTGAGAATTGATCAGGGACTCCAATATTTCAGCTAAACAAGAAAGCCTCGGGATATATAATTATTCAAATTGCTGGGATCACCCCATTATGACGAGGAAGCGCTTCAGTTGCCTTCCTCACTTTGTGAACGGTACCAGAGAGAACTGTCACGTTAAAAATAACGTTATGAGTCAGAGGTTCAGCCATTAATAGGTCAGAGAGCTGCAGGAGATATGGATCGAACATGTCAAGCCCCGGTAGACTTTTTAACATCAGTCTTACAGAACTCACCAAACACTTCCTTGGTAGAAACACGGTTGGAGAATACAGGGTCATTGTTAGCAGCTATCAGGCTATCAGTCTGAACAGGCTACCTAGTCAGGCTATCAGTCTGAACAGGCTACCTAGTCAGGCTATGAGTCTGAACAGGCTACCTAGTCAGGCTATGAGTCTGAACAGGCTACCTAGTCAGGCTATGAGTCTGATATTTAAATCATTGTTTCTTTCAAACAAGCATTCTGCAGAGACTGCAGAGTTGGTTTAAGGCGTCACCTTTTTTTTTTCTTCTTTTTTTTTCACGGTGTTAGAACTGGATAAAACTTGCTGAGGTTGAATGGGGGTGGAACTATTGTGTTTCAGTGATTTAACTGCTTTCCAAAATGTAGTTGGGTCACCACCAGAATCAGAGATAGTGTTTAAATAGTAACTTGACCACTGCATACATCTTTAAGCTTGTCTGAAACATATGTCAACCAATCCTAGTTGAGGTCACCCATAATTAACATTTTACCAAACTGCCTTGTATGTGACAAATACAATTTGATTTGATTTGATTTGATTTGAAATCTGCGTAATGCTTTAGCTTACATTACTTCTATAGAGAGGTGGAGGGTTGCCATGTTGAAGACATGAGTTTTCTTCCAAAGACTCCTTCAGTACCAGAACCACAGAGACACAAATGGTGTAGCTTGTCTTGTGTAGCACGCTAGAAGCTAGGTAAGTAATTTCACTGGTTATGCTACAGTATGTGCTGTAGAAGCTAAGGAAATCTGAGTACAAAGAGCGTTCATGATTAATGTATCCTGACATTTAATTCTTCCAGTCCTGCAGTAGTCTGAATGATGGACCTACTGTATGACAGACCAGTTTCACCTGACACCTTAGAGATGTGGGGCCACTTGCAGCCAAACGGTCTGACGATTAGCTGAGTGCTTACATCTGGTTAGGTAATCCAGGGGGGCAGGGGCCCGCCGTAGATTGAAGACCCATCTCTTCAGGCTACATCTTAACTGTCCCTCCTAAAGACCTCTTCATCCCCACTACCCCTCTGTGCAAGTTTCTCTCTTGTAAATACATTATCTTTTTTTAAAATTAAAGAAAATTATTATGATGACTGATGGATAGATGATTCACTTACTTAGTCAAATGTATTTGTTGTAAGTCACTTTGGATAAAGGCGTCTGCTAAATGCCATAAATGAGATGTCGGATGCTGAGTGAACCCAGGAAATGCTGTTGACGTCAAAAGAAGCCTTTTCATTTGGCGATATTAATATGCTTCTGATGTCGTTTGTGGGCTACGAACAAAAAAAAAGAAAAACGGTCCCAGGGAGAATAATAGAAATGGAAATAACAACAACAATAGAAACTGAAAAAATGTAAATGTGAGGGGAGAACAGCTAGTGATGACCATCTATGTTGTATTGTCCTGTTTCAACCGACAAATTAAAGATGTAGAGATGGCTCCCTCTAATAATGACAGAGGTAGCGTTGTAGATTGAATGGGAGGAAGGAGAATACCTTCACTGATTGGATGTTACCAGTTATAATGCAGCATTGTTCCAACCAATGTACTGTATCTATTTATGTCTGTATCGTAACTGGAAAAAAAAAATGTTTAACATTTGTGGCCAAATCACCTCAAAGTAATTTCCAACCAAGTCAGAGAGTTCATCTGAGGTGATTTGGCCACAAATGCATAAAACATTTTTCTCCCCATATCACTCACATTGTTTTTTTGTTAGCTGTGGCTCAAGTTATCTGACGTTAGTAATGGCTATTTATACATTTACATTTACATTTACATTTATGGCATTTAGCAGACGCCTTTATCCAAAGTGACTTACAACAAATACATTTGTTTAAGTAAGTGAATCATCTATCCATCAGTCATCATAAGATAAAGTAATCAATGCTCAGACCAGGGGCCATTGGCAGTCACAATGCTAGAAGAAGGAAAAAATACCTTCTTTTTTTTTAACAGGAGAAAAACTTGTACAGGGGGGTAGTGGGGATGAAGAGGTCTTTAGGAGGGACCGTTATACAACTCTGAACCATGGATTACAGTTTCTCCTGGCTCTTCGACTGCTTCCTTTGTTTGTTCCTACCAGAGACAAAGGCTGGGGTGTGTCAATCTCTATCAGTGAGGGCAGAAGCCATGACCATGGTACAATAAGTACAATAAGATCATAAGTTTATGTAAAAATGTTGCAGATGTGTAGCAGATGGAACAGATGTGGACACAGTAGACAGGTTAAGAATTGAGAATTTATATTTTCAAGTCATTAGATATACAAATTGTTCTACAGACATTTTACATGTTTTTGATAGAATCTTGACCCACAACGAGAGCTCCAACAGTGTAGAAATGTCCCAAACATACGTAGAAAAACGAAAAAAGATATGGATCATCGTAAAAAGCATTCACACATCTGGTGCATTAGCAGAACACAGCCCAGGCATTGAGTTAATAACAGTTTGGTTTTTTTAGCACAGCTAAAAAGATCATACATGTTAATCAAAATCAGTAACCCATGTTAGGAGTCAAAGCTAAAGACAAGAGTAGCAAAGACAGAGAAAAGGCAGAGATAGACAAAGCCACTACAATGGCACTGATGTGAACACAATCATGGTGACCCCTCAGGACAAGAACACTTCTGGCTGTAAGACCATGTTAGCTACTAGACTACTTTACTGTCTAGATTACTTTTACTGTCTTCAAGTTTGTTAGTACAGTTCATTACTGTCCACTACCCCCTATCCACTTCTCACATACCTCACAACTAACAACTGGCGGTTTTTCTCTGAGAGGACTGTTTTGTATCAGCAATCTCACACGTGAGTTCATACACTGTGTTGAGTACCTCCGGGTTGTAATACTGTAGGACACAGCTCTGTGCTAGACGCGTAGCAACGTCACAAGAAAGAGTATAGTTGCAGTTATCGCCACGTAACCACGATACGAAAGCCTTCATGGTGAAATAGTTAGCGGTGTACACATGAACATGTTGTAACTTTTTATAACAGGCTATTAAAATAAAAGTGCATTTTGAATGGCAGGTGTACTACTGTGTGTGGAAAGAGTTTGGCCAACTTCAATCACAAGGCTCTCGTAGCTGTTCCTTGTTTGCAAGCTTGGTTTAACATTCAGCAAACTCAGTTGATATGACTGTCACTCTCTCCAATGTGGTTCTAAGATGGCTTCCATGGATGTGATGTCGTCTAGGAACATCGACATGCTTTTAAGACGAAACCACAATGGCCAAACTCTGTGTGTGTGTGTGTGTGTGTGTGTGTGTGTGTGTGTGTGTGTGTGTGTGTGTGTGTGTAAGACTCTGGGTCTAACATGGTGGTGTGGTCATGGCACATAGCCCGCTATCTGTCCTTCACCTGCTAAAACGGTGTTGAAGTGTCGGATTTCAAGTAACATTCAGAGTCATCAAGCCTGTGCATCGGTTTGCAAAGTGCATCGATTCGCAAAACACATCCCATTCCCAAACCCTCCTCCTTAAATAATCTTCAATGGTTTCAGTCAAATATACCCCACACTGAACATAACAAGGCCTGGTATACGTTATGTCATATTGATATGAAAAATAGAAATGCATGTGATAAAAAATAAATCATCATTGACTATCCTGTCAGTCATGGCTGGGTGTAAACACTGGAACATTGACATTGAACAGACCGGTAAAACATGGGGGTTTACCTTCCCTCTCCTTGCAGAGGAGAACATCATTTGCAGATCTGCTCTTCACGGGCAGACTGCAGGTGACTAACAGTCAACTGTCAAACTCTCCTCTTTCTGTTCAATTTGGCATAGCACCAGTGGAGGCTGGTGGAGGTAGAAATCGGAGGACGGGCTCATTGTAATGCATCGGATTAGAATGAGGAACGGTATCAGTACCGTTCCTTATTCCATTCCATGCGTTACGATGAGCCCATTCTCCGATTTCTACCTCCACCAGCCTCCCCTGCATAGCACTGAATATGGTATTCGTAACATTAACTTGAACCATACATTTTTACAAAGCGTGTGTGTGTGTTGGGCAGCTTTGTAATGCACAAAGCATGTGTGTGCTCGGTAGCCATTTTGTGTCCTGGTGATGGTGAGAGAGATCTGTTTGTCCTGGTGGCAGTCACTAAAGAATACGCTATGACAGGGGCCGGTCGTTCACTGGCAATGTGCATAGCAACAAGACCCGCTGGATTAGAATCAGATAAAGAAGGATTCCATGGAGATTATGTCATAAAGGAGACCAGGAAGCACACGTGGGAACCAACTGTTCCAACTGCTATTTTCAATGAGAGGAGTTCCATGAGGCTCCCAGTGAAGATACTCGATATTATGTATCCGAATTTTGATATTTGCTCTATAGCAACACTGTGTTATCTTTTTCATCTCATTCTAGCCACTGGAGAGAATAACAGAAGAGATTTTAACAGTTAACAGTTACTGATTAAATAACAGTATTTCTGTCAAAAACTAATCATGAGATGTTGACATGTGACATTTGAAGAACATTGAAAATGCTGCCAGTCAGTGCTGCCGCTGTCTCCAACACAGTGCTTCCTCTCACTAACTTCATACACAGTTCCTGGCTTTCCGTTCACACTAGATGCTCGTTGTAAGCTTAAGGGCCCCAGTTTACAGTCACAACACATGTTAAACACTGTTGTTAAAGCAGGTCATAGTACCTCCACAAGAGGACAGGATGCGAGTTTACAATCTTCAATACAGACTGTCGCTTCAATACAATCTGTCGCTTCAGAGAAAAACAATGTAGTTTTGACAACAGTGCCACTCCTTTTGCGTCATTAATATGTTCCCCAGAACAGTAACAGTCAAGCCTCCATTTGCTGCTCAACCTCCCCCCCACCAACCCCCCCCCCCCCCCCCCCCCCCCCCCCCCCAAGACAATCATACTCACTGACCCAATGTATAGAACAAGAAGAAAAGAGAGAACATTGGCTGAGATCTTCCATACATGCATTTAGGTAAAAAAGGACTCAAGGCACAGGCTCCTTCATTAAAAAATCGAAGAGAGGTCCGGTTCTGATAGTTCTGGTAACAGTCAGAGGAGAGGTTCCCCTTCAGAACCCATTGACTCATTCTTCAGTGAAAGGCATAGACAGACCCTCTGCAGTGTTCCTTACACCTAAACCCCTAACCCTTTGGTTACTCTGGTAACAAGAAACGTTCTTAACCCTCCAAACATAACACAACCCACTCAGATCCATTGAGACATGCGCATCGTTCAAAGGTCCGTAGTGATCAGAGTACGTTTGCTTCGTCGTCCGCCAAAAGTGTAGGCATTAACCGATGATGTCATCCACCTGTGCCTGGCTGCCATAGGTTGATGTAATCAGGTGGGCGTCAGGTTCAGAGGCTCGGGGTCAGAGGTCAGAGGTGAACGTTTTGCGACCTCAGATGTGTTCTATGATGGCGATGTCTCCTCTTTCCGGGTCCGAGCCCAAGCCGTTCAGGAACAGACTGCCGTTTCGGGTCAGGGGCGGGTACATCATCAGCTCCCTCTCCCGTTCGTCGGTGAAGTTGACGGAGAGGGTCCTCTTGGGCGGGGTGAGCTCAGAGGCGGGGTTGAGGCCCAGCTCAGACGACAGTTTGCGTTTGATGGACGCGGCGCGCTGGAACTTGTCGTAGATCTCAACGCTCAGACGACGTCTTGTCTCCTTAAACTCTGCTGAGACGTTGGCCGTCCACTCAGCTGCATGGGCACGGATCTCCCCTACCTAGAGAGAAAGGGGGGGGGAGGAGAGGGAGAGAGGGAGAGAGAGAGAGGTGGAGTGAGGTAGAAGGGGGGGAGAGAGAGGTGGAGTGAGGTGGGGGGAGAGGGAGAGAGGGAGGAGACGGAGAGAGAGAGAGGTGGAATGAGGTGGGGGAGGGGGGGAGAGAGAGAGAGGTGGAATGAGGTGGGGGAGGGGGGGAGAGAGAGAGAGGTGGAGTGAGGTAGAAGGGGGGAGAGGTGGAGTGAGGACGGAGGGGGGAGAGAGAGAGAGAGGGGTGGAGTGAGATGGGGGAGAGGGAGAGAGGGAGGAGAAAGAGAAAAAGAGAGTGCAAGCGGAACAAAGGGAGAGAATGAGAAGTAAGAATTAGAGAGAGAGAGAGAGAGAGAGAGAGAGAGAGAGAGAGAGAGAGAGAGAGAGAGAGAGAGAGAGAGAGAGGAAGAGTGGTGTGTGAGTCGCTGGTCGTGATGTCTCACCCTGCCGTTTCCAGGAAGTCACCTCATTTACATGTATGTGCAATTACAGGAGCCTGGCTTGTGTGGTCATTGTGTATCAATCAGCCATTGAAAATCGAATCCACACACACTGTGACCGACCATCCGCTGTAACCAACCAGCGAGCCGGGGGAAAAGCTCTGAGAGACGCACAGCAGTGAACACGTCAGAGGATTGACGGGAGTTTGTGTTTTAGTATTGGCTGAATACAGAGGCCTCACTCTAGGCTGCTATTGTGACGGTACAAAACCCCTAAGAGCGCAGCCCATTAAATAGAGTGAGACGTCCATTGACAGAAGAACAGAATATGTACCATTACTGGTGAATCTGTGCTTTCTGATGAGAAAACAAGGTATAATATCCCCATTAGATCTTAGTCATTAACATACTCTCTCAGAGCTGTAACACAATCTCCCCTGCTTCTGGCCTTTCAACACTATTCTCTCTTCATACCAGATCAGATCACACACACACACACACACACACACACACGCGCGCGCGCGCACGCATGCATGGACGCACACAGTGGTTAACCTCTCAATGGTTAATCATGTGTCAGCCAGGGCCAGGGAGGCCAACAGATGCAGATCAGTGATGTCACCAGTGGAGTGATGTCTTTGCGTGAGTGGCAGGATGTCAGCATGATAACTCTGAGTATGAATGAATGATTCTCTCTCTCATACAACCAGTGTTGTTTTGGTCGTAGTTTGGGTCCTATTTCTATTATTTTTAGCACACTTTTGGGTCCATGCAGTCCCCTTGTATCCATGTCCTCTTTCCTCCATGTTTAATCATGCATTCAATGCATACTATGTGCGTATGATTTACAGTTTCTCCCTCAAAAGCAGTCCAAACCTGCACCACCAGTGCTTTCCCCTCCGGGAGGACTGGAGAGTGTCACTGGAAAAGCTCACGGTAATTCCATTGAAAGATGTTGATCTCATTCGATTTTCTTTCATTGGGGACATTTAATTGGATTGGGAAAGATTCTTATCAAAGGAATATGGTTAACCAGAGGGTGAAGGTTTACTGAGCTGTATGGTCTACTCTACTGTGACACACCTGAGTGAACCCTTCAGACCAGGGTTGGAGGGGAAGGGTGGAGGGGAAGTGTTGGGAACAGACAGTAGACCCGGAGTTGTGGTCCTCTGTGGCTCAGTTAGTGGAGCATGGCACTAACAATGCTTAGGTTGTGGGTTTGATTCCCACTGGGACCGTATATACTGAAAAATGTATGCACTCACTGCAATGTAAGTCGCTTTGGATAAAAGCATCAGCTAAATGGCGTATATTAGGAGTTGTGAGAAGGGTGGAGGGGAAGGGTGGAGGAACAGACAGCAGACTAGAAGTTGTGAGAGACGTACCTCCTCCTTGGTCTTCTTGGAGATGACCCTGAGCCAGTCTCCTATCATACTCAGCACCGCAGCAAAGTACGCCAGGCCCACCAGGATCCAGAACCACACCACAGGCTTGTAGTAGTCCAGATACTCAATCTCAGAGCCACCTAGAAGAACACACACGCGCGCACACACACACAGACAGACACACACACACACACACACACGCAGGCACACACACACGCAGGCACGCGCACACACACACACGCAGGCACACACACACACACACACATATACACACACTGATTCAAAACCTGTAGTAAATGGCCATGGCATAGACTTATGGGGCGACTCTGACAGAGGCAGCATGTTCCTCCCCCCGACAGCTGGGCCTCCGAGCATCTACTGCAAATCTATAAGGCAATGAGACCCAATTAGGACAGTTCTCTATGGACTGCTATTGTGTGTCAGAGGAGATCAGTGTGTGAGTGTGTGCGTGCGTGTGTGTGCGTGTGTGTGTGAATTATACAGGCTCCACAGCAGCTGAGCAGGCTGGTTTTGGGAGAATCAGTCCTTGGCCATTGTTGACAATACGAGACCTACAACAAATTACTGTTGTTAAGTACTACGGTATACAAACACGATGAGAATTAACTGTCTTGTTTTTAAGGGATTTGGCAATTTATCATAGTTTATAATATATATAACATGCTACCTGCCACAAAGTCACCAAACCCGATGGTTGTCAGGGTGATAACGACGAAGTAGAGGGACTCGAGGGCACTCCATCCCTCGATGTGTTTAAAGATGGCCGCCGGCAGAGCCACAAAGAGCAGACAGCCAAACAGTATGAAGAGAACCGTGGAGATGACACGGATCTTGGTCTGGCTCACGTCCCACCTCTGGGACACGGCGGGGAGAAAGAGAGACGGAGAGCATGTGATAAAAGAGCTCGCCTCAGTATTCCCTTGTGTGCTGTCGGAATGAAGAGGTTCTGCCACTGTGTTCATCTGGGATGTGGCTGATAGCCAGTGTTCGACTCCCCTGAGCATGGAGCCAATTAGGAGGAGCATCACACAGCCACACACACACACACACAGCCACACACACACAAACACACACATACACATACACATACACATACACATACACACACACACACACACACACACACACACACACACACACACACACACACATACACATACACACACACACACACACACACACACACACACACACACACACACATACACAAATACAGACTATTTACAAACACAGATTGAACTTGTGTCCCTATCCGAAGCAAACTACAATAATACTGAAGTCCTGTGATCCTCTGCTGCAGCAAACCCATTCTCCATTCTACCCATCCACTCCTCCATTCTACCCATCCATCCCTCCATTCTACCCATCCACTCCTCCATTCTACCCATCCACTCCTCCATTCTACCCATCCACTCCTCCATTCTACCCATCCACTCCTCCATTCTACCCATCCACTCCTCCATTCTACCATCCACTCCTCCATTCTACCCATCCACTCCTCCATTCTACCATCCACTCCTCCATTCTACCCATCCACTCCTCCATTCTACCATCCACTCCTCCATTCTACCATCCACTCCTCCATTCTACCCATCCACTCCTCCATTCTACCCATCCACTCCTCCATTCTACCATCCACTCCTCCATTCTACCATCCACTCCTCCATTCTACCCATCCACTCCTCCATTCTACCCATCCACTCCTCCATTCTACCCATCCACTCCTCCATTCTACCATCCACTCCTCCATTCTACCCATCCATCCCTCCATTCTACCCATCCATCCCTCCATTCTACCCATCCACTCCTCCATTCTACCCATCCATCCCTCCATTCTACCCATCCATCCCTCCATTCTACCCATCCACTCCTCCATTCTACCCATCCACTCCTCCATTCTACCATCCACTCCTCCATTCTACCCATCCACTCCTCCATTCTACCATCCATCCCTCCATTCTACCCATCCATCCCTCCATTCTACCCATCCACTCCTCCATTCTACCCATCCACTCCTCCATTCTACCCATCCACTCCTCCATTCTACCATCCACTCCTCCATTCTACCATCCACTCCTCCATTCTACCCATCCACTCCTCCATTCTACCCATCCATCCCTCCATTCTACCCATCCATCCCTCCATCCCTCCATCCATCCCTCCATTCTACCCATCCACTCCTCCATTCTACCCATCCATCCCTCCATTCTACCCATCCATCCCTCCATTCTACCCATCCATCCCTCCATTCTACCCATCCACCCCTCCATTCTACCCATCCACTCCTCCATTCTACCCATCCATCCCTCCATTCTACCCATCCACTCCTCCATTCTACCATCCACTCCTCCATTCTACCCATCCACTCCTCCATTCTACCCATCCATCCCTCCATTCTACCATCCACTCCTCCATTCTACCCATCCATCCCTCCATTCTACCCATCCATCCCTCCATTCTACCCATCCACTCCTCCATTCTACCATCCACTCCTCCATTCTACCCATCCACTCCTCCATTCTACCCATCCACTCCTCCATTCTACCCATCCACTCCTCCATTCTACCCATCCATCCCTCCGCATATGGATAAGAGACTTTCAGAAGTCTCTGCCACTCAGATGAGTGGATGAACCTGAAACTGTGTTTTAATCTTTTTCCCACAGCTATATCAGCCTGTGACCCTAAAGCCAATTATCCATCCCGCTGAAAAGCACTCCTGTGAGTGAAAGAACACAAGGTCTGAGGTTGATATGAATAAATCTATGCACACACACACACACCCACACACACACCCACACACACACGCACGCATGCACACATATACACACCCACACACACACACCCACACACACACACACATACACACACACACACACACACACACACACACACACACACACACACATGCACACACACACACACACACACACTGGCTGCTGTCTGAGATTAAGGCTTATGGATGCAGCATTGCATTGTGAATTATTCAATACAATAAACAAGTCTGTGTTAAACCTATGGCCCAGTCGACTGGTTAAAGCTTAGGAATCTGCCTTCCCTTGCCCTGCTTAGACTGCTTTCCCCTGCCCAGCCCCATCAAATCAATGCAAATGAAGGGGACAAGACAATGAGAGGAAGCCATCAAAGACTATTGAGATGCATCCATCATGCAACCAAACTTTGTCTGGACTCACCACAAACATCTTCTCCACCTTGGCGATGCCCTTCCCAAATATGGTTCCAAGCTGGTCCCCTACACCAGCCAATAGGAACCCAAAGAGAGGGATGCCTAAAAGGGCATAAATGATGCAGAAGATCTTCCCTCCCTCTGTGTGAGGAGAGATGTTCCCAAAACCTGGAGAGACAGAGAGGGCAATAAGGCAGAGATCAGGACCACACATGATGAGTTTTTATTAGGGGTCCAAGCAGAGAAGCTGAGCAGTAATTGTTGGAGTTCATTCTTATTGTTTTCCATATTCCGCCATTTTCATGAAAAATGTAAATAGATTTTACATGGAAAGACCCAGGTGGATGCGACTTTGCAGGATGGTACAGGGACATAGGCCACACCCTCTCATGCAATATCATGCCAATTGAACACATGGTGGCGCTATAACATGCAATTAATATGGCACACTTTGACAGGCCACGCCCCGCACCCTGTATGACATAGAATTCATAGAAAATGCATTTAGACGATCTATGGACCAAGGTCTATCAAAATAATACATTTTAGGCAAGCGGCTTAAACAACATGGCCGCTCTGAACCGATGGACTCTCAGGAGGGTGTGTTCTATTACTTACATGCTAATAAATTAGACATGGTGGGAGGCATCACTACAAAACTTGGCAAACATACGTCTAACACTCTTAGGAGCGATCTTATGTAATCACATTCAGATCTGTCACATGGTGGAGCTATGACATGCACATACAGTGCCCTGCGTAAGTAATGGGACAGTGCCCTGCGTAAGTAATGGGACAGTGATGTCTAACACTCTCAGGAGCGATCTTATGTAATCACATTCAGATCTGTCACATGGTGGAGCTATGACATGCACACACAGCGCCCTGCGTAAGTAATGGGACAGTGATGTCTAACACTCTTAGGAGCGATCTGATGTAATCACATTCAGATCTGTCACATGGTGGAGCTATGACATGCACATACAGTGCCCTGCGTAAGTAATGGGACAGTGCCCTGCGTAAGTAATGGGACAGTGAAGCATTTCTTCTTCTTTTGGCTCGACACTACACAAAAGTTTGGATTTGAAATCAAACAAGGTTAATGTTAAAGTAGAGATTCTCAGATTTTATTTGATGGTATTGGTGTCTTTTGGAGTGTAGAGCCAAATGAAGAGAAAATGTTTCACTGTCCCATTACTTACGCAGGGCACTGTCCCATTACTTACGCAGGGCACTGTGTTCTTGATCGGTTTTACTTAGAGTCATGAAAGTTGACAGTGATGGTCAGGGGTATGAGTGCTCCTAACCCCTAGAGTATGGTTGTGTTAGACTACAGGGTGACGCTATTAAATGTTTTTTTGCTAATCTGATGAAACATTTTACAAAGAAAGACCTGTTGCCATGGATCATGTATACCCAAATCCACGCAGCTTTTGAGAAGATTTTTAAAGTATGTTACCAGATTGAAAACACAGATATGAAAAACAGAATGCATCATGAGCATTTCCTAGACTTCAAAATGCAATGAGGCTTAGGCAGTTTGGAAAAGATAACCAAACTCTATATTGGTCACTTAAAACACATGACGGTCACATATTCTATTGGTGCCCTGTGAAATATGTGGTGCGATATTGTGCCATGGCTGCTTCAGCTATATTTTTACTTGAATGTTTTCCTGGACTGTAATTCAAAAACTCTGTCTGGAAACATGCTACTTCCTCTGTGAACAAGAGCCTTTGGGAGCAACTGCATGTCATTTCCTACAGAGGCATAAAATAACTGGACGACTGTTTATCCAGTAGCTATGTTCTAGGCTAGCTATATGCTAATAAATCCTCCTTAGTTCTCTTTCCCTCTATCCTCCCTCTCGCTATCCCTCTCTTTCTTTCTTTCTCTCTTTCTCTCTCTCTCTCTCTCTCTCTCTCTCTCTCTCTCTCTCTCCCTCTCCATTCACCCAGATGAAGCAGGGAGAAACAAGTAGATCAAAAATACTCCGCGAAAAAGCGGAGAATGGCCAAGCCGTCTAAATACTCTTGGCTCATTAAAATTCAGCATATTTTTTTTATACGTATTACCTTCCATTTGAATGTGAGAAGGTTCTTAATGCTAAATGTAACTATTTTCAGACTGTGACCTACATTTGAGTGAATAAAATACACACACACACACACACACACACACACACACACACACAAACACACAAACACAGACACTCCAATAACAGAGAAAAGGGGAGGAGGGTGTCCATCCAATTACTCCTAAAGTTTAACCCCCCACCCATACCTTCCCCCCCCCCCCCCCCCCACACACACACACACAGTCTGCCATCTTTTGAAGTTTAATTAAATCAAAAGGCCTTGGCTGAAAATCGCCATATTGATTGATTTCCAGTAGAACACTAATTGAGGAGAGAGATGTTAAAAGGGAGGGCAACTGAGATGTTGTGACGCATTACATAATCCAGTTACAGAAACAGGTGGGGAAACAGTGTCACTTATCACTGTTAATAAAGGGCTGGTCCAGGGTTTTGACACTAACATACATTTTTTAGATATACTGTACCGACCCAGATGGCTTAAAGTGTGATCACTCAACAGTAACTCTCTCATGCCACAGTAACCAGGGAACAAAGCGTGTTGCTTCACTAAGCATCAAAACATCCTTTCAGAAATCCCAACCCTACTTGTGTAGCAACCATACAGCATGTCCTCTGTAGGTGGGCGTATGATTAATGCTTAAATCAAAGAATATCTTATTTCTCTTATTTTCTCTGAATTCCTGAAAAAAAAAAACACCCTTTACCCAAGCCTTTAATGTCATTATATTTAGCACATTTGAGAAAAAGCTCAGTGTATTTGTTTACAGTGTGTGTGAAGGATCCAACTCTTGTATTGCTCCTTTTGCCCCTACCTGTGCACATGCCTGACCATGGGTATGTAAATGAGTGTGTGTGTGTGTGTGTGTGTGTGTGTGTGTGTGTGTGTGTGTGTGTGTGTGTGTGTGTGTGTAGGTGTGTGTGTGTGTGTGTGTGTGTGTGTGTGTGTGTGTGTGTGTGTCTGTGTGTGTGTGTGTGTGTGTGTAGGTGTGTGTGTGTGTGTGTGTGTGTGTGTGTGTCTGTGTGTGTGTGTGTGTGTGTGTAGGTGTGTGTGTGTGTGTGTGTGTGTGTGTCTGTGTGTGTGTGTGTGTGTGTGTAGGTGTGTGTGTGTGTGTGTGTGTGTGTGTGTGTGTCTGTGTGTGTGTGTGTGTGTGTGTAGGTGTGTGTGTGTGTCTTACCGATTGTGGTGATGACTGTCCCAGCAAAGAAGAAGGAGGAGCTTAGGTCCCAGATGCTGCTCTGGTTGTTCAGAGTTCCGGCTGGGTTGACCCCTGACCGGATCGCAGAGACCACTTGCTGTTGAACACACACACACACACACACACACACACACACACACACACACACACACACACACACACACACACACACACACACACAGACACACACACACACACACACACACAGTCAGGTTAGGTTGCATCATTTACCTGGAGACAACAAGTCATTCCTTTTTATCTTTCTCAAGAGTTTTTAATTTAAAGTAAAAACTGCAGAGAAAAATATTCAAAATGGTTGTTGGAAAAACTGAACCTTGACAGGGAATGCACAGGAATTCTGTGGGAAAAGAAAGCCAGATTTGTTTGTGATTGTATGCAGACGTATGACCAATCTAGCCAAAGGCTTTTAACAGCAGCAGGCAGTATGTAAGACCAACTCGTTACAGTAGTTGTGGGTCAGTGGAGGCTGTTGGAGGTAGACATCGGAGGATGGTCTCATACCATTCCATGCATTACAATGAGCATGTCATCCGATTTCTGCCTCCACCAGCCTCCCCTGACCCAGAACTACTGCCCTGTCATCACAAGTTCATAAACTAGTTATAAATAATATACAGTTACCGAACAGGCACTTATTAGTCTTCTGCTGACTACTGTAAATACCAATAAACACATAGACCAGCCCAGATAAAAAACATCCTAATCATAAACCATGAATTAAAAACATAACGTAACATCATGTATACATTTCTGACCAGACAGACAGGTGCCAAGGGACAGATTGACACATACAGTACAGGTACACAACATGAAGGCTATATTCCATGTAGGGCCGGTTTCCTAGACACAGATTAAGCATAATCGTAGATGAAAAAGCATCCTCAATGGAGACTTTCTGTTGAAACTGTGATTCAGTCCAGCGCTAGGTCTAATCTGTGTGTTCAAACCATCAAACTCCTATGGGTTGATAATCCACTGTGTGCGTGTGTGTGTGTGTGTATGTGTGTGTGTGTGTGTGTGTGTGTGTGTGTGTGTGTGTGTGTGTGTGTGTGTGTGTGTGTGTGTGAGTGAGTGCGCATTTGCATGTGTGTGTGTCTGTTGTCAAACTGTTTACCGTCAAACCAAGCATCTCCAAATACAAAACAGCTGGTTGTGTGCCAATGTTTCCTTTCACCCTGGTAACAGTAACATCAGAGTATCTGGATCCTTCTGAATAGCCTATATACCTTATATATATATATGTATAGCCTATATAATAGCCTATATACCTTCACATTATGACTTCACCACCATTTCCTCTTTTCCGGTAAAATTGAGAAGAAACAGCGAGCTGTACAGAAGGAAGGGCATATCAGATGGTGAAGAGGTTGTTGTGTATCACAGAGCTCACACACACACACACACACACACACACACACACACACACACACACACACACACACAGACACTCCAATTACAACAGAGAAAAGGGGAGGAAGGTGTCCTTCCAATTACTCCTGAAGTTTAACCCCCCACCCACCCACACCTCCCTCCCACTATTCCACTATCACAGGCCTTGTGATCACCCCCCCCCCACACACACACACACACACACAGTCTGCCAACTTTTAAAGTTTAATTAAATCAAAAGCCCTTGGCTGAAAATAGCCATATTGATTGATTTCCAGTAGAACACTAATTGAGGAGAGAGATATTAAAAGAGAGGGCAACTGAGATGTTGTGACGCATTACATAATCCAGTTACAGAAACAGGTGGGGAAACAGTGTCACTTATCACTGTTAATAAAGGGCTGGTCCAGGGTTTTGACACTAACATTCATTTTTTAGATATACTGTATCGACCCAGATGGCTTAAAGTGTGATCAGTCAACAGTAACTCTCTCATGCGTCTGGGCTAGAGGGCTGTGACGTCCTCCTGAAGGTATGAGGCCGTACATATGTGACTAAGGACTAGTGTTTATCACTGTGTGTGTGTGTGTGTGTGTGTGTGTGTGTGTGTGCGTGCGTGCGTGCGTGCGTGCGTGCGCGTGCGTGCGTGCGTGCGTGCGTGCGTGTGTGTGTGTGTGTGTGTGTGCGCATGTGTACGGAACAGTGTTTATCAGGGGTCAAGGCCCATACTTCCTTTGGGTCAAGGCTAAAGACTGAGTTGTGGCCAGAGACATCCTAACGTGTGTTTGGACACTGGAGACTTTAGGGTTACCGGTTAGGGTTAGGGTTAGGGTTAGGGTTAGGGTTAGGGTTAGCCCCAAGATAAGTGTTCAGATAAAGAAAATGGTCCTCTGTGGCTCAGTTGGCAGAGCATGACCATACAACACTTAGCTGAATGGCATGTATTATATATTAAAGACACAGGCTGGCTGCTCCCTGGTGCTGTAGCTGCTGCTGCTGCAGTCTGTCTGAGAGCTGTCCATGGTGCTGAACCAGCTCCACTCCCCTTATTCTCCATTCAGCGTGGATGCTGTGTCTCCCATCTGTGTTTCCCAAGTGTGATTGGGGCTAAATGTTTTCTCATTAAGATTTGTGTGCGTGTGTGTGTGTGTGTGTGTGTGTGTGCGTGCGTGCGTGCGTGTGTGCGCGTGTGTGTGCGCGAGTGCGCGTGTGCGTATGTGTGTGTGTGTGTGTGTGTGTGTGTGTGTGTATGTGTGTGTGTGTGTGAGTGTGTATGCAGACAAGTAGAAACATCTGCACCTGACAGGAGTGTGCCCTGTGGCCCGCCTGACCCACATACACACACCCAGCTGGAACACCTGCACTACTTTACACACACCTTTCTCCTTAAACTGAGGCCAGAAGGAGCCTCCGACACCTGGATTGACGTACCCTCCTCTCTCTACCGAACCTCCTCCCTCTCTCCCACATCCATTCTCATCCTCACTCTCTAGTACAACCCCTCCCTCTCTCTCTCTCTCTCTCTCTCTCTCTCTCTCTCTCTCTCTCTCTTTCTCTAATTCGTTCTCTTTCTCTCTCCAATTGTATCTAACCCTAACCCTAACTCACCTCTCTTCAGTCCTTCCCTGTCCTTCATTTCCTACTGTAGCGTTCTCTTCCTCTCTTTCTCTTCATTCTCTTCCTCCCTTTCCTTCCCTTCACTTCACTGATGTCCGACTCTTGTTGTTTTACACTCTCTCCTAACTCAACTGTGTGTTTGGGTGTTTGGCATTCTGGCATGCTGTCAGACGTCTGTCACGAGAGTCTTCTCTGAAGGAGAGAATTACAAATGTGGATGGAGGAACACGTTCTGATACACACTTCTTAACACAGCAGCAGCAGCAGTAGCACTTTCTCAATGTGTCACTCTGGCAATGAAACACATCATCACACACACACACACAAACAGCTTCACACACACACACAGCTTTTCACACACACACACACACACACACACACACACACACACACACACACACACACACACACAGCCTTTCACACACACACACACACACACACACACACACACACACACACACACACACATACAGCTTCACGTGGACGCACAGAGGGGCAGGAGGTGAACGGAGACAGAGGAGGAAGGAGGGAAGGTGCCAACTGGGCTGGGGAGAGATTTGCAGGGAGAATGCTCTGCTTTTGGGAGATAAGGCGCATGGACGGACACACACACACACACACACATACACACACACACACACACACACACACACACACACACACACACACACACACATACACACACACACACACACACACACACACACACACACACACACACACACACACACACACACACACACACACAGTGTTTCTCACTGTTAAATGAAAATAATTAAAGAACAGTGAGTTCACTGGAGCATCCTCATGTCTCCTGTTGATTAACCACACACTGCACAGACTTCAAAAGTGCTGGGATGGCTGTGACTCTTATATTATACCTGACTTCCGGAATAGTTGATTGATTGCTTTTGTCGTGTACAAATGAGCCCAGAGAGACACTAACACAACACTCACCTTAACCAGTTCCTCTAGCTGGCTGTGGTTGACACAGGAGTGTCTAGAGAGGAACTCCAGTTTCTGGGCCAGGATGGCCAGGCGCTGGGCACTGGGAGGGAAGAGACGGACAAACAGAATGAGACAGAGAGAGAGAGAGGGGGGAGAGAGAGAGAGAGACAGAGAGAGAGAGACAGAGAGACAGAGAGAGAGAGACAGAGAGAGATAGAGAGAGAGAGAGATAGATAGATAGACAGAGAAAGGGAGAGAGAGAGAGAGGGAGAGAGATAGAGACAGAGAGAGAGATAGATAGATAGATAGATAGAGAGAGAGAGAGAGAGAGAGAGAGAGATAGTACATACCTTTCATGGGGCTGCTCCAGGGTCCTGAACACTGCTGCCCCTACCACCAGGTAGAGCACCACCAGCAGGAAAATGGCTGACACTGTCTTCCACTTCATTACCGTGGAGATAGCCTCACATTCCTCGCCAGGACTCAATGTGATTGGCTTGGTGGAGAAGGAGAGGCGGGGCTTGGTGTTGTGAGTGGCGGTTTTGGGGTCCAGTAGGTCAGGTGCTGCCACTGTGAGGGGGAAATGAGTGGTTCATTGGCGTATTTATTGATGTTTCAATCAGTTTACTTTGGTGACAATGGGCTGTTAGTATGTGCTACAACATGCCTTCAATGTAATCTTAGCACAGGACTTAGCACTTCACTCACAGCAGGGATGAAACACTGCGTGTGTGTGAGTGTGTGTGGGGGGGGGGGGGGCATGTTTCAACACATGCTCCTTAGCAGAAGAAAAACACACTTTCTGTTCATTTTAGAAATTAGTCAATAAATCCTGTTCTTTGAGATATAGCCCGGAGCACCAGGGCTTTTAAACCTGCTGTACAAATGTAATTCACATACTGCCATTATATAATTATTCTGCTGCTTTTGCCCTGTGTGCACTGTGTGTGTGTGTGTGTGTGTGTGTGTGTGTGTGTGTGTGTGTGTGTGTGTGTGTGTGTGTGTGTGTGTGTGTGTGTGTGTGCACGTGTGAATGCCTGTGTGCATGCGTGGGTGTGTGACAAAGAACAGTATATTCCTAAATAACCAGTAGTTCAAGTATGATCAGGATTATTAGTTTGTATTGATTTACCATTGTTTCTCATTGGGTCACAGTTTATCACCATCAAAGGTGTGTGAATGGACTGATTCCCAAAATGTTCATTAACTACTGGAACATGAACACACACACACACACACACACACAGACACACACACACACACACACACACAAACACACACACACACACACACACACTCCTCTCCAGACTAACATTGGCTACTTTTAAGCAGGTAGATGTGTGCATGTGTGCATGCATGCATATGTGTGTGTGTGTGTGTGTGTGTGTGTGTGTGTGTGAGAGAGATAGAGAGAGAGAGAGAGAGAGAGAGAGAGAGAGAGAGAGAGAGAGAGAGACAGAGAGGGGAGGGGGGCAGTGTCTCAGAGTGTCTACAGTATCAGAGGGGACTGGTGAAGTAGAGTAGTAGTAGAGTAGTAGTAGACTACCATCTCAACAGCAGCTGAATCCCCTCAACCAATAGGAGACTGATGGAGTGACTCATAACTCAGTCATGTGCAATTTTATAGATTAGTCTTACATTTCATGAAAGTCAAAAATTAGGGTTAGGGTTAGGGTCATCTCTGCATTAATTGACTTAAAATTAGATCTGCCTTTGTTGATAATAACAGGTTGCAATACTACACCAGATAGATAAACCTTAACCACAAACAAAAATGCTGATATAATACCATCTATCATATTATTAGCTTGGTTGAGCCTTTTTGCACAGAGTATAATATTTTTAGCCTAGTTGAGCCTTTTTGCACAGAGTACATTATAGTATGCTTTGCGCTGCACCTATCTTCCGACGCATGGGAAATTGTGAGCTCCGGATGAAGTTTTTAGAGGATATAAAATGTTATCGGTTTTGTTCGAAAGTTGAAAAGAAATTGTAAGTATGCCTAAGAATTTTTACAGCACTCAAAACACTATATATAGAAAAAGCACAAGCCATTGTTTGAATGTTTAAAACGACATTGTCAGTACGCTACCGTCACTTTTTCAAAATTGAAAACATCTCCATCACAAATGTGTTTTGTCACAGGCAGATTTTTAAACTCTCAACCTAACTAAGTAGGAACTTTACCTCATAACAGCCAGCGAGTGAACGGCCAGACCCGGTTTGAGGATAGAAAACCAGGGAAAACCATCATCCATTCATCTCAACATAGCGGTCGGCAAACACTTTCACGCGCACTTACTTCTTTTCTACCCGATGCCCTCTGCTCTCCGCTCCTCATCAGATGTTCTTTCCGTGATTAGAGGAATGTTTTCTATTTGTTTTCCGTTTTCTCTCCTTCCCTCTCGCTCTGTGCTCACGGGCAGGTGCGCGCTGGCGGACGTTTCCACATGGCACCCGAGCGACCCCTCTCTCCGTTTGTGCTCGCGAACGCGGTGACCGGCGCGTTTTTACCCTCGCGCTGAGATGAGACTGGGCGCGCGGCGGCGGGGCCCGGGACAGAGTAAACACGGGGGAGGGGGGGGGGGGGAGGGCGAAGAGGGGGGAGGGGGCTAGTGGGGGTATGGGGGGGTGCTGGTTTCTGCAATTGCTTCCAGCAAGTTCGAAAATGTCCTCTTCCTCACCATAGCCGGTAAACTGGTAAAAGAGAGACTGCCCTCTCCTTGTAGGCGATGTGTTTGGCTATAATTATGGTCTGTCTCACATTCTGCATAGAGGTCTGTAATCACTATCAGTTAGACATGAACTCATCACACTACCTATGAGGTGGCATCAGGCCATTTTATATCAAATAAAAATATCCTGCCCATGTTATTTTTCATGTTCAACACTGTACATAATCTACTACTAACTCAAAAAAACAAACCTTTAAGTTTTTGCAAGTGTCGTTATTTGGTTGTTTGGTTGATGATCTATAATTTTAGTCTCTATTGACATAAAAGGGAGGCGACAGGTTTATGGCCATTATGTTATGTAAGGTTGATGACATCACCTAATTTACCTTGTTGTCAGTGTAAGATGTTAAAGTTGTAAATCATTGAGATCAGTTGTTTGTGTGTGTGTGTGTGTGTGTGTGTGTGTGTGTGTGTGTGTGTGTGTGTGTGTGTGTGTGTGTGTGTGTGTGTGTGTGTGTGTGTGCGTGCGTGCGTGCGGGTGTGCATGTGTGTGTGTGTGTGTGTGTGTGTGTGTGTGTGTGTGTGTGTGTGTGTGCGTGTGTGTGTGTGTGTGCGTGCGCACATGTGTGTGGGTGGGTGTATGTGTGTGTAGTTATAGGCCGTATACTCAGTCTTTACTGTAGAGGGAACTCCTGTCCTGCAGTGAAGGAGGGGTCAGTCTCCACTGAGCTGGGCTGAGGCAGCTTGATCTCCTTCACAACTCCCTGCCATCGCAGTCCTCCAGCGCAGGCGGTGTCTGTGGAGGGCGCGAGGCATCAGTAGGGAACCTCTCACCCCAGCCACGGACCGTCTGCCCTCCTCCCAACGGAGGTACAGGAGTCTCCGTTCCCGCACCAGCAGGCTCAGGAACAGCTTCTTCCCTGCAGCTGTTAATCTGCTGAACTCAGAATCCCGGCCGGTAGCCCAGCCGTCCCTCCTAGCAGCCGCCCCCCCACCATACCGTATCAGGGTGCCCCCCCCCTCCCCCCATATCTCTACTGGCTGCACACTCAGGACTCAAATTTAGCTTTTGTACTACTGCTTGTTTGCACATCGCATATTTATTATATTGATCTCTAATTATACATCTTACATATATGTAACATACCTCAAGACCTACTGCCCTTGTTCAACTGTACATATCATATTGATATTCATCTCATGTATATTCATTTGTTATATTCATTTATTTATACTCAATGTAATACCTTATACTGTAATACCTTATACTGTAATACCTTATACTGTATTACCTTATACTTATTATTGTCTTATTTCACTTATTTCACTATTTGCACATCTGGTTAGATACCAAACTACATTTCGTTGCCTCTGTGCAATGACAATAAAGTTGAATCTAATCTAATCTAATCTAATCTAATCTAATCTAATCTAATCTAATCTAAACCGACGCCCATGTCGAACTCAGATCTCCCACAGGAGAGGAGTCCTGACCACAGGATCAAACAGTTCAGTTTTGTCCTCTCGGTCACAGAAACCCAGGTCGGTCATGACGGCTTCACAGGACATTTTCACATGAGAGATTTTAGAAGTAATGTAGTCGGATGTTGTAAGATGTTTTTTTTAATCTCATAAATGGTCTGTCTGAGAGTCATTCATTCTCTGCTATTTGTGGCACCCTCCCTTGTTGCCCCTTTGTTCAAGCACAGATTGGCCGACCACCTCAGCTACGTGGGCTAAGAGTTGGCTGGCACTCAACCCCGCAGTTCTGACAGGCCTTGTTGTTTTGGGCCACTTATTAATTTCACAAATATCCAGACAACATATTTATATTTCCTTTATATTTTATATTTCCAACATATGACTCATACTGTACATAACCACCAATTACATGCAGCTTTAGCATCACTAAACATAGCCTCGGTTTGCAATCAGGAGGTGAGTTTTGATTGGATTGTAGCCTACTATGTGAGATAATTGAATGTTTCCCTGGCTAATTTGGGATCGCACCTGCTGCTAGCTGTGGGTTAGGTGGGTTCAGGGTTGAACGCATCTGGAGGCTGCATGCCATTCCCTGATCCTAACCTTAGCCATCAGCGGAGAGTACACCAAACTGACCTTAGATCAGTTCCTAGCCAGCCAGCAAGTGCTTATTGGGCTGCCGATGGCAACAGGGCGGCTCATCAGCCCGTATCGGACCCCTAGCGGTAAAATGACGGCATCCGTCGCAGCGTTATGCC
>NC_139668.1:17644632-17669632 GCF_951799395.1 Argentina silus | reverse complement strand
CGTCTCACTGGCCGCTGGTCTGGAATGCACACCTTTGGACTCACACTCAGGTCAGTTGAGAACAGGTGCACAGGAGGAAGAGGAGCAGTCAGGTGACAGTGCTGGATGACACCACAGCCTGTCTCTGAGTTGTAACAACATGGACCCAGACAAGGCCTGACCTTTAACCACTCCTTGTGAACAGAACAATGGGCAAAGGACAAATGACTGCAGGGTGGAAGGCATAATTGCGGAGCACTTTAGAAGAAAATAATGTGTGCTATTTAGGGTGTGTCCTGGGTGGAGTCAGCAGCAGACCCTCACCCTGTCACACTGTTCAATAATGTGAATATATGCATAGAATGTATACATTATATATACATAATACGCTATACAATAATGTGAATATATATAATAAGTGATACAAAATCATATAAAATCACTGTGAACGTGAATAGTGTGTAAGGGTTATAGTAACTGTGATTATGACAGTATGTTTACAGATTATTTGGTATGTTTACAGTATGTTTACAGTGTGTTTACAGTATGGTTACAGTATGGTTACAGTATGGTTACCGTCTGGTTACAGTGTGTTTACAGTGCGTTTACAATATGTTTACAGTGTGTTTACAGTGTGTTTACAGTGTGTTTACAGTGCGTTTACAGTGTGTCTGTTTACGTTTGTCACACAGGGTGGAGTTAGCCGATGCCCCGCCCCCTCCCACACTAGCCAATCCTTTCGGCTCTGGAGAGGAGAACCGTAGGTGAGTGACAGCTTTTACCAGGTGTGCTGTATCTTTATTTAGTGGAGAAGAAGCTGAAGACGCACGTCCCGATGTGTGTGGACTGATGGAGAAGGATGGATGATGAACTGAACAAACACACTCTAGCACACATTGTTTCTGCTTCATACTCACTGACAGTCTTGTACGACTCAACCTTTATTCAAGCAGGAGGGTCCTATTGAGATTGAGACGATGTTTAACAGGATATACCAGGCAATGGCCTCGGCAGAACAGGTCCTACAGGAGTAGAGTAGGGTAGGGAAGAGTACAATGTAACAGATAGAGATACAGAGAGAGAGAGAGAGAGAGAAAGAGAGAAAGAGAGACAGAGAGAGAGAGAGAAAGAGAGGGAGAGGGAGAGGGGTGGTGTATTTGAACTTGAGGAGTGAGTTTACAATTTCAACCCGGTTCCACTTGTACACGGTGACCGCACACAGCTTATCTAGACACTGTCTATAAGCACATACTATTGACAGGTTATATGCATTACTGTGACCTCTGTGGACTTTGAGTAGAGTGTTGTGTTGTAGATGTGGCTGTCAGACAGATAAGATGATGTATCCAGTGTGTATGTTCAAACAGACGCATATTATGTTGTTACAGCATGCTGGTTTGTAAGCCAAATTGAATGAATGAAATCATTTTGTTGTTACCGAAGTCTCACATTCAGAGGAAAGTCTGTGGAAAGTTGTCCAGGTGTGTCAGTGTTCTTTTTCTTTGTTGAAACCAGATTAGTGTGTGATTTTACACAGGTGAACACAAGGACACCTGTCGGGAAAGATAACGGAGAGAACTTTTTTTTTTTTATAACCTTGACGATCAGTGTTAGTGTGTTAGTGTGTGTGTGTGTGTGTGTGTGTGTGTGTGTGTGTGTGTGTGTCAAGTCAAGAGGTGTGAAGTTCTACACTCTGGGAGGCAGTCAGCTGTCTATAGTTCCTAAAAATGAAAGGGATAAAAGTTGGATGTTCATACTGCTAAAAGTGGTCTAAAGTTCAACAACCATCTGTTCTGTAGATCCTGCTCTCAATCGGACTGCCAAAATGCTGTCAATGCTGTCAATAACCCTAACCCTTACTGTTTGGATGCCTGCTGTTGGAACAGACTTTCTGACTTTCTGACCGTCTGACCTTTGACCCCTGTGGTAGGCTGCTGCAGAGCTACATCAAAGCTAATCTGAAGGAGGATCAGGGAGGGCCTGAGGTCAACACCTGGGAGCAAGGTAAGCACCAGCACTCCTACTGTTAACACTGTACACCACAAGCTGTTCTATACTGGTCATACTGGACATACTGGACTGTACAGGACCATACAGCCATGACCAGTTCAGCAGCAGTACATGCTGTAAAAGCACTTAAAACAGCTCTAGACTATACCTGGAAAACAGGTTTGAGCTATTTGCTCTGAATCAAGGGAGTATGATTAGGTTAGCTCATTCAGCGCCGAGGGTGAATAAAGTTACCCAAATTGTCGACTTTCTAGAGTACCAAGGGTGACTTGATTCACCAAAAATGCATAAATTATGATGCTTCATTTTGTAGCCAATCAAAGTACTGTTGCTAGGTAAACACCACATAAAGCACTTGGCACTCGAGCTGGTGAGTGTTCCGGAATTCTTTGGAATTAGAGACAACAGGCGGTGACCAATGGTGTGTTTGTGTCCTTTTCTTCCTGCTTCCTGTGTGTCAGAGGTGTTCTTCCTGTTCTCTCTCCATGACTACGACCGCAGTGGTCACATGGATGGCCTGGAGATGATGAAGCTCCTCTCAGACTTCAACTCCCAAGATGCACAGGGAACACAGTCAACTGACCAGGTGTGTGTGTGTGTGTGTGTGTGTGTGTGTGTGTGTGTGTGTGTGCGTGCGTGCGTGCGTGCGTGCGTGCGTGCGTGCGTGCGTGCGTGCGTGCGTGCGTGTGCATGGCTGTATATGTGCTCTTTTCAGAGAGAATCAACATTGCTCATATCTGTTATCATTGTTATCTTGAAATCACCAAATAATAACATTTGTGTTTGTGTGTGTGTGTGTGTGTGTCTGTCTGTCTGTCTGTGTATGTGTGTGTGTTTCAGGTGGTGTCCATGGTGGATTTCCTCCTTCAGACTCAGGATCTAAACCAGGATGGTCTGTTAGCACCATCTGAGCTCCTCTCCCCTCCCATAACGCAACCTGACCCCAAACAGGAACAGAAAGGTGACGTAGCTCCAGACGCGAATCTGTCTGAACTCACTGAACATAAAGTAGAAGAAGAGCCAAAAGAGGAGGAGTCAAACCAGGGACAGAATGTACAGGAACAACAGACAGAACTACACGTCCCAGAAGCCCCTGCTGGGATGCAAGAGCAGGGGAACCTTGTGCCTGTGCACCAAGGGCAACCTGAAATGTAAACATACATTTGACAACACCACAAGGCAGGCAATACACCAACAGGCAGGTAAAACAGTAACTCAGACTCAGTCCACACACACACACACACACACACACACACACACACACACACACACAGACAAACGCTTCCATCCATCCAGACAGGTTCCGATAGGAGAAGACTGTACAGTAATTGCCGAAATGATGAAACTGAGAAAAAGGGACTTGTGGCTCAGGGTTGATACGAATAAGGATTAGGTAAGGTAAATTAACCACATAGTTAGACAGTATACCACCACATCTCCAATAATCTGCAAACAGTTTATTGGACACGACAATCAAACATACTTTGAGGCCTTTTATCTCTATTGTTTTCAGCAGGAACGTTCTGCAGTTACTTTACTTCGGCTTTGTAGGGGAGCTCAGACTTACCAAAACACAGTCCTTCATCCTCCGTCAGGGGAGGCTGCCTGTCTCCCTTTGCAACCAAGGGCTTTTCAATAGAATCGCTACTCCGTTCATTCAGATAATCACTTCTCTAAAAGGGGTTTCAGTATCATCTCATCTAACTTCTGTAAGACAAGAAGTTCCACAAGAGGCATTTAAATAATGATGGTGGTCATGGGAGAGGCGAAGAGCTGTGTTGCTTTGAAGCTTCTGTTCCAGTTTATCATGCTTTGTTTACCACTCTGGACATATGTTGACAAAATATGAACATGTGAACAACAACTATGCCTTATATTGCAAAATTGGATTTTTGGCCGCCTGGCTTCGATTGATTTAGAGTTCATTTGTGTGAACGTAAATCACTGGATCTATTGAAGCCATCACAATAAGCCATGTCATATTGGAATGGACAGTCTGGTAGGTCTAGAGAGAGGCATGCATATACTCTATGAAAGTATCAAGAGAGACATCTTTTTGGTCTTGTTTGGACTTCTCCTAAAACAGTGCAATATGAACACGTGAAGATGGCCACTTCAGTAAGGTGCTATAGCAGAGACTTTTCTCTTTTCACAAGGGCCAGGCAGAGTCAGAGAAAGCCACAAGAAGAGAATCAGAGGAGAACCTATACGTACTATACGTCCCCAGAAATCAATGGAGTGGAAATCTGAAATTCCTTGATTTGTGATTTCAATCCAATCAAATACTGCTTCAAGTCATAGTTTTGTCTAGAAGACGTAGAGAATTGGTAAAAAAAAATTGTATTAAGAATGTTGTTAAAGACTTTGCTTAGTCTTACTTTGCACTTATGCAACTGTCAACCAACAATTATGTTGGCAGCTTGATTCATTTCACAGCCACATACAGAGCCTGGGTAATCGGCCTACGATAACACACTGCTTTCAGTTTCTCAGAACAGTAATCCACAGTACAGAGGGCCTTTGATATCATGTAGACTCGCAGGAGATGGTCAATAATGGAGAAAGATCAGACAGTGGATTTACTGAGTATAGATGATGTTTATTGACAGGCCTAATTTATTTAATTCCAACCCTCAGCCCATCCCATCTCTCTCGATTTCTCTGGGAGAAACTCTTGTGTGTGACAACAATATTCAGTCATTTCTCAAAGCTAATTCCTCTGTGCATTGCTCTTTAGGCTGAAATTTATGTCAGAATGTGCCTTGCAGTAATTGGTTCTCCTTATCAAATTTAGCATATTATAACATCTTGGTGTAAGATTTCAATTGACCGGTATATCCATATTTGTCCATACTTCCAGGTGACGACCTATAACCCGAACATTGCTGGTTCGAATCACGCTGGGGACACACGTTTTTTTTGGTGCTAATTATTGCTAGTTGTTGTTGCTTATGCTAGTATTTGCTAATGCCTTCCCCTGACAACTTCCCCTAACCTTAACCACTCTAAGTTAATGCCTAATCTTAACCAGTAGAAAGTTAATGCCTAATACTGCCTAACCGCCACGCAAGTCGTAGTTCATGTAACTCTTATGCAACATATCTTAAGTTTTTGATGTATTGTACGTTATAACAGGTGGTCAAACGCTGGTATAGCCAGATAATACGATCCCCCAGACCGTATCTCCTGGTCTGCAAAAACGATCCCCTAGAACGTAATAATTCGGTTTTTTAACAGATAAAAACCATCTCGTTAGTGCCAGAGTAGTCTCACAAAAATATTTGAGAGTGAGGCAGACTTCCAAAGAAATCTTACAGTCCTAATTCATTCCAAAGCCCACCTGCAAGATGACTTTGTTTCTATGATAAGAGGTGGAGACCCACGTCACCACCCTTGTCACGCTGTTTTCATTACAAGCAAACCAGGTTAACCATGAACATAACAGAGTAGAAATATTGTTATATTGTATAAGTACGCGTCATCAAATGGTTTTACAAGGGCATATATGTATATGTGATATTACAAAGATGTGTTGCATTAGGCAGGTGAAAACACACCTGTCAATCAAGCACAAGAAATCATTGTGATCTATTGCTATACATTCCCCATAGCGAGAGCTATTGAGGTTTATCATTACTGGCATGTGGCCTATTGCTCAGAATCACTACTACCCTGCTTCTACGTCTAGGCCTTTAATTACTTTTGATGGCTGCAGGGGCCATAAACTCTTAAGTTGACCTACGACCCCCCCCTCCCCCTTTATAATGAAAAGGCAACAATCTAAAACTCTGTACATGTATGCTGTACATTTCCTGAATGGTTTGTATATTTATATGTGGAAAATAAAGCCAATATTACTATGCCACCTTTGTTGTGTACTGTATTGGGTGTAGAGATCAGACCAGGAGCTTTCCCCTATATCAGCCACTATGAAAGCATCTGGAGTGTCCATCTCTAATGGTCCCCACATTATGGGGTTGGTGTTATGGAGCCCTCTCCTGGACTAAAATGCACCATTATCCCAAAACAGATATGGGCTCACAGATGGATTCATGTAGTCTTGATAACCTGTCCTTTATGACGCCACACACACACACAGAATACTTTTGGTTTACTTTTATTAAGTCAGGTACCTCAGTACAATCATTTCATACTTGATCGGGACAGGGAGAAAATCATTCATAGAAACACATTCATATTCAAATCAATTGCACCTCCATCAGTAAAAAAACAACACACCTTCATGTCTGACAATCCAAGTTTAAAAACAAAAGAAATGCATCACATCATTTCTAAAAAAAAAAAAGAAAAAAAAAAAGGGCCATTACAAATGAAAGCATTATTAATTTAAAAATGGGTAAATTGAGTAAATTACACCATGTTGCAAGAGTTCTAAAGTGGGGGACAGGGACAGAGTCCACTCAGCACAGCTAGTGACCTCTGCATCAACTGGCTCCCTTGTGCAAAAAACAGGGAACAAAGTGGCAGACGGGTCATCTTGATCCTCTCACATGGCTTCCTCCACTTATCTAGACCTTCACCTGGCCTGCGCTCAGATCAGTGCAAACGAAGGAGGAAGCCTCTGGAGACTTGTGAAATGACCAAAGGTTACAGCCGGCAGGAGCCAGAGCCAACTAAAACATACACACATCAGCAGTGATTTTGTACCGTCGTTTAAAAGTGATCAAGAGGTTTAACTAGACACTGAAACAGTTAGCCATAGCCACATATCCTCTGGAGACCCAGACACGGAGTGGAGAGAAGAAAATCTCCTTGACCCTTGAGTCCCCCCGTTTACCAGTGGTTACTGAGGGATGCCAGCCACGATCTCAGACTCAATGCCACAGTGGTCCTGTCCGCGCAGGATCCTAAAGAAGCCTGGAAAAAAGAAAAAGACAATAAAATTCATAAATAAACGTGTTTATTTCTTGCATGTTCACTATAAAACAGTGTCAAGTTTAGACAAGGCAAAAAACTGGCCAGGCAGTTATTTCTGGTCGACATAAGAAATTTCAAGCATCTTATAAATCACTGGATTCGGGGTGTATTTGCATGAAAGGAAACTTCTGTCAAATCTGAAAGATGGACAGGTATGTTAAGTGTGTCTATGCATGCGTGTCTGTCTCACCATTTTCACCCCAGTCGGTGTTCCAGGAGTTGGCAGCCAGCCAGTAGGGGGTGCCCGCCTCCTCTCCCCAGCCCAGGATCTTAATGGCATGGCCTCCAACTGGGGAGCCTGACACGTGCTGGTAAACTCCTACAGACAGAGAGAGGCAGAGACAGAGAGCGGTATGAACAAAACACAAAGTCACAACACTACTGAAACTACTGGTCCTCTGTGGCTCAGTTGGTAGAGCATGGCGCTAACAACACTTAGGTTGTGGGTTTGACTACGTGGTAAGCGCATTAGTGTGCTACGCCACTAAGCGCCCCCAGTGTGTGTGTGTGTTACACTAACCAGACTTGTAGAGCAGGAAGTCTTCATAGACGGTGAACGCTGCCTCGGCCGGTCCGTTCTTGTAGAGCTCTTTCATGATCTCCTGCTCATTGGACGGCACGCTGTACGAACGCTTACCTGGGACGGGGACGGGGGGGGAGTGTTTGAGTAAGGGTTTTGAACGGTGTGTGTAAACACTTAACAAGGTGCGTCTCCCACCTGAGATTTAGTGTGTGTGTGTGTGTGTGTGTGTGTGTGTGTCCTTACCTCATTGCACTACTGCGTATTTGTATTATTTGTATTTTGTATGCTGTCAAGGACCGGAGCCCATTAATTTTACTCCCTGCACTAGTGTATGAGACGTAACAATAAACTTGAAACTTGAAAGTGTTTGTCCCACTAAAGATTTAGTGTGTGTGTGTGTGTCCTCACCAAAGTGTTTGTCCTGCTTGTAGTTAGGTGTGTATCCGGCCTCACACCTGTTGACACAATCAGGCGTGTCTCCTTCCTCTCCTTTACAGGGGGGGCGGGTGCCGTTCACATGGTGCTCACAGGGGGCGATGGTGTAGGGTCTGCAACCTGAGAGAGAGAGAGAGAGAGAGAGAGAGAGAGAGAGAGAGGAAGAAGGATTAGTCAGCAGCATGGACTATGGCAGAGAGCAGTCCATTAGAATAACACACACCCACCGATATGAGAGTCGTAGAGTCCTCCTGACACCAGTCCTTCATTGGTCCAGAAATCCCAGGCAGCAGAAGGGTAGCCACCGTTACACCTGACAAGAGAAAACACAGAAAACAAACTTCAAGCACGGAATAACACTGACTGAACACTACAATTACACCTGTTCCTCCCTATTCTGCAACGCACCATTGATGCCCTCACTTGCCCCCTGACACCATCTTCTCTGCCCCTCCCCCTCCCTCAGTGGGGGGTGATCAAATCTGGGTGTCAAAAGCAACGCTTCATCCAGGGAATACACACACACACACACACACACACACACACTTACCCCATGCCGCAGTTGGTGCAGCAGGTGAGCAGGTCCTCAGAGGAGATCTCCACGCTGACCTTCGCGTTGCTATGGATACACACGCGGTCGGAGATGGCCTCCGCAGCACCAAACGCCTGAGGGAACAACCAACCAATTAACATCCGCCCTGAGTCAAGGTCATCTGGGATTCAAACAACGCCGGTCACCACGCCACATTTTTGGTAAAAAAAAAAAAATAATAAAAAAAAAAGACCATTTTGTGACCAAAATGACCAACGATCAAATGACGTTTAGATCTCATGACCATCCATGAGATCTAAACGACAGTTTTAACCACATTTTGAAGCTACACGGTGTTAGTCGTCCCCCTCAATGAGATCGGGAAGGGGACGGTGGATCTGTCTCCATCTGTATGTCACACGCAATACCTCAAGACACCACTGGAAGAATGTTGACGAAACGTGGGTGAGTGATGCGTCTTGCCGTAGAGATCCGACATTTACAATATCACTGATTCGCCCAAGGGGGGCGCTATAGCAAAACTAACATTCCAAAATTACATTGATTGATTGTCACCAATTCACACAAGGAGGGGCACTACATCATTTGTGGGGGAGAACATCGTAAACAAGTCTCTGTGGACTTGTTTACAATTACAGTAAAACAAGCTTATATTTTGGGTTCTGCTAAGGGTAAGACAGTTGAACTAAGCTCATGAGGCATTTCCAAGTTATTCTTCAATAATCAATGGTATACATACATGAGGCGCCAAAAAATTGATACCAATCTCAGATTGCCGCTTTAAAACAGTTTGTGAGCAAGAGTGCATGTGTGTGTGTGTGTGTGTGTGTGTGTGTAAGGCCCTTACCCAGCAGGATCCACAGGAGCCCTGGTCTCTGACCTCCTTCAGAGTGGGACAGTTGGGCCACTGCTCTCTGGGGTCAAAGCTCTTAGGCAGCTTCACGTCACCTGAATACTGCACCCTACACAGGGGGAGAGGTGGACACACACACACACTGTTAATGTGCATTCTTAATAAAAGCTTCAGGCATGCGACAGCTTCTCATCTCATCCCCAGTGTTTTCATCCTACATCCCACAGAATCTCAACCGAGAGATGACATTTTGGCTTCCGAGATCATTGCTTTGCCAAAAGCACATACAGCGTCAATCTAATCTACGGGAACCGCCCACTACAGACGATAGGGAGCCTCATAACAGAAACCAATGTCTCCACACCCGTCTGAGGAGAGATCGCAGCCCTACAGCCGATTGATTAATACTGAACTTTGAACCAGGAAGGAGTTATGGCTGACAGCTCCCCCTTGGCCTTTGTCCTTAAACGTGGCTAAGGAGAATGAGTTGGTGAGTTAAGCAAACAAACAGTGAGGCTGTGACTGAAAGCTCACTGTCTACTGGTTACTAAAATTATCTTCTACATACTAACCATACTACATACTATTTGGAGCCCACTGTTCAGTACAATGGATGCAGTAAGTGACACATTATCATACTGCACCTCATTTATATTATATGCCTGCTCCATTGAATTGTGGGACTAAAATCTTCCTGAATAGTGGGCAGCGAACTCGTACTACACGGAAAGGCAAATCTAGTATAACATCTGGCATTTTATACATACTCAATTTCAGTAAATTACTCGCACTGCAAAACGTTCTAAAAACACCTACTAAAGAGGTGGCAGGCTGAGCATTCGCACACAGCCTGACCTTAGAGACAGATCAGTTCCACTTCCTCCTCCAGATTCTCTGGAATCAGACAGGAGGCACACACAGCTGACACTCACATGATGGGGAGTTTAGGCCCGTTGAGCAGAGTCCCACACAGCCTCTTTACATAGCTGTAGTCCACGTTGTGGAAGTTGTGGCCAGCCTACAGACAGAAGAGGAGAAGATGGTGTTAAAGGCTCGTATTGTCATTTCCAATGCTCTGTTTTCAATGGGGCTGATTTAAGAGGTTTCACTGTTTCACGCTCATGTGATACTCCAAAAATATGCTCGCTCACGACATTCTAAATGTCTAGTCTCGGCTGTTATCTGTAACAGCCCTGGACTGTCTGCACTACTTTTGACACACACACACACACACACTATATATATATATATATCTCTATCTATCTCTCACCTTCCAGGTAGTGTTGACCTTGTTGATGTAGTTAACCATCTCGTGAGAGAGCGGGGGGAGGCGGGGCCTAGCCGAGCTGATTGACAGGCCAGCAACCAGGCACAGGAATGCCGCACGCCACATCCTGTATGGGACACAACAGCATCGGTGGACTATGAGTACATTGTAGTTAAAGTCATTTAGATTTATCTTCAAAAGAAAATGCAGGACCTAATATATCTTGCACCAGCAAACAGACTTGGCATGTTATAGGTTAAAAGAACAAACTTCAGACAGACAGACACAGACAGACACACGATGCTAGGCCTACCTCTTAGCCTTCAGCCAAGCGGAGACACAAACACTTCAAGCACAGCCAGGCCACTCAGACAAACCTCTCCATCGAGAGAGTGCGGAATCAAGAGGGCAGAATGACACACTAGAGAGAAACCAAGGTCCTCAGCACTGGCTGATGGAGCAGTCACAGTCCCTCTTCAACCGGAGACGCCTTGCAGAGTAAATGGCACAGTCACACCAGCAGCACCCATTTACATTTAAGGCATTTAGCAGACGCTTTTATCCAAAGCGACTTACAACAATACATTTGTTTAAGTAAGTGAATCATCTATCCAACAGTCATCATAAGACATATATACTGAAATGTATGCACTCACTGCAATGTAAGTCGCTTTGGATAAAAGCGTCAGCTAAATGGCATATATATATAAACATACAGTACCAGTCAAAAGTTTGGACACAAACTTGCCAAGACTGTGCAAAGCTGTCAAAGCAAAAGGTGGCTACTTTGAAGAATCTAAAATATAAAACATATTCTGGTTTGTTTAACACTTTTTTGTTTACTACATAATTCCATATGTGTTCCTTCATAGTTTTGATACCTTCAATATTAATCTACAATGTCAAAAATAATAAAAATAAAGAAAAACCATTGAATGAGAAGGTGTCCAATCTTTTGACTGGTACTGTATATAAGTTTTGAAGGGCGTCTCTCCCCTGAAAGTCCTGCTCATTTACACAGCCTTTAGCCTGTGTGTTCCCTAACAGAGAGCAACAGGGGAGACATTAACAGCTAAAAGCAAGCAGCGATAATGTGCATGGGGCATCACACGCTGCCAAGAATCAACCAGGCCTATTCAGTAACAATGACCACAATACAAAACAAACAGATGTCAGAGCTGAGGGGCCAAAACCATGTGTTCTGAGGGCCTAACACAAGTCATCTGCTTTGTTCAGGACATGAAGGTCAGTCATTAGCCTACCAACATGAGGCAATTTTGCCAAATGAACCGCTAACCCAATAGTGTAGCAAGTCAAGGGGGGACAATGGATGTCACTGTTGCCTGGCCAAGCAATTATTCTGCAGCCCGTCCCGACAGGTTTAGAGCCAGGGGAGTCGGGGACTAAAGATACAGATCATTTTTGGCTGCTCTTGTATGGCACCTGACACACAGGCTCTCACACCCACCTCCAGTTAGGGCATGTCCTTAAACAAACAAAATCTTTCCCCAGAAAGGAAAAGGACTCACCACAAAAAGGTTGCACCATCAGGAAATCACATGATGGTGACCCGGAGTGAGTCATCAACAAAAGAGGGAACTAGCTCTGTAGCCAATTCCCCTCAGCACAGCACAGGCAGATAATCACTTCTTTGAAACAGTGAGTCATTAATTAGCCTAAAGCAACAGCTGCCTTCCAAGACTTGCAGATTTAAATAATTCTATCAATAATAGGATACCTCTGAAAGAAGAAGTCTGATCGGATGGATTGACTGGGGAAAAACAATGTCCCACCGAAAGCTACTGTTAAAGAACAGTCTTTGTATCTTCTGCTCTAAGCTACTGGATGAAGGACAGGCAAACTAGGTCAACTGCGCCAAAAGTACAATTATTAGTCTGCAAAAAAAAAAAAGAACAGACTTTCTAGAGACGGGATATGGCTTCTCAAAGTCGTGTGGTTGCTTACCTGAGCAAGTAAGCATGAGGAAATAGTGTTTCTGCGCCTTTCACATCACTGTCATAATGACTTGCATCCAGCCTAGGCCATCATGACAGAGCAAAAGGAACAACTGTGGCTCATGAGATTTCAAAAGAGACAGTTTGTAAAACTAGATGAAATGAATCAAGAAACGTATGTGTGGGAGTGAGATTACATTGCAGCTGCAGAGGAGGCGTTAAAAAAAACCAACCACAATAGGGGAAACAAAACAGCATTTCTACCACAATGACGGTTTACCAGTGAATCAGAGCCCCAAAACTAGATCTGAGCCCCCACAGTTCTGCCCGCCTTATGCTTGGTGGCGGAAGCCTGCAGGCTGTGTGGCTGGTTGTTTGCTCCAATACCTTGAGTTGCTGCTCAATAACTGTTAGAGCTGGGCAGGAACAAAAGCCTGCACTCTGAATCATCTCTCGATGACCGGTAATGATGGATACTGATCTATCTAGGCATAGGAGTCATGACCATGACACAGCTTACTAGGCTAGACCAATACCTGACCGTGACATAGCATAGGCCTAGTAGTAGCCCATCCACGGTAACTTCAGATCTGTTTACCATAAAATGTCTGGCTTTCACTTTCACGTGCGGGGGAAATCAGAACCCGATAATGATGACAACTCGGTGCCTTGAGGATTGAGTTACACTGACTACAGCTACAAGTGGCCAGGGCAAGTCAAACCATGTTGTTTTCTACACTCGGGGATAATAGAGGATTCTTGCAGCCGTTGGGATAGTACTGCGGCCAGAACGTTTGACCTGCCTACCATTAGACATGGAGGAATTTCCTCTTTGTATACAGATGGATAAGATCACTGACGCAAATGACGGGACGCAATACCTACATTTAGCGAGCCAACGTAGCTGCATCGCTAACAACAAGTTGAGATAAGAATAGCATCAGGTTATTTTGCCAACTTCACTGACCTACACGCCACACTGGGCGAAAGCAGACCAGATAAATAAATCACATAACACGTCGAAGGACGGCGAAGAACCACCCATGGTTGTTTACATGCCTGTCACAACAAAAACCACCCACGGAAGCGGAGTGTCGAACAGCCACATCAAAACAACGCGGACGACGGTTGCAATTCAGTTTCACAAACAACCACCACCCAGCTCGCAAGACAGCCTAACAAAGTTAGCCAGCTAACTGGCGGGGCTGTGTGTTGTTCTCGATAAAAGCGATATCAACATCAGGCTACAGTGCAGTATTAGATACAAGCAGTAGTAATAAACATTACCTGTATTCTGCTTTCAGGGCGTTATGCCAGACAGATCCACCGAACCAGAACCACGACGAGGGGGTAATGTTTTGAAGCTTTCGGTTATGCCGTTTAAATCAATGGAAACCACGTGACGGCTTATCACGTGCCTCCTCTCGCGGGGGGATCTGGCCGATGACGCTCAGGCGTCTGGGGGTCGCTCACGTGATGAAGCCAGCTGTGTACATTCTTGCAATTTCACTGGAAACAGTCAAGCAATGTCAGTAGACTACAGTCGTAGTTACAATGCTTGCACTGTAGGAGTTATCTCCTCGTTATCTCGTAAGAGTAAAATTTGCACATTGTCTCTCATCTGTGAAACTTGGCAACCCACTGTAGCCGCATAAAGCAAATAAAGTCTTATCTCCTGCCCGATTCCTCGGCTTGTGTGAGAAAACGGGCGTCTATACAATAGTAGACCACCTCACCTGCTGCTTGTGATTCCAAGCTAAGTCATTAGGCATGACGCCCGTGTCCGGACCCACTGACCACATGCAATAAATGCATAGTCAGCTTCTTTCTGTTCCTCTGTTCGTCCCTGATTCACGTGACACACTGAATAGATTCGCAAAAATGCAACAGCATAGTGATTATGTTGTGACATGTTTATTCAAGTACAATAATACAGTTATCACCACTCTAGCTTTGCGTTAATTACATTGCATTACGTTTGCCTAGTGTTATATGCAAAACAATAATATTGAGCTGCAGATTCATAAGTACCGATAAAAACAACAACTAGACAGTAAATCACACTGACGTACACATTTCGTACAGTAAATGTGGACCGAAGCATTTTAATACAAAATGCAAGCAACTTAAATACACAGCTAAAATTGATAGACGATTCAATTTTACACATAAGGCAATGAAACAGCTGATGCTGTCATTTCAGCAAAGCTAGCTAGCACTGGCATGAATTATCAATCCTCATGGTCAAGCCAAGGCATTACGATTCTACAGCTTGTGTAAGTGCACTAAGACGCATACAAATCCATACTGAAGCACATTGGCATTGCATACAGTACAGTAGAGATACATTCTAACATTCTGCGCGTGATTAATGTGCATTGTGTAGGTGCTTCATTCTCACACTGTATTGTCAGATACAGCGCAGTGGCTGTGTAAAGTAAAATGAGGACCATGCAGTTTTACAATGATCTGAAGCACTACTGAAGCTAGCTCAACCATTCCCTTCATAGACACAGAGAGAAATACTTATGCGGTCCTAATGAAGTCCTAGACCGGCTATAAACGAGGTAAAACAAGACACAAAGTCGAAAAGAAAAGAAGAGAAAAACATGAATAACATTCTGACCTCCAAACTCCCATAGCAGCACTTTCCCCACGTCATACACGCCTAGTACCATTAGTGTCGCTCGCCCCTTCCCATCTGCCCTATCTTCTGTGTTGTTCACAGATCTGAAAGCACTGGATGCATGCAGTATGTTAATACAAAGTATGCTTCTCCTTCAGCAACCATTCTAACGCTTCCTATCCAGTCCCTTTAGATCTGGTGACACGGGAGAGCTAGGCGATAGGTGGGAGAGGCCAGGAAAACGGTAAGAAAACTGGACTGGACGGTTTGAGGATCTGGACGGTTTGAGGATCTGGACGGTTTGAGGATCTGGACGCTCATCAAGACAGCTTGTTTCAGGCACTTCCACAAGTTTCACACAGAAACACATCCATGTAGCTTTGGTGCCACTTTTCAGATCAGATTTTGGTTGTGATTGTTTGCTTAAAAAGGTTACATTACAATGTACCATATTCTCCATAAGGTGAGAACTGAACACTGGACATTGACATGCAATGTAGTAGCTATTTAACTGACTGGTCTTCATAACGGAAGACATTTCTAGGTTATACCTGTAAACAAAAGTGTAAATACACTGTAAATAAGAGTAAGAATATCAATTTGAAATACGTAACAAAATCATCAATGCCTTATATTGCTAGAGTACCTTGGATTAAATGTCACATTTTAATACAACAATAATGATTGTATATGCAGTACAATAGTTTAGTCAGTCTTACCAATTTACTGTACCAGAGCTTCTCTCAGCTAACCAGAAGCTCCACTTCAGCTCACCAGAAGCTAACTCTCAGCTAACCAGAAGCTAACTCTCAGCTAACCAGAAGCTAACTCAGCTAACCAGAAGCTCCACTTCAGCTATCATACCTCATATTTGTACTAAAGTGCAAACTTTCTCAAATCACTGCAGTTATAACCGAGAGACAAAACACAACTCAAATATGAACTCTCTTCTATCAAACTGTAAAGCAATTATAAGATAAGATAAGACTAGTCTAGTCTAATCAAAACAATAACACAAACAAAAAAGCGAACAATATATAAGACTCTCCTATTTTGGGTTAGGGTTAGGGTTACCTCCGTAATGTTGTGTCTCTGTGTATGTGACATTTGTGTGTATGCACAACCTCACACTGACTGACTTTACAGTATAATCAAGCGATATTTATGTTGAATCCTTAGTCTAGGTGCAAGTTTGTTCCTACTTCAGTCAACATGCTCATATCCTGCTTAAAACAAGATTTGGCCAAGACAACAATGTATTAACATTGCTACAGTAAATGTTGAGGCAGTCTGGCACCAGGCCTAAATCTTGTCATACATTCTCTATATGTTAGTGTCTACAGTAATTCATCTCTCTCTGCCAGGAATGAGGTCAATTCCATTTCAATTCAGTCAATTCAGGAGGTGAATTGAAATTCAGATTCAAAGTAAAATCCTCATTGAAATTAGATGGCAGGTAAAAATTTATTCAAGAGGAACTGAACAGTAATTTCATTTCATCTCCTGAATTGAGTAAAGGGAAACGGCATCAACGCTAACCCTGCACCCCACCAGTGTTCCTTTAAATCAACTTATCTCTGTCCACAAACTGGACCATCTGTTTCCGGGCGTGGGATGTAGGAGTGGTCGGGCCGGGCTCCTCTGCGGCAGCTCGGGGCTCTTGTCTGGGGGTAGAGGTGAAGCGTGCCTCCCTGATGCGGTAGGGGCTCCGGTAGGTGGAGATGGGGGACAGCTCAGAGCCCCAGCCCAGGTAGCTACCGCTGGAGGGGGACTGGGGATCGGCGCTGAAATAGAGAGTGGTGCTGGACTCTGTGGGGTTAACAAGATGCTCGGGACTCCCTATGAGCAGGGACGACCGACCTTCGGGAGAAGAGCCGCGTTTGACATCCAGTGACCCCACGGAAGATGACCCCTCAGTGGTGGTGATGTTGTTGCTATCGATATGGCGAAGTCCCGGTTGCCGAGGAGACGAGGGAGAGGGGGAGCAGTAGGCGGCACTCTGGAACTCATCATCCTCTTTCTCCTCTGAGGGAGGGGGGCTGGGAGCCTCCTTGAGGGGGGAGAGCTCAGTGTGATGACATTTCACCTCCTGAACACTGAACTCCAGGGCCTGTTTGACCTCTTGGGCGTGTTTGATCTCCTGGATGAGTTTGATCTCCTGGATGAGTTTGACCTCCTGGACGAGCTTGACCTCCTGGGGGACCATGACCTCCTGGATCTGTGGGGGCGGTGCCTGTCTCACCTCTCTGACCACCTCTCGGGCTGGCGCCACTTCTCTCACCTGGGGAAACAGAGGACGTGTCAACATCCCAATGTACCACACCAGCTTGGCAACAGACTATACAGCAACGGAGAAGAAGGTGAAGGAAAGTACAGTAGAAAAGCCACTTCATGGTCACGGCTGCATCCCATCTGCACTGATCTGGAAGAACTGAACAGGGGAAGGCCAGCCCACCTAAAAAACCCATCTTCCCCTGTCCGTTCCCATCAGATCAGGGTAGATGAAGGAAGGGAGACTAGGCAAGGTGGTCACGGAGTCAGCCATTTTTGTTTTCTTCTCATTTCTCACCTGTGGCACCTCTGTCACCTGGCTGACCTGTGGAACCTGGGGAACGTGTGGAACGTGTGGAACGTGTGGAACGTTGGGGGGACGTGGTTGAACATCCGGGAAATTACGTCGAACATCCTCATCTAAGCCCAGTAACCCGGCCAATCCCCCTTCTCCGTAAGAGCGGCATATTTTAGCAGCATCCCCAGTCTTCAGGGCTAAGCGAATCAGCAGCCAGTGGTGATGCTTCCATCCCTCCCATTGGCCCGGGAGTTCCAGCAGAGTGCAGCCGTGATTGAAGGTGGGTGTGGTTTTCTCCTCCAATGAGAGGGAAGAGCCTCGGTCGGAGCAAGCTCCGCCCATCCCATTGTGGCGGAGGCTCTGGAAGATCTCAAAGGACTTGGGGTGGAGGAAACGGTAGTACAGCACCAGGGCAATCACACCTAGAGAGGACATGATCACAGTTTAGTGTTTTGTGTGTGTGTTTGTGTGTGTGTGTGTGTGTGTGTGTGTGTGCGCACACACTTTTGTGTGTGTGTCTGTGCGTGTGCGTGTGTGTGTGTGTGTTAGTGTGTGTGTGTGTGTGTTAGCGTGTGTGTGTGTGTGTGTGTGAGTTTCACCGATGAGGAAGCTACAAAACACGGCCGCGGGGATGCCCATGCTATCCCATGATGCCACGCTGAAGAAGTCGGAGCCTGCCAGCAGGAGGAGAGCGTTCTCTACAAACATGGCCTACAAAAAAAACACAAACAGCCATCAACATTCTTTCACTCGGCCGTTCGTTCAGTCATCCGTTCATCCACTCCTCTGTCTTCTCCTACTTCCGGTCCCTACCAGGTAGAAGCCGGTCATGCGACACCTGGAGGATCCGTCTTTGACGTTGAGGAAGAGGAAGATGTGAATGGCGCCCAGGACCAGGTTGAAGAGCCTCCAACGTGGCGCCGTTTTGATGATGTCCGTTTGCTGTGACACAAGCCAGAACGTGGCGCCCAACCAGTGGAGGCCTGAGAGACACAAAGGAGAGAGTTTAGACATACACACACACACATACACACACACACACACGCACGAACGCACGCACACACTCACACGTACGCACACAAACACACGCAATCACACACATGCGCATGTAACCACACACACGCACACACATGTACACACACACAGCACACACTCACCCAATTACACACACACATGCACGCACGTACACACATGCACACAAACACACACACACACACACACACACACACACACACACACAAAACACTCACCTATGACTGCAAGGACCCACTGGCGGAACACACGTGTGAAGAGCGCAAGTGTGGCAAGACGGGCTCCCAGCATACCCATCTAAACACATTACATTATGTCAGATGCAGTATCTCACACACACAAACACACACACACACACACACACACACACACACACACACACACACACACACACTCCCAGTATACTGACCCTCCAGAGCAGTCGGCAGGCGATGGCAGCGGGGGTCATGGGCAGGTGACCTGGTCTGATGAGAGAACAGGCCCTGGCATACAGGACCAACGCCCAGGCGAGAGACAGCAGACACACAACAAAACACACAGACACTGGAGGAGAGAGGGGGACAGGGGGAGGAGAGAGAGAGGGGGGGGGACAGGGGGAGGAGAAAGAGAGGGGGAGGAGAGAGAGAGGGGGGACAGAGGGAGGAGAGAGAGAGGGGGGACATGATGACAGCGATCAATACTATTGTGCCACCAACATTGGACTGGACAGTTGGATGTTCAGTACAGATGAAAACATACCTTTGCAGCTCATAAACACATCACACACACACACACACACACACACTTTACCTGGTGAGGAGATGCCGATGTCAGTGCAGATGAGGACATATGTCTGTAGGACCGTCTGTGGGAGAGTGACCACCAGCGCCTCCAGCAGGCGGAGAGCAGAAACATCAGCCTGCTGCATGATCTCTGTACAGGGCCCATCATCCCCTGTCGAGGTCATGCACTCCCACAGCCTGGGAAGAGAGATACAGATCTATACACACATACTTTCACACTGAAACACTCTCTTAGCCTGAGGGAGAGAGATACAGACCTATACACACATACTTCCACACTGAAACGCTCTCATACTCTGAGGGAGAGATGCACACTATTTTATTTTATTTAAACTTTATTTAACGAGGTAAGGCCCATTGACGTTGGAAACGTTTACACTAATACACTCTCGCTGCCTAGGGAGAGAGACACACACACACACACTATACACACACACACACACACACACAGACCTCGACCCTCAGACGTACCTTCTGAAGATGCCCAGGTGGAGGACGTGTGTCCAGGTGAGAGATTTTCTGCGTATGCGTCCGTCGGACAGGTACCACAGGTAACTTAGCAACTGAGGGCCCCACCCAGGAAGGAGGAACAACGCTGTCATCCCCGCCCAGTGGGCGTAACAGTAGTTATGCCCCACCCACAGGTAGTACACAAAACAGTAGATCACTGGGAAGACAAAAACACACAGGCAGACATAGATGACACACATTAAATAAAGGAAAACAACCAAAATGCCAAAAAGGAGGATTTGGTCACACTTTATTTTGCAGTCCTGCATTTTTAGCTGGTTCTAATGAATGCCAAAGTAACAAATGTGTAATTAGTCATTGTGGTTTGATTTATTTTTTTCATGTAGGCCTAGCAGGTAAATAGTGGAACAGTGAAATCAATCCATCAAGTTAGGCTGGTGAAATAAAGTGGCTAGGACTAATCAGGGCCATTTTACCGACTGCCTGGTCGGGTACAGTATGAGCAAAAATGTTCCCCATATGCTGTCAAATAGTGGATGGCTGTGTGTGTGCGCGTGTCTGCGTGCGTGCGTGAGTGTGTATGTTATTGTGACCTTTATCTGTAGGCTATGAGGACAGAACAGGCCCTGGAAGATGTTTTCGTATTTCTAATGGAGCTGCACCTCCTGCCTGGTTTAACTATGAACGCTGCGGTGCTCTCTAAGACTCTCCCTCTATCCCATCTCACTCCCTTCACCCCTCCCTTTCAACCATCACCATGTCCCCCGTAATGTGAAACATCTGTGTCTGCCAGACTGGCGCGCAGGGCAGGGTACGCCCTTCCCCGTCCATTATGGGACCCTTAAAAAGGCGCTCGAATAAGACAGAGAATGCGCCACTTTGGTCTTTAGCATTATTAACAAGGTAGCTTTGGCCTGCAGATCCGCAGCATAGTTTCATAACACCAGTGTAAATATAGAAAACATCGGTGGTGCACACCCCGATTAATGCTGTCCTCACTGCATCTGCAATATGCAAAATTAAATAGGGTACTGTAAACCTTCATGCATGATATACATACCTATACACTGATTTAAAATTAGGCATGCAATGATATATAGGTTAGATGTGTGGTTAGAGAAATCTCCCTCATCTGAGATGTGTGTGTGTGTGTGTGTGTGTGTGTGTGTGTGTGTGTGTGTGTGTGTGTGTGTGTGTGTGTGTGTGTGTGTGTGTGTGTGTGTGTTTCGGTCGTTTTAGGTAACTGCAGCACTAAACTTACGCGCAGTCCTCTCAGCCACGATGAGAAATGCAGTAAACGCAAAAACGCAAACTTGGCAGCACGCCACGCACGAGCCTCCCCGGTTGGCCATATCTCGGGTTCCCGTATAGTCTCTCATCATGGAAATGTAGAATCTTAATCTGAGGTGTTATGATGAATCCTCCTGTATACAGACCGGTCCGGTCCGGTCCAGCAGCCCGCTCACGGCTCCGCTCTCCTGGGGAAGATGCCTCCGACGTCATCGCCTGGGAGTTAAAGCGATAGCACTACTGTCCCAGGTAGAACTGGCACTAAATGGCACAGATCTAGAATCCCGTTTAGCGTCTCTAAATCGAAAAGAGGATAAACGCATCAGATCATCGTCTTGAGGTAACCTCATCCTTGCTCGGGGCACATCACTCATGTTCTTCCACAACTATGCCTCATTAATTCAGTCTGTCAACAAAAGCCAAATATGATATTTTAGTAGGATGTTTCCAACGCATGAGTAAATCAATGGGATCCAATTGAAAACACATTTCAGAGTCACATTTCAATAATTATTTTGTTAAGACACTGGCTAACAATGACCCTACATTCTCCATCCCTTGTGTTTCTACCAAGGAAGTGATGTTTACAGGGGTGCACATGCTTGATCCCTATCTCCTGCAGCTCTCTGTCCTTTTAATAGTTGAACTTCTGGCTTATATTTTTAACACGACAGACTCTCTGGTGCCAAGTTGTGCCAATGTACTCCCTCTTCATAAGGAGGGTAATTGTGCCAAGAAAACATTCCCCACACCATTACACCACCTCCACCATGAGAAGGTGTACAGGTGTTCCTAATAAAGTGTCCGGTGCGTGTATATAATGGATAGAGGTAGTCAGCAGTCAGTACAGTTGAGGCACCAGTAGAGGGCAGTATCAGCATGGACACAGGACAAATGAGAGGCAGACCATTCTTTTCGAAAGGATTGTATTATGCAATGGGCAATGTGTTGATCTCTAGCCCTGTTTGAATGCTCAAAGCATGCACTCCTCATTGGGAAGTTAATCACTGACCTGTGTGTGATTCGATACGTTTGCTAAAATAAACCTTTCCTCAATCAACCTCTATCAGATCAGGAATTACTTCATGGATCGAGGAAAGGAGGGAAGAATGTATTTTTTTAATCATTAAAACAGGGACACTTTCTCAGGTGAACACCAAACATGACACTGCATACCTTACAGTTTACACAAACACTCAGGTCACACCCACTCAGTTTGCACTTTGCATAATAAACAAACATTCTGAATATATACTGTTGTGTTGTACCATGTGCCATTTTCCTCCATCACGATTGGCTGTTGTATGAGCTGATCCAGAATCAGACCCTAGGTACTAACCATGGACACCTCTCGATCCCCCAGTGTACAGTACTGTAGATCATCTCATAGGACTGGTTGGGAATCCTTTCAGACGTACTCCATCTTTGTCAAGTGGAGCTGGGGACTAGGGGTTGACGTATGACTAAGCCGTCTCCTCCATAGACCCCCAGGCCCTATTGAACACCTTACACATGCGTCATGGGCCTGGTGGGCAGCCTTCCTGCCCTCTGTGGTAATGACATGCTGGCCCATGATAGGCTTGCTGAGAGATGTTTATTAGAAGCCCCTCCGAGGCTTTCACCTATCCGATCCAGTACGATGAGTGACAACTTCCCGAAAGGGTGGAGAGAGGGGAGGATGGATTTCTCGTGGCGTATTTGAACAGGGGTTCTCCCCACTGTGACTATCAGGCTAATATATAATATAACATTTAGCTGACACTTTTATCCAAAGCGACTTACATTGCAGCGAGTGCATACATTTTTCAGTACATATGGTCCCAGCGGGAATCGAACCCCCAACCTAAGCATTGTTAGCACCATGCTCTACCAACTGAGCCACAGGCTAAGGCACACAACCACTCTGGGATTTATTCCGCTAACACACTTCCACTGGGAAACCATAGTACTCCATGGTCACCATAAACTCTATGGTCACCTTCTCTGAGGGGAAAACAGTAACATATTAAACATTGTACATGTACAAAAACATTTCCCAATGACAACCCAAACAAAAGAAAGTGATATTTTGTCGTCCGATTCTGTCAGTGACCAGTATATCGTCAACACGGTCCAGCGCAGTTAGTAAGCTGTGAGCTCAGAACAGAGTCTGTCCAATCATTCTTCTTTCTTGCTTCACTTGGCCCAAAGTCTTCAGCAGCACCCCTTTCCTACTGGCCCAGTTTGGCCTCAGCAATGGGGTCCATCAGTTCAGGCCGTCCCCTCCACTCAGCGTAAGTCCATGTACTCTCTGTACTGCCTGACTGGTTGTCCCACAGAACCCTGTTTGCCGGGCATCCCGATCCTGGAGTCCATTCGTGTGATTGGTCACGGTCACCCATGACAGGTACCAGGCACCATGCCTGTCTATGGGTGGGCCCAGGGTCTGTTCATCTAGTCTGATCTGTCTCTCAGTAGTAGCGGTTGAGGCTGCGTGTGACTGTGTTGACGTCTGGCTGTCCATTCATCCAGATCTCCCGGATGATCCTCTCCCTCTCCTCCAGCCTCTGGGTTCTCTCCAGCTCTGTAGATCACATCACATCACGTCAAACTAGTACATCTCAATACCAGGGTGAGTCAAGTCCATTTGACCCATTAGTGTGTGTGTGTGTGTGTGTGTGTGTGTGTGAGTGTGTGCGTGCTTGTGTGTGCATGCTTGTATGTGTTTTTGTGTGCGTGTGTGTGCGTGTGTGTGCGTGTGTGTGTGTGCGTGCGTGCGTGTGCGTGTGTGTTTGTGATAGAGAGTTTATGTTACCTTCAGCTGAGGTGAACACACTCGTGTGCAGCAGCGTTCTCTCGAACCTCCTTCGTCGCCGCGCCGACAGGTCAGAGGTCGTGTCATCCCAGTCCTCCGATTCGCTCTCCTCACTTGTCTCCACAGCGACGCTGGGGTTGCCCGCGTTACGGTTACCGGAGTGATGGTGAACACAATGGTGGTGACGGTCGCCAGGGTGACGATGGCGATTCCTGTTGCTATGATGGTGCCGCCCTCTGTTGCCGTAGTGACAGTCGGTCCGGCAGTGTATCTGGATGACCAGGGCGCAGAGCGTGACCAGGAGACCCACACACACACCGCTAACGAAGACCAACGCTGCTCGCTCTGGGTGGTCTGGCAGAGAGAGACAGAGAGAGAGAGAGAGAGAGAGAGAGAGAGAGACAGAGAGAGAGAGAGAGAGAGACAGAGAGAGAGACAGAGAGAGAGAGAGAGAGAGACAGAGAGAGAGAGAGAGAGAGACAGAGAGAGAGAGAGACAGAGAGAGAGAGAGAGACAGAGAGAGAGAGAGACAGAGAGAGAGAGAGACAGAGAGAGAGAGAGAGAGACAGAGAGAGAGAGAGAGAGAGAGAGAGACAGACAGAGACAGAAAGAGAGAGAGAGAGACAGAGAGAGAGTAGAACAGAGGATCAGTACATGTGATGACAATACATATAAAACAACACAATAGTCATCTGAGAGGGAGGGAAGGGGGACAGAAACAGATCCTATCACCCTGTTGCGCTCCAATGACGAACATCGGACTAGCGTCTGAATGAGGGATCAGGAGATTCCTGAACGGTGCTGTAAACTGATCATGAATTTCATGAATTTCGTGAATTTCCATTCACAGTCATTCCCATCGGAAGTGTGGTTTCTAATGTGGTGCTCTCTTCCGCCATAACGACCCTGGTTCTCCATGTGTT
>NC_139668.1:17624632-17634632 GCF_951799395.1 Argentina silus | reverse complement strand
GGAGCTGAGCCCTCTTCTGCCTCTCCTTCTTCTTCTCTGGTTCTCGTCCCTGTCTTGATATCTCTTTGGGAATCCCCCAATTTATCTCTCAGATGATGATGATGATGATGATGATGTGTGTGTGTGTGTGCCTGCGTGTGTGCCTGTGTGTGCGTGTGTGTTTGTGCCTGTCTGGGTACGTGCGTGCGTGCATACGTGGGTGTGTGGGTGCGTGCGTGCGTGCGTGTGTGCGTGTGTGTTTGTGGCACTGACACGACACTCTGGTAATACACTCTTCATATCAAATTATCGGAAATTATCAGGTGGGCTGATTTGAATGATTTTGTCTAATTCTTGGCCTGGTTCTACCCTACCCTTATAATGTGCTTGGATCAGTTCAGTGAACATGTCTACACCTATAAACAGCCAGAATTATAAGCCCTACAGGACTGTAAGTATTATTCATCAAAGTAACCATAATTTAATAAAAAAGAAACTCAAGTTATGAACACCAGTATTGGGACAAAAGCCCACCCTGGCGGGAGTGTAGTATGTGCATGAGGAAGTATATTTAAAGATACGGAAAGCGGGAGGAGGGCGTGGGTGAATAATTCAACACACGGTCAATTCATCACAGTAAATACCTACAGGGTGGCGTTGCACACAAGTGGCGTTGCACACTGAGGCGCATACCGTGTTGTGGCAAGGTCCCTGGTTTGATCCCAGCCATCGACATATCCTGCATGTCATCCCTCCTCTCTCTCACCCATCCTTCCTGTCTCTCTCAAATAAAGCAGAAATGCCCTCATGTATAAAAAAAAAAAAAAAAAAGTAAAATACATGAATAAATCAAGTAAATATGGTACCTACAGCGCCAGACACAGCGTCTATTGGCTTTATGGAGACAGTGAAAGGAATCTCAACAGTCTGAGGTGTCCTTTTCCCTTCGCCTCCTGTCCTTCATCTGAAAACACAGGATATGAGTGGGCACAGTGGCTCTCGGTCTTTCACTTGTGCATTGTTCTCAGTTTAGGTAAAGGGAAGGAGACAAAGACACACACACACACACACACACACACACACACACACACACCCCACTAGCTGGAGTGAGGATTGACCCAACAACCCAAGTCACAAAGCCAGCATACTGCCCTCTGTGCCATACAGTTCTGGACCTCCAACAGAGTGCATTGTGGGAACGTAGAGCACCATGCTAAGAATGATATGCTGTAAGAGGGGTCATGCATTCAGCTGTACGTTTACATTTACATTTATGGCATTTAGCAGACGCCTTTATCCAAAGCGACTTACAACAATACATTTGTTTAAGTAAGTGAATCATCTATCCAACAGTCATCATAAGACAAAGTAATCAATGCTCACACCAGGAGCCATTGGCAGTCGTAATGCCAGTAGGCTATTATTTTATTTTTTTTAAATATATTTTATTAGCAGGAGAGAACTTGTACAGGGGGGTAGCAGGAGAAGAAGAGGTCTCAGGGTTAGGGTTAGGGTTAGTATAGGGGGGGTAGTGAGGGTGAAGCGGTCTTTAGGAGGGACTGTTAAGATGTAGCTTGAAGAGATGGGAAGATCGGCTGTACGCTACCGCATGACCAGTCATCTCCTATAACACAAAAAACTCCATTGTTGCCCTGAAATGGGAAGCTAGCTTTCCATCTAGCGGTACATACGTACATACGTACATACATACATACATACATACATACATACATACATACATACATACACATCTCACACAGCCTACAAGATGTATTGTTCTGCTGCTCTTTTTTGTAAATTTGTAAATTTGTTATTGCTATTTTGTTAATACTTTGCTATTTTGTAAATTTTGTAAATTTCTTGTCAATATTTGCTATTTGTTTTTTATGTCCATGCACCAACCTCACCAAGTCAATTTCCTGTATGTGCGAATATACTTGGCCAAATAAAAGAATTCTGATTCTGATTCTGATTCTGGTACCGTAGACTAGGGAGAGCCCAGAGCTCTAATCTAACAAGCAAAGGTTATCCACATCATAACGCTTTTTTAGCTGGAACCAGAGTGGTCAAACTGTGACTAGACCGTCGGATTGGGCCAAAGCCACAGTGCCTGAGGGTCAAGTTCACATTAAAGCAGGTCTGACAGCACAGAGCCACGGAGGAGCCAGTGGATGACAATGTCTGTTTAATATTTTTGTGTTTGTTTACAGATCTGCAGGCCTGTCTGTCCCCCTGAGCCAACACTCATCCTGCAGACTGCAGCCACACAGTCATACGCTGTCAGGAACGCGGGGCTCTTGAAGACTTGTGGCATCGGGTGTCCACTTCTGCTTGTGAAATATGTCAAATGAAACTTTGGCGGTCTGGGCGTGTCAATCGCCGGGCGGTTTTGTTTTGGTGACACATTCTGAGAAAAAAACACATGCACGCATGCAAGCATAAACATACACACACACACACACACACACGCAAGCATAAACATACACACACACACACACACACACACACACACACACACAAGCACACACGCACGCACACGCACACACACACACACACACACACACACACACACACACACACACACGCACGCACGCACACAAGCATAAACAAACACACACACACACACACACACACACACACACACACACACACACACACACACACACACACACACACACCCCGACTGCCTGTCTGTGGGGATTTGGCTCAGCAGGGTTTAAAGTTGGACACTCTGATTTCACAGAGAGAACAGCCTCAGAGTTACCAGATCAACTAAACCTACAGGGACTTAAAGAGAGTAAGGTAGATAAGATAGAAACAAATAATATAGTTCAGACAGAAAGGCAGATTGTCTCTGGGGGGGGGGGGGGGGGGGGGGCAACTCTCATTCACTCACCATGAAGTGCAGCAAGAGACTTGTTCAGCACAGTGAAAATGGTAGAAACATTATGTAATAACCGTCCATTGAGATTCAGATGCACTGGAGGCTCATGGGTAAATGAGGGGTAATGGTGCGCACTAGTAAACCTGAAGTGTACTCAATGACCTCTTGTCTGAGTAGTGTTCACTCCAAAGTTCAGTCAATCCTCCGATCTCGGATTAGTGTTCATTTTAAAACCCCTAGCCAAATGTCTTTTTGTGTTTTTACACTAACAACAACTCATATTTCAGTAGTGTTTACTTTTAAGTGTACTCCAATACCCGTTCCATCGAGTCTGCAGCACACTCATGCCCTACAGGTAATCTAATAGTAACACAAATGTACCTTTCTGATTCTAGTTTGCAATCAGACCATTGTTGATCATATAGTTTGTATCACCATCTAGTGGCCATACCCTTGTACTGCAAGAGGGGCTTATTTGGCCACGTACTGTGCAAACTGTACTGTACCGTACAAACAACTTTTGGCTCGACAACCAAAGGCATTAACTGTAGGCACTCCTGTCCTTATTTTGTCCATACACGCATATCAGAGGGGAGAAATCTCCTGATTCAGAGTAACGCACAAGAAATCTCCTGATTCAGAGTAACGCACAAGAAATCTCCTGATTCGCTTCGCAATTAGCCACAGTGCATCAACTACCACTAGTCAAATCCGATTGTTGTACACACACACACACACACACACACACACACACACACACACACACACACACACACACACTCTTTGAACTTGAGGTTTAGCTTTAGAACAGTGGCCCATGCTTCAGACAGAATTATGTTGATTTTACAGCTTCTCACACCCTTTGACCCCCAGCTGGCTTCTGTCCATCTTGTGCTACTGCCCAACACCCCTGTGCTCGCACACGCACACGCACACGCACATCCTCAATTACCCAACACACACCAATCTGTTTTCTGTCGGTCAGCACATTAGTAAACTGCTGTCTCAACAATTTCACACTTTCACAATATCCAGTATTTGCTAACCACGGGCAAAATAAGTTCATATGACTTGTTCCAAATAAGTGAGCTTTGGGTAGCGAGACCACCTGGACAGCTGTTCCCCAAAGCCTGCTCCTGGAGAGACACAGTGTGTGCCATGAGCGCTTATGTTCCAACCCAGTACGAACACATCTGATGTAAAACTCCTGATGGTCAGTTGAACCCCATGTGCTAGTTCTGGGATTGAACTCAAGCCTGCACTTCCCTGTGTCAGCTCCCGAGACTCTCCACTGGGTTACAATGAAGCCTGTACCACTGCCCCTTGCCATTACATTTACATTTACATTTACATTTTTGACATTTACCATTTTATCCAAAGCGATTTTATATTTGTCTAAAGTAAGTGAATCATCTACACGTCAGTCAACATAAGAAAAAATCGATGCCAGGATCAGGTGCCCTTGGCAGTCACAATGCTAGAAGAAGGATGGATTACTGCCATGTAAGAGTTCAGATGTCCCTCTGTTGCCTCCATGAGGAACAAAGAGCTACTGATGTAGCGTCATTCTGTGTATTACGCTGTCATAAGTAGGTCCTTTGCCTTACAGTGACCATGAACCAAGGGTCAGCGTGGATGCATCTCTGTGTGACCGCATGTCCCCACCCGTTACTGTAGGTACAGTATTTATTGAAAGTGCGAGGTTGGTGAAAAATGATATTTTCCCAAAATCAGCTAACTGTAATGCACCATAATCTCAAGATTCAGCAGTTAAGAGTCATGTTTTCAGGATAAAGTCTCTTATCCACAGTCTAGATTTGGGGGAAATGTTGACTACGTTAATGTTACTTCCCCTGTAGGGCCGACCACCTGAACAGCCACTTCCCTGTTTCAGTCCCTGATCAGAATAAGAAGTACAGGGGAAGACATCAGATGGACCAGACATCTTAGGAACTAAACTATACACCTTCTGGATCAACAAAGCTACAGTACATCTGCCATTCAACACAACTGACCAGGTAGGTTCTCTAACATGACATACGGTAAAAGACGTTTTGTCCATTGATGCCATGCAATTGCAATTTAAGAGAATGCATTCAAGGACAATGCAAACCCCTTTATAGAGTACACTTACACATATACATGCACATTACATACATGCACATTGGAACCCTAATGTAATATTTGTTTTGTAAACAATGCTGTTGTTTTATTGTGAACAGATGGAGAGAGTCTTTGTGGTGCTGGTCATGTTCACAATGTGCTGGGCTGCACCTCAAGGTGAGACATCTGACTATTCTGCTGATTTACTTTGAACACGAATGCTCATTTGCCATATGGTCAGTATTCATACTGCAATGCACACATACCTGGTAGTACAAATCATTTACATTTGTGTATGCACTGGAAATCTCTTCAGACCGTACCAACATTACAATACCAAATGTGCTTTGAATGGTTTGTTTTGAGTTGATGGACTAAATCCCCTGTCTGTCTGACCAGACCTCACAGGTAAAATGTTTACATTTACACAAGAGACGAACACTGCACACGTGAAGCTGACACCAACAGGAGCGACCCTTGGCTCTTTGACCTTATGTCTCAGGTAATGTAGCGTTCAATACTTCTTCTGTCGCCAAGTTAAGAGAACTCAGTGTAATATAATGTCTTGGAACAGTCATAACATTCAGGGGCAGTCAAAACACCCTGACTGACCTTGACTTTGATCTTGTGTCTGTATGGCGAATCCATAGTTATACTGAACATATATTCTTCTTGTTCTAACTGTATATTTATGAAGGTATTTCACAGACCTGAGGCGAACGTATAGTCTGTTCTCCTTGGCCACCCCAAAACACCACAACGACCTGCTCATGTTCAAGGACAGTCCGGTTGGGAGCCTGGCTCTGTTTGTCAGGGATAAACAAGCCATGTTTAAGGAGGTGCCAGATGAGCTCAACATGTGGATGTCAGTGTGTGGGACCTGGGACTCCACCAATGGGATCAGTCAGCTGTGGACCAATGGGAAGCCCAGCACACGGAAGCAGGGCTACACAGCGGGGAAAGTGCTTGATGGAAATCCCATCATCGTTCTGGGTCAGGAGCAAGACTCCTATGGGGGGAACTTTGATAAGGGCCAGTCATTTGTTGGGCAGATGAGTGATGTGCATGTGTGGAACTATGTCCTGTCTCCTTGTGAGATTATGCACTTCACAGCTAATGTAAACTACACCCCAGGCAACGTGATTAACTGGAGGGCACTGACTTACACTGTGAGTGGGCAGGTGGTTCTAGAGGACAAGCCGGTATCCTGTCAGGAGTGAACAATGTGTGTGTGTGTGTGTGTGTGTGTGTGTGTGTGTGTGTGTGTGTTAGTTGAGAACCATTTCTACTTTCTACTACTTCTATGTTGTTTAATCCATTAAATTGTTGACCTCCAGTAAATTGTTTAATGTATTCTCGCTGAAATCGAGAGTCACTTGATATGCTTTAGCCGGTGTCCTATTACCCATTGAATCTAATAAAAGTACATTATTAATCAAGTAGCACACTGTGTTATTTCTTTATTGGACTACAGAACAGAGGCTTGTTAAAACTACAACTCCATAACTTTGGCTATGAAAAGCTTCGTCGGGCAAAACAGCAAGAGAAAGACGCCGAAATGTTTGCTTCATTGGACAGTAATGTTTAGCGTTTACAACAACACAGCGAGCCGCGAGAGAGCGTGTTGTTGCCGACACTGAAGGTGGAATTAGCAAGCATAGCCACAGTCCCAGCTCTGTCTCCGAATGTGATTCAAACTGCACTTCTGAGGTGCATTTTTGTAAACCTGAAACCCAAAATAGCAGCTATACATGTCCAAACATAAATGTTTTTTCTTTTCCAGACCTCTGCAGGCTTTTTAGGTACCACCTCACCTGTTACTGTGAATACAGTATTTTTTGAAAGTGGTGGTGAAAGTGATATTTTCACAAAATCAGCGGAATTGTGACGCTTCATAATCTGTAGACTCAGCAGTTAGAGTCATGTGTTCGGGGAAATGGTGACAACATGTTACTTCCCCTGTTGGGGCGACCCCCTGAACAGCCACTTCCCTGTTTCAGTCCCTGATCAGAATAAGAAGTACAGGGGAAGACATCAGACGGACCAGACATCTTAGGAACTAAACTATACACCTTCTGGATCAACAAAGCTACAGTACATCTGCCATTCAACACAACTGACCAGGTAGGTTCTCTAACATGACATACGGTAAAAGACGTTTTGTCCATTGATGCCATGCAATTGCAATTTAAGAGAATGCATTCAAGGAGAATGCAAACCCCTTTATAGTGTACACTTACACATACACACTCATCGAACGCTTTATTAGGAACACCTGGACACCTTCTCATGGTGGAGGTGGTGGAACACCTGTACACCTTCTCATGGTGGAGGTGGTGGAACACCTGGACACCTTCTCATGGTGGAGGTGGTGTTATGGTGTGGGGAATGTTATGGATCTTTATTAGGAACACCTGGACACCTTCTCATGGTGGAGGTGGTGTAATGGTGTGGGGAATGTTTTCTTGGCACACTTTGGGCCCGTTAATACCAATCAATTATCGCTTGAATGCCACAGCCTGTTTGAGTATTGTTGCTGACCATGTGCATCTCTTCATGGCCACAATTTACCCATCTTCTAATGGCTACTTCCAGCATGATAATGCATCATGTCACAAAGCAAAAGTCGTCTCAAACTGGTTTCATGAACATGCCAATGAGTTCAGTGTTCTTCAGTGGCCTTCCCAGTCACCGGATCTGAATCCAATAGAACACCTTTGGGATGAGGTAGAACGGGAGATTCACAGCTTGAAAGTGCACCTGAAAAATCTGCAGGAATTGCGTGATGCAATCATGTCATCATGGACCAGAATCTCAAAGGAATGTTTCCAACATCTTGTGGAATCAATGCCACGAAGAATTGAGGCTGTTTTGAGAGCAAAGGGAAGCCCTACCCAGTATTAGTACAGTGTTCCTAATAAAGTGTATATGCACATTGGAACCCTAATGTAATATTTGTTTTGTAAACAATGCTGTTGTTTTATTGTGAACAGATGGAGAGACTCTTTGTGGTGCTGGTCATGTTCACAATGTGCTGGGCTGCACCTCAAGGTGAGACATCTGACTAGTACAAATCATTTACATTTGTGTATGCACTGGAAATCTCTTCAGACCGTACCAACATTACAATACCAAACGTGCTTTAAATGGTTTGTTTTGAGTTGATGGACTAAATCCCCTGTCTGTCTGACCAGACCTCACAGGTAAAATGTTTACATTTACACAAGAGACGGACACTGCACACGTGAAGCTGACACCAACAGGAGCGACCCTAGGCTCTTTGACCTTATGTCTCAGGTAATGTAGCGTTCAATACTTCTTCTGTCGTCAAGTTAAGAGAACTCAGTGTAATATAATGTCTTGGAACAGTCATAACATTCAGGGGCAGTCAAAACACCCTGACTGACCTTGACTTTGACCTTGTGTTTGTATGGCAAATCCATTGTTATATTGAACATATATTCTTCTTGTTCTAACTCTATATTTATGAACCTCTTCCTGAAGGTATTTCACAGACCTGAGGCGAGCCTTTTCTCTGTTCTCCATGGCCACCCCAAAACACCACAACGACCTGCTCATGTTCAAGGACAGTCCGGTTGGGAGCCTGGCTCTGTTTGTCAGGGATAAACAAGCCATGTTTAAGGGGGTGCCAGATGAGCTCAACATGTGGATGTCAGTGTGTGGGACCTGGGACTCCACCAATGGGATCAGTCAGCTGTGGACCAATGGGAAGCCCAGCACACGGAAGCAGGGCTACACAGCGGGGAAAGTGCTTGATGGAAATCCCATCATCGTTCTGGGTCAGGAGCAAGACTCCTATGGGGGGAACTTTGATAAGACCCAGTCATTTGTTGGGCAGATGAGTGATGTGCATGTGTGGAACTATGTCCTGTCTCCTTGTGAGATTATGCACTTCACAGCTAATGTAAACTACAGCCCAGGCAACGTGATTAACTGGAGGGCACTGACTTACACTGTGAGTGGGCAGGTGGTTCTAGAGGACAAGCCGGTATCCTGTCAGGAGTGAACAGTGTGTGTGTGTGTGTGTGTGTGTGTGTGTTTGGTTTTGGTTCAACTACTTCTATGGTGTTTATTCCATTCAATTCAATCATTTTCAAATCACTGAATGTGATTTTTGTTCCCCACAAACTTCCAGGAATTCAGTGAATGTATTTTAACTGAAATTGAGAGCCACTTGGTTCTGAATCTAATAAAAGTAGTACACTCTGTTATTTCTTTATTGGAGTACAGAACCGAGGCCTGTGGTACAGTATATATGTGTCTTCCCGCACACACACACACACACCACATACTATACACACCACATACTATACACACACACACACACCACATACTATACACACACACACACACACACACACACCACATACTGTACACACGTACCACATACTACACACACACACACAGACACACACCACATACTACACACACAGTTTCATTCACCTTTTATTTGTTAACCGTTTATTAGTCTTACAGAACCCTGATTCAGTGAGTGCCAGGCTTGCTCATATTGAACACACTGCATGTTAGGTGACCTCCACACCCATGTAGCACAGTAGACAATGCAGCTAAACGCCTTCCAGCCAAGGCTGTCCACAGTCACAACCGATCAACCAACTCAAACAGGAAAACATACAAACAACTTTCGGAAAAAAACATATACAATACAGGATTTATCTCAAATTAAGATTAAATCAATAGAAGAGTGTGCAGCTCATACGGGACATTAAAGGCTCCTCCTTCAGACAATAGTTACAATGCCATGATGACAGACTGCTTAAAAAAACCTCTAGATAGTCATGGTCGCAAATTCAAATAAAACACCACCCATTACCGCACACAGACCAGTTCTCTTTGGTCACACCAAGTTGGTTACAGAGCTCACTGGAGACATAAGGGATGGAGAAAATCCCTGTCGAGCAACAAGAGCTCTCCAACATTTAGGGGGGGGGGGGGGGGGGGGGGGGGGGGTTAGGGTTAGGGTAAAAATCTACCTCATCAACCTTAGTGGAT
>NC_139668.1:17617132-17619632 GCF_951799395.1 Argentina silus | reverse complement strand
GGCTTATGGAACACCTGAAGACAACGCCTCAGTAAACCTCTGTGTACTCTTGAGAACGGCCGTGTGTGTGTGTGGAAGTGTGTGTGCGTGTAAGTGTGTGTGTGTGTGTGTGTGTGTTACCTCCAGTACTATCTGTAGGTCTTCTACGTATCTCTCCTCAGTCTGGATGAGCTCATGGATGTATCCCTGCCTCTTCCTCTCCTGAGGGCTCATGGAGTCAAGACTAGTCAGGTCAGCACACCCTGACAGAGGGGACGAAAGGGGGAGGGAGGGAGGGGAGGGAGAAAAGAGAGAAAGAGAGAGAGCAAGTCATTTAAAAACACCTTAAACATTTCCAAATCAAAACAATCAGCAACTCCAGATCCGAACCAGCACGGCACTCTGCACACCGACCGCTCTCTCAAAAACACACACACACACACACACACACACCGACCGCTCTCTCAAAAACACACACACACACACCAACCGCACTCTCAAAAACACACACACACACAGACCGCTCTCTCAAAAACACACACACACACACCAACCGCACTCTCAAAAACACACACACACACAGACCGCTCTCTCAAAAACACACACACACACACCAACCGCACTCTCAAAAACACACACACACACACAGACCGCTCTCTCAAAAACACACACACACACCAACCGCACTCTCAAAAACACACACACACACACCGACCGCACTCTCAAAAACACACACTAACACAACCCTCAAAACCAAACGGAAGTGAGAAACACGCCGATCGACACGTCAAATAAAAAACACACAGATCAGACTCACAACGATCACTCAGGAGTCTCAGAACCAACCGACTCCACCGCAACACACACCCAACACACACCCAACACGCCGACCCTCTGGACCCGGCCGAGCGCGCGCGTGTGTGTGTGTGTGTTTAGATGACGGCACAGAGAGCTCTCCTAGTATCTGCCTTGACTGGAGTCACAGCCGACTGTGCTACATCTGTACTGGTCTTATGCTTGTGTGTGTGTTTTTGTGTTTGTGTGTGTTTGTACACCCACCCCTGTCACATACCTCTCCTTCTAACTTTCTCTGAACCCATATTCTTTCAAACAAGTTCCTCATCTGGATTCACACACACACACACACACACACACACACACACACACACAGAGGGGGCTCTTACCTTGCTCAGAGTGCCCATTTGGACAGTCGTGGAGTCCCATACATGTGTAAGTGTCTTGCTCAGTGTGGCCCCCCTCTCCCCCCTCTCCCCCCTCATCCCAGAGCCTTAGGAAGTGCAGTCTCTCCTGTCTGTGCAGACTCATTCTCTCCCTGTCTGACCGTCTGTCTCCAACCCTGCTAGGCTTTACTACTGTCCTCTCCTCTCACCTCACAACACACTAAGCCCATTGCGAGATCCTGACACCCACAGCAAAGCTGTTTTTACCAAAATATGACAGGGGACTCTAGACATGCTTACGGGGGGGAGGGGGGGGGGGGGGGGTAGGGGGGGATTAAAGCTGTGTGTCTCTGTGCTAGCATTGTACTTTTGGGAAAAGTTATTCCATTGGACTATGGACCTTAGGTGGCATGTGTTGCCTTTCCTGAAGTTGAACAACAAACCTTTGATATGGTATAGCTACAGGTGGTAGTAGCGTGTGCAGTGTGCAGTATATCTAGACATTGGTGAGGAGGCCTGAGACCTACGACTATCTGCCCTTGTTGCCTTAACTCTGCTTTAGACGTGTTAACAGTCAACACAGGCTGAACTGATTATTTCCCCCCCCCCCCCTCCGAGACAAACTGTCAAGATAGTTAAAGGCATCCCAACACTCACTCAGGGACAACAACAAAACCACGCCACGTTTTCATTTTGAAACCAACCTTTTTTTAATAGTCTACTTTTCACTTTATATTCATATGTAAATAATAATTAGGCACATTTTCTTTTTCGCAAAATGGTCTCACCGTCATACGGCTTCCGGAGCGACGACAAGCCCACAGATTATAGTATGGTACAGAGGAGGACCCACGGGAGGAACCGTTACAGTGCTTCGTTGTCCAAAACCTCAGCTTGTTTGCATAGATTAGTTCCTCAGTCACTGTTCCAGTCGCTCAACCACTCCAATCATGCAAACCACAGGCACACAGCAGCCAACGGACCAATAACACAGGCCTCGTCAATACTAGCTCATTTAAAGTGCAATTAGCATCTAGCTGTTGTCCTCTTAACCCGGCAACGCTTATGAACCATCATCGGGACATACCCAGCCAGGTATGGCATCATCGGGACATACCCAGCCAGGTATGGCATCATCGGGACATACCCAGCCAGGTATGGCTTATGAACCATCATCGGGACATACCCAGCCAGGTACGGCTTCTAGACACAAGCAGGCTACTGGACACAGTGGTCATACTGCGGTAAGTCCCTGTGGGTGAAAGGTAGTGGGTTCTGTGTGGGCTGAGGCGGAAGGTAAATGATCTGGTCACTCGGTCTCAACTAACGAAACAGAAGAC
>NC_139668.1:17609632-17614632 GCF_951799395.1 Argentina silus | reverse complement strand
CATGTTGTGTGTGTGTGTGTGTGTGTGTGTGTGTGTGTGGATGTGTGTGTATGCGTATGTGTGTGTGTGTGTGTGTGTACGTGTGTGTGTGTGTGTCTTACGTCCGTCTCTTTGGGTTTGACGTAGTTGGAGGGGAACACCCCTGTGCGGTCTCCTATACAGCCCTTCCACCACTCCCCCTCCCTCTCCGTCACCAGGATGACGTCCCCCTCCCTGAACGTCAGGTCCCCCGGCTCTGGGCTCTCATAGGTGTACAGCGCCACATACTCTGTGATTGGGTACAGAGAAATACATTCAAGTCAAGTACAGACTGTATTGGTCTTATGGCACAAGATACATAGGAATTGGGAAGTTGATTTGCTGAAGTTGAAGTTCAGCGGGCGCTTAATGGCGCAGCACACTAATGTGCACACCACGTAATCACAAGGTTCCTGGTTGGATTCCGACCCTCGACACGTCTTGCATGTCATCCCTCCTCTCTCTCCCATCCTTCCTGTCAATCTCTACTGTCTCTCTCAATAAAAGCAGAAATGCCCCTAACATGAAATGCCCCCTAACACCCTACATTACCAGCAAAACATTAAGTTTCTTCCTTTCTCTCGCACTGTGGCTGCCGATGGCACTTGTCCTTATCTAAAGTTTTACTTACGATGACTGTTACTTGACACTTACTTAGACAAATGTGGTCATTGTAAGTCGCTTTGGATAAAAGCATCTCCTAAATGACTTAAATGTAAGTGGGATTTGTTGTTTTTGATTTGGCTAGGCTGGGAGGTTGGTGTGAAGGGCGTTAGTCAACCGGTCAGGAGAGGGATTACTCTGAAATGTGTTCTTTTTTATTTATTTTTGGTGGGGCAGCCCCACTCCCATATTTCATTTTTATTGGATAGAGACAGTGAGGAGAGGCAGGAGAGTAAGGAGGAGAGGGTATGTCAGCAGGGCAGGGGCCGGATTCTAACCCATGCCGAGATGGGCATGTGTGTGCACTGTAGGCCGTGGTGCTAGACCACTGGAACCACCCTAGGCCATGGTGCTAGACCACTGGAACCACCCTAGGCCATGGTGCTAGACCACTGGAACCACCCTAGGCCATGGTGCTAGACCACTGGAACCACCCTAGGCCATGGTGCTAGACCACTGGAACCACCCTAGGCCATGGTGCTAGACCACTGGAACCACCCTAGGCCGTGGTGCTAGACCACTGGAACCACCCTAGGCCGTGGTGCTAGACCACTGGAACCACCCTAGGCCATGGTGCTAGACCACTGGAACCACCCTAGGCCGTGGTGCTAGACCACTGGAACCACCCTAGGCCGTGGTGCTAGACCACTGGAACCACCCTAGGCCGTGGTGCTAGACCACTGGAACCACCCTAGGCCATGGTGCTAGACCACTGGAACCACCCTAGGCCGTGGTGCTAGACCACTCGAATGTGTTCTTATCCACAACCAGGAGATTAGGAGGAAGAGTGCTTCTGACAGAGATCTGAGGAGCAAACCCCCTCTCCCCCCCCCCTCTCTCCCCCCCTCTCTCTCTCCCCCCCTGTTGGTTAGACTGAGTGCTTCCTACCTTCTTGCTGAGAAGCGTCTGTCTCACATCCATCAGGAGGTGACTGCATCGGGCTGGAAACAAACAAACATTATAGACTTTACTCACTCCTAAGGACACCCTGTGTGTACAATTAACTTGGTTGGTCAAACCATTATAAATACAAATTAATTATTGGATGCAGTTTCCTAGGCCATGCATACAACATTAGTCTTTTTTTTTTTTTTAAGGACCATCTAGACAATCACCCAACCCTAGTGTGTGTGTGTGTGTATGTATGTATGTATGTGTGTGTATATGTGTCCGTGTGTATATGTGTCCGTGTGTGTATGTATGTATGTATGTATGTATGTATGTATGTATGTATGTGCGTGCGTGTGTGTGTGTGTGTGTGTGTGTGTGTGTGTATTTACTCTGCGTTGTCGTCCTCTCCCACCAGTGTGACGTATGTCTTGGGGAACCAGCCCTGCACCCCTCTCAGCTCCCCCAGCCACCAGCTCTCCTGCTGCTCCAGCACCCTGATCACGTCGTCCTTGCTGAAGTTCAGGTGGCTGTCGGTCTTAGCTGTCCAGGAGCACAAGGCCTGGGCCAGCAGGTTCCCCACCACCTAGAGCCAATCGGACAGGGTTATTTCATATATACACTATATATATATATATAGTACATATACAGTACCAGTCAAAAGTTTGGACACAAACTTGCCAAGAGTGTGCAAAGCTGTCATCAAAGCAAAAGGTGGCTACTTTGAAGAATCTAAAATATAAAACATATTCTGGTTTGTTTAACACTTTTTTGTTTACTACATAATTCCATACGTGACATGGTGCATTATCATGCTGGAAGAAGCCGTTAGAAGATGGGTAAATTGTGGCCTTGAAGGGCCCAAAGTGTGCCAAGAAAACTTTCCCCACACCATTACACCACCTCCACCATGAGAAGGTGCACAGGTGCTTCTAATGAAGTGCTCGGTGAGTGTAAATCTACAGTGGAACACTTAGTGACAACATTCCTGGGGTTGCCAGGTACAGTATCTATGTGTGACATCGCTTGCGGCATGAGGAAGCGGTCTGGACTGTCTGGCAGCAGCAAGATCTGCGTGGGGTGTTGTGGCACAATCCGCTCACCCAACATATCCTGCTTCCTACATTCAAGCTTCCTGGTTCTAGTGTGTACAACCCGTGGCGAGGACAGCCGTGGGTGTAGGGTTCTGAACGGGGTGAAAGCAGGTCTCCTGGGTTTCTGGTTCAGCCTTACCTGCCCTTGTTCGGAGGGGGTGGGGTTAGGAGCGTGGGTGGGAGTGAAGGCGGAGTTCTGTCCTGACCCTGTGGGCATGGCGGCCTCTCCTCCAGATATCCTGAGGGGTGAAAGGTCAAGAGAGAAAGGTCATGAACCTTTTCTGTCTGTATCAATGTTTACAATTTCCATCCCGCCTGTGTTGAGAAAATGTTCAAGCATAAAGCTCCACCAGGCCCATGAAAGATGCATGTATGTGTGTATGGATATGTGTGTACGGATGTGTGTGTATGCATATGTGTGTGTGGATGTGTGTGGATGTGTGTGTGTGTTTGTGGATGTGTGTGTATGCGTGTGTGTGTGGATGTGTGTGTGTGTGTGGTGTGTGGATGTGTGTGTGTGTGTGTGTGGATGTGTGTGGATGTGTGTGTGTGTGTGTGTGTGTGTGTGTGTGTGTGAGGATGTGTGTGTATGCGTGTGTGTGTGTGTGTGTATATATGTGTGTGTGTGTGTGGTGTGTGGATGTGTGGTGTGTGTGTGTGTGTGTGTGTGTGTGGTGTCCAGCGTACCCTGTGTTGTTGGGGGTGGTGAGCTGTGGTCTCAGGGCCTGTTTAACTGGAGCAGCAGCAGAAGCAGCAGGAGCCTCTGGTTGAGCCTGTCTCTCCACATAGCTCTCTGGAAACCAGCCCATCTTCCCCTGCACGCTCCCATACAGCCAGCCCTGCTCCCGCTCCGTGCTCTCATCCACCTAGGAGACACACACACACACGTACACACACATACAGACAAGGACACACAAACACGGACACACAGACACGGACACGGACGGACACACAGATACACGCACAGACACACACGGACAGACACACAGATACACACACACAGACACACACGGACAGACACACAGATACACACACACAGACACACACGTTAGAAGTTATAACAGCAACATGACTCAGAGAGAGAGCGCACGTACCAGTGTTTCCCTACCTCGATGACATCATCGCCCTCGAAGCTGAGCTCGTCCTTGTTGCGAGCGGTGAACGGGTACAGCGCTCGGAAGGAAGTGAGCGCCGCAGACTTCCTGTGCTCCGTCGCCTGAGGCTGCAGGCCGCCTGGAGGAACCAATCACAAGACAGAACCTCACGACGCGTCAATCGCTCGCCCGGCCCAATGTCCTTGGGTCATGAGAGGACCGCTTTAACAGAGTGTCGTGCCGATTCTGGGCGCTTAAGTGGCGTTGCACACTGAGGCGCATACCGTGTTGTCGCAAGGTCCCTGGTTTGATTCCGGCCATCGCCATATCCTGCATGTCATCCCTCCTCTCTCACCCATCCTTCCTGTCAGTCTCTACTGTCTCTCTCCAATAAAGCAGAAATGCCCTAAAAACATATACAAAAATAATAAAATAAAAGTGATTCCTCTTACCTTTCCTCTCCTCCAGGCCTTTGAGCAGGGCGGAGAGTTTCTCATGGATGTCAGACTTCCCTGCGCCCTGCTGCGGGCGAGACGCCTCCTCCTCTTTCCTCCTCCTCTCCTCCTCCTGTTTCTTCCTCTCTTCTTCCCTCTTCTTCTTCTCCTCCTCCTCCTCCTGTCTCCTCCTCTCCTCTTCCCTCCTCTTCCTCTCCTCGTCTGCTCTCCTCCTCTCCTCTTCGGCTCTCCTCCTCTCCTCCTCACGCCTCTTCTTCTCCTCCTCCTCCTGTCTTTTCCTCTCCTCTTCCCTCTTCTTCCTCTCCCCCTCCACTCTCTTCCTCTCCTCTGCGTCTCTGACTGCTGCGTCCACGGCCCGCTGGCGCCTCCTCTCCTCCTCCTCCCTCTCTCTCCTTTGCTCCTCCTGTCTCTCCTCCTCTAATCTCCTTCTCTCCTCCTCGCGTTTGCGTTTCTCCTCTTCTTGCCTGCTCCTCTCCTCCTGCCTCCTCCTCTCTTCCTCTCTACTCTCCTCCTCTCTCCTCTTTCTTTCCTCCTCTCGTTTCCTGTCCTCTTCCTCCTGTCTCCTCCTGTCTTCCTGCCTCCTGTGTTCCTGCTCTCTCCTCTCCTCCTCTCTCCTCCTTTTCTCCGCCTCCTCCTTTGCTCTGTGCTCTCGTTCTGCCTGTTCTCTAGCGGCCCTGAGGCGTGTCTGTATCTCTCTCTCCTCCTCCTCTCTCAGTTTGGCCTCCCTCTCCTCCTGCAGCATCCTCTGTTTCTCCTCCTCCTCCCTCTGCAGTTTCATCTGCCACTGA
>NC_139668.1:17559083-17604083 GCF_951799395.1 Argentina silus | reverse complement strand
AAGACGTCCAATCATCTCTGGCCGAGTGTTTGCTTGCCACCGCAGGATCAATAAAACTAATCACGGTTCAGGGGACGACGGTTAGGCGGCCCCCCGTCCCCGGAGGCGATCAATCCCGGCGCTGCTCTGCAGGAGGTCCGTGGTTACTGTAGCGCGGGGTTGAAATGTCACACACGTCGGTTTGCTCATCGATCCGATCCTGGCAGTCGGGGAAATGTTGGTGACGTTTGCGATGTGACCGTTCTTTTTCAGAACAACCTCTGGGGGTTGGTGGGTGGGTGGTGGGATAGAGAGAGCTCTCATCACCTTTTTCCTTCCCCTAGAATCCTAGAGTGGTGGGCTATAGTTCCCAGCATGCTGTGCAGGTAGACAGTTATGATATACAGCAGCAGGGGACAGAGACATATAATCCTGCTGCAGCGTATCTGTATATCACTGTACTGTACACACCGCTGCACCGGAGCAGAGGACAGGGAGAGAGAGAGAGAGAGAGAGGACAGGAGGAATGGAAACTCAGCAGAAAAAGAAAGGAAAAAAATAAATAAACCTGCTTAATGTTGTCCTTGAGGGAGAGACAGAGATCAGGAAACACACTGGCAGCTCCAATGCTTAGCAACACACGTAAACATACATGCGCACGTGCACACACAAAAATACAAAACACACACCACACACACACAAACATACACACACACACATCAGTTATAACGCAGTGGTCTTACCATTCATAGCTGCAGGTGGCAGAGTGGGTGGGGGGGGCAGGGGGGGGGGAAACTCCCGGTCTTCTACTCAGCTGGCGAGCTCGCAGTCATCTGCAAAATATACATACCCCACATATTAGCACACACACACACACACACACACACACACACAGAGAGTATCTCCTCATTAATAATGTAGGGGGGGCAGAATGCTGCTCAATTTAACTCTGGCAGAGAGGAGAGGGGGAGGAGCACAGGGAGGGAGAGAGAGAGGGAGAGGGAAAGGGAGAGGGAGAGAGACAGATGCCTCGTTTCTCATTGGTCAGCAGATTTCTGGGCTTCTCCTGTTCGCCTCTGTCAGGGAGCAGAAAGCAGACCCACACGGGCTACGTCACAACTCCATCGCACAGCTCACTTGTCTTCTTCCCTCTCTTTCAATCTATATCACTAGCTAATCTGTCATTTGTGCAATAACGAGTTATTTCATAACCGCATAGCGTGTAAATATTGACACTTCTCACATCAATGACCTGCAGGGTAAGGATACAAGGAAAGGGGACGAGGAAAGGAGAAATCGTGGCAAACCAAGCAAGGCAGCCTACAACCGTAGCAGTAGCACCTTCCACTAAAAACTGTAAAAACGTCTCCAGCCATTGCCAAACTCATAAAAACAACAGTAAAAACAACAGCCATTACAGAATTAAGACCGGTCTGGAGGAGTGAGTTTTTATTAAAAAGGGGTAAAGATAACAAGACTTAAATAGCTCAGCCATGACTCAGAGAAACACTCTGTGAAACACTGTGACCTAAGCTCTCTCAGAAACACTGTGACCTAAGCTCTCTCAGAAACACTGTGACCTAAGCTGTCTCAGAAACACTGTGACCTAAGCTGTCTCAGAAACACTGTGACCTAAGCTGTCTCAGAAACACTGTGACCTAAGCTGTCTCAGAAACACTGTGACCTAAGCTCTCTCAGAAACACTGTGACCTAAGCTCTCTCAGAAACACTGTGACCTAAGCTCTCTCAGAAACACTGTGACCTAAGCTCTCTCAGAAACACTGTGACCTAAGCTCTCTCAGAAACACTGTGACCTAAGCTCTCTCAGAAACACTGTGACCTAAGCTCTCTCAGAAACACTGTGACCTAAGCTCTCTCAGAAACACTGTGACCTAAGCTCTCTCAGAAACACTGTGACCTAAGCTCTCTCAGAAACACTGTGACCTAAGCTCTCTCAGAAACACTGTGACCTAAGCTGTCTCAGAAACACTGTGACCTAAGCTCTCTCAGAAACACTGTGACCTAAGCTCTCTCAGAAACACTGTGACCTAAGCTCTCTCAGAAACACTGTGACCTAAGCTGTCTCAGAAACACTGTGACCTAAGCTCTCTCAGAAACACTGTGACCTAAGCTCTCTCAGAAACACTGTGACCTAAGCTGTCTCAGAAACACTGTGACCTAAGCTCTCTCAGAAACACTGTGACCTAAGCTGTCTCAGAAACACTGTGACCTAAGCTCTCTCAGAAACACTGTGACCTAAGCTCTGGGCTGGGTCAAGTGTGTGTGTGTGTGTGTGTGAGAGATGCTGCTTATAGTAGCTTGTGCCTTCATCAACACTGATGATCTAAGAACAGCAAGTAATGATGCATCTCCTCCCTCTGGCAACCCCTCCCCCCCCTCCCACACACACACACACACACACACACACACACACACACACACACACACACAGGTGAAGGACAGGTAGAGGTGTCCAGTGTGTACTAACAACAGGAGCAGCGGGGAGTTCAGAGAGGTCTGTGCTCTCAGACATCAGCAGAGTGCTGAATGATAATTACCATGACCAGAATGTTTCTCGAAAATCTTAATCTTCAACATGTTCTTGGCATAGATCGTAAAAACAATAATACCGACTTCTGCTATTCCCCAGTCTACCATCCTACAAGGACATGAGCTATGAGGAAAAGGGGGAGAACTATTCCGATATCCTACAGATAAAGGAGAAGAAGAAGAAGTCAAGGAGAAGTGAAACTAGAAAAGTTTTTGTCAGTTTTAAAGCTGTTTGGACTAATAAATGTGTTAAAGATGAGCTTGATGCTCTGTGTTTCTTCATACTACAACTACCATCAAACGACATTGATTGTTGAAAGTGTTTGTTTTGGTGAGGGGCCACTTTTTTCGTGACAGGCTATCAATAAACCGGCCAGTAGATGGCGATAGGATTGGTTTTAGTGAGAGACCACTTTTGGTCAAGTGTCAAGTGACAGGTCACTTCTAGCAAGGCTCCCAGTGTCCTGCTGGATAATAGATTTGTAGAGCTGTGAATCAAGGGGGGGGGGGGGGGGGGGGCGTGGTTATGGCAGAACTTGGTTGGGGGGGGGGGGTGTATGCAGTCAGATGACAGGAAGTTCAGTGGCTCTTCCTGTGACAGAAATATGGCTGCAATAAAGCAGTCAGAATGGAGACTCAAACGATGACTGTGAGTAAAGCATGTGTCAGCATAAAAAGTGGAATATGTGAGTATCAGCCAGCCAGCCACAGCCACAGCCACAGCCACACACACACACACACACACACACACACACACACACACACACACACACACACACACACACACACATCTTAGGTGCAGGAAGGAAACATACCTACAACAATGAGTTATTATATTCTTCTTTTTTTGCATTTCCAAACACAACAACAAACAGCCCTCACCCCCTACAATGAGTCCTGTTTGCATTCCTTTGACAAGTTGTGTTTTCAGTGAAGGAGAGGAGACATGGGGTGGAAGATGACCTTCAGTCAGGTGGTGTGACTGGGAAGGGAAAGGGGGAGCTCGAGGGAAGAGGTGAGAGAGGGGGTAAGGTGTGGTTTAGGAGAATGTGGTCAAGCAACATGGCCTCACAATGGGGTGGGGGGGGAGTGGGGGGGGGTTGAACTACACTTGAGGGAAATATAGTTTGTCAAACTAAAGCTACGTTGAAAAAGTAGTTCAACGACATCGAAACTACTCCAACTTACAGTCAGTTAGCGAAAGACGGCAGGAACTGAAGAACCGAAACGCTCAGAAATCACAGAGAAAGAGAAACTGATGAGGTGGAGCAAAGTGGGGAGACAGGAAACCGCGAGGGAACACGGAGTAGGGACATGTGTACAAGTTCAAGGGCTGGAAAAAATAGTTAGCTACTGAAAACACTACTAAAGATTTGAATTTAGTTTAACTGCCACTAAGCAGCAACACAAATCTAGTGACTACTCCCCCAAACACTGTATCCTTCATCATGTGCCTCTGGTACACAATGTCGTCCCTAATAAAGTAAAACACATGATGAAACACATGATACTTGACAAAGACGTCAATGCGTATTATGATTGATGTGACTACCGGTTCACTGGACAAAGGGAATGAAGCATACCCTTAGAAGGGTCTAAGGCTCTGTGTCAGTCATTGTCTCTCTGTACATTGGTTGGGCTCCAGACATGCAAAGCAAATGCCAAGATAAACTTGAAATGCAGCCCAAGGAACACTTCTGCCATAAACAGCACGATGACTACTCTCATCCCCAGGGCTAAAAGAAGAGCCTCTGAATGAGTGGGCACAGTTTCATCAACACAGCGAATATTAACCTGGAAAATACTTCTCTACCTCCAATCTCTCGTCTCCTGTCCTTCACAAGCACAGATTATTCCACCATATTGCTTTTGCCTATAAAGTACTCTCAGATTCGTAGTCATGTACGAAACGAAGCAAGGTAAGGGTGCTATTCAAGGTGAATTGGGATGCAGTGTTAGCATTCTGCTATCTCTGCATCCCCGGTGAGTATGGTGTCCAGTAAGGTGCCTGTCTGGAAAGGCAATGCAAAGCCAATGCAAATGGGTCCAACTGATTGCCCAGTCATCATCTCTCTGTGGAGCAGCCACTAAACTGCTGACTCACACAGCACTCTGCTTTTTTCTGCGCAGACACAAACATACACACAATTAAACAGCACGTCTACCTGTATGTTCAGCTCCTCTCAGTGAAGAGGACATACACGGCACTCGCACGCACACACACACACACCCACACACACACACACACACACACACAAAGCACGCACGCACACAAAGCTTGCCAGTATTTGCATTTGATTTGCATCCTCTGGTAAAATCAGGAGTAGGTCTGTCCGCCTGAGCACAGTGGGACTTAGGTCTCCTTCATCAACAGTTCCTAGCATACCGGACAATGGGAAGAGGAGAGAGTGACTTTCAATAACACAACCTCAGACATTTGACCGCTCCCGCCAGAGAGTGACATACTGTCCCACTAATGCAAATACCTGCACAACCACACACACACACGTACAACCACACACACTTGTTTGAGCTCCAAGGGTGGAATGGTGGAGGAAACCAGGGCTGGAATCCGGAAACCAGACAGGAAACGTAAATGGCAGGAACAATGTGGCCGACGCGCTCACACACACCCTCTGTAAAGCAGTGGTCACCACCTCTCTGGTCCGTCTGAGCCTTAAATGTTTTAATACTGAAAAAGAGCTGAGAGCCACAGATACCTGAGTCATCCAGTTCCTCATCGCTCTGGAATGCAGACTAACAGTTCTGAGATCAGCGTCGAGACAAAGGCAAAACACTTTGGTCTAAATATATATATACGGACTGTGGTGAAACGTAGCGCACCGTAAGGGGAATTGGGTGTCTGTCAAGAACGAGAGTGATTCGCTTACAGCACACTGAATGATCAGGGGAAAGGTGGAGTAGGGTTACCGACATGCTGCTGACCCAAGGTCAGTTTTTCTTTTTACCCAAAAGGCTAAAGGACAGGATTTGAGGGAGGGTGATACTTAGAAAAGTGTCCTAATTCGGATCTCACCATCAACGCAGTGACGAGACTATTTCGAGTGATAAGACCTTTGAGTAGCCCATGTGTACTGTTCAGTCCAGTCCACCGAGTCAATTTCCTGTATGTGCAAATATACTTGGCCAAATAATGACACTGAATTGAACGCTGCCCGAGTTTCTGTGAAAAGATCCACACAGAGCCTCACACCGGTGACATCATCCCAGTGACATCAGCTCTGCCTCCAGCCCTGTCTCTGAGCCTATGAGTGACCTCAGTCATTCCTCAATAGGCCCCAACAGGAAAGACACTGAGACAGTGAGACGGGACTTACTGCATTTTCTAAACCTGTCCGGTAGGGACCTTTGTTCAGCCTACATTTGAAAATGTTTCTCCATTTGTGCTTGTGAATGAATGCCACCCTGTCAGGAGCGGTGAGGTCTCAGTAGATCGCTTGATAAAGGAGCCAGAGAGCTTGAACCCATAATTGGGAGTGAACAACAGCTTGATCCAGATTTGCGACACTTCAGATTGGCTTTGAGAAATGATGTTTGCTTTTCTTTGTTGAAAGGCGTGCCTCTCCCTCCCTCGCTCCTGCGTTCGCACCCTGGATCAACGGCCAACCACAGGATCTGAGATTGCTAGGCTACTGGAAGTCACAGGCCAATGGGCCCTTGGTTCGAAACTAAAACTATGACCGGTTCCTTCTTCCCACCCTTCCCTGAGGGAACGATCAGACATGGCAAGAATGGTGAACGCCGTGTCGCGGGACTCACTGAACCTCCTCAAACCTTGGCATGAGCCCATTGTTTAGTCTGAGCTCAGAGCTTTCCCCGCCCAGTTCTCCCCAGCAAGTGATAGAGGGAAGACAGGGATTAGGAAACCTGCTAATCTGACTTTTAGGATAGAGTGATCTGTTTCAGCAGGGGTGGAGCTAGACTACTGAAACCTCTCTGATTGCAATCAAACACACCATGTACATGGTGCCGCCCAACAAAAGCTCCCTGTCCCAAACGAGGATTGGGGGGTGGGGGGGGAGGGTCCACTCTGCAGGTGCTAGGAGATGAGGGTTTGTCGTCAGTTTGGGGGGGGGGGGGGGGGGGGTATAGGAAGAAAACAGCTGAATTCTGGGTGAAGACCTTCCTGGTTTATTCATCGATAAACAATGATATCTGATAAGAGAAATGTAAATATGCCAGCGGCAGCGAAACCACAGGCAAACGAAGACAACAACGAGGTAACAGTCGAGTATTCTTTCCACACACAGTCAGAGCTTTGATCTTAACCGTGGTAACACAACGCTTACTCACAGGTATCATCCGAGAACATGATGCACAGAAGCAGTAATACAAAGGAGTTCATCATCGGCGGTTAAGCTTAATCCTCGGACTGACTCAAGAGTAACACTGCTGATGACACACTGACGTCACAGGAGACCAGAGGGGTGGAGCAGAGCAGCAGGTGTGAGCTGACAAGCTTTAGCAGGTTTACACTGTGTGTTTACACACTCAGGCACTCTGTGGGGTACGAACCTGGTTCACCCTACCGCCGATGATGAGCGACAGCGGGTTTCTTTCTCATGAGGTTACAGTACAACCATTTTTGATCAGGTCTCCTTTTAAACGGCACACCCAATACTCACCGTCAACGTGAGGCAGCATTATCCACCTGGGTGATGAGGCATGCCAGGGCAGCCATTTTGCTTTTGCCCCCAGAGCATTCTACACACAACAATTATGGCAGAGAGAGAGAAATGACAAAGGGGGTTTGACCACTAATGACCCCCGGGGACATGACAGGCAGCTAGCACAAGGCTCCTTGGATCGCTGCCAACCAGCCCCTGGCTCTGCCTCTACCTCTACATGGGGGCCATTTCACCTCTACAGAGGCATCAATGTTTTTGTCAAGGGCCATGCATGACTTCTATAATGCACTGCAGTTAGATAAGGTCTGGCTCTGTGCTGATGGGGTACCACTAGGAGAGGACATGTGGCCCTGCAACAGAGAGACAGTGGACTGTCTGAAAAGCTATGGAAAACAGTATGGGTCTGTTTGATGGGTATAAAAGACCAACATTCAACTCCTGTACACGCTCACGTCACTGACGTCTGAATTATTCAGCACTACACAATAAATACAGGCTTCAGCAAAGGCAGATTATCAAAAAGTATTTTGACATCCAACACATGCCAGGCAGGGACCCCCTAATTTGCAGGCAGTGGCACATTTACATCACACACAAAGACAAAACACATCAGCTACATTAAAAAGTAGTCATGGATGACTTTAAATGCATATCGTTGAGGGAAACATTAACATGGTTTTTAATCTGATACTGACTGTTGTATCTCCCCTGGTCATTCGTCTCAAGCAAGAGAGACAAGTTTGCAACCTGCCGAACAAGTTTGGTTCAAGCGATCTAAGACATTTGTCTGCATGAAATAACACTTCAAAATCACTTACTAACAGCAATAACTTGTTTAATATCAAAGCTGTTAGGCAATTCCCCCAAAATAATCATAAAATATGAAGAAAGTGCATGTGTCTTGTCCTTCACCGATTAACTTCAAACAAGTCCGAGAACAAGCTATGGCTGATGTGAGTGAGTGTGTCAAAATGTGTTAGTAAAGTGAGATGAGATTAATTAAATCAAGGTTTGTTTCGAGGCAGAGAATATTTTCAAAATATTATCTATAATATTTCAAATGTACACTCGCTGGAACAGGCAGTTTCGGGTGGCTTCATTCCTTACCTCTCACCACGGGGAAAAACATGAACTTTCGCCTCTTCTCTGTCCCCGGTAGAAAGACAGTGTCCTCCTCTAAAGTGTCCCTCGTGTTGTGATATGTTGTGTACTCGCAAATAGTATTATTCTGAGATGAAAATGTACTTTTTGGAAACTAAACCTGTTGCTGACAGCTGTACCATACAAACAACATGGCTGACGACAGGTCGACTGCGCTCGGGCACGGCGACGTTTGACTGCTCTTCAGCGGCGGAGTGGGTGGGGAGCGCGCATACCATCCTCTCCTCTCCTCTCCTCTACATTACCATTGAAATGCTACACAGATATAGTATAACAATGGATACAAACTCCTGTGCTATCAACTTACCCTTCCCAATACCAAGGAAACGTTTGTCCTTAAAAAAAAAAAAAAAAAACACTAATCTTGATCATGTAATACAATGCTGGAGCAACACCTTTATATGCTTCACTGTCAGGTGCTCACATGGTCCCTGTCAAAAGGTGCGGAGACCAAAAGATAGTTTTCATTCCATAGAATGAGTACCGGTATGTCCCATTATGTATCCTCTTTGGTATGTCCCATTTCACAAAGAACTAATTGTTTTCCAATGAAGCTCTAGCTAGAGTATATTTTCAATAGATTGAATAGCTTGAAACTTTTATATTTTCAACAATGGTGAGAATGATTTAACTAGGGCAAAGTGAAAGTGGACTTTATACACGTTTTGTTTGACATGAAATGTCAAACGAAAACGTACACGCAACTCCATCAACTACATACACCAGAATGCATTGCGAGAAAAATACGACAGGTTTGCAACTGTTTCAGCGTTTTCCGACTGACCGTTTGCGTTTACTGACAAGGCGATCCGCTCCTGAAACGTTGGATCAACATGTTCAACAAGAAACCCCGAAGAAACTTTAGGCAAAGGAGAGGAGAATCTAGTGAAGAAGATGAACAGAAGAACAGAGAAGGTGATGAAAGTAAGACACAAACTTCTGATTCAAGCACAAAGCCGTCGAAGTTGCCCCAAAGTCGTTGGATCTCTTGCAGTTCCAAGCGGGAGGCGACGCCACCAAAGTCGGATTCAAGTGCTGCTGAAGACGCGGTGGAGGACAGTGACCGGTTCGCGGATAGTATACCACGACACAAGAATGAACGGAAGCAGAAAGGGACCGTTCTCAGCTTCTCAGAGGAGAGAGAAGGTATGGGTTTGACTCTATTTAAAGCATTGCCAGAGGAGGGGAGAGAAGGTATGGGTTTTGTCGTGTTGGGTACACTTGAAATAAACAAGGACTACTTATCACGTCGTATACGTAGTGTATAATATTATAGCCCTTATAGTATTACATTACACCACAGGTTTGACTCTATTTGAAGCACTGTCAGAACAGGCCATACATAGTATTCCAAACGTCACCATACTGTGTTTCCCCCCTGTCAGCGTCAGTCAGTCAGTCAGTCAGAGGCGAGAAGAGAAGAAAGCCCCTTAGTCTATGGAATATCCTAGGCTTTCGACATGGGCATTGAACTCTTGACCTCAAAAGATATGTTATGAAAACCCCTATGCTTCTCTTCTTCTAATCAGTTGAGGGGTCACAGTTCAAGTTGAAGAAATCCTCTGACAAAGCTGTGGTCTTCCAAGCCAGGAAGAAAGAGAGCTCAAAAGCAACGACCTCCCGTCCCACCGGTAAGCTCAATGTTGGGACTAGCCTTTCCTTCTATCCAAGCCCAGGCCAGCACTAAAACACTTCATTCTAATCAATGTCTTGATGATGAGATGACTAGTAAAATCAGATGCTTAAACAAAAGCACAAGGTTTGGCTGACCACTGGTGAACGTGATAATCAGGTCGATATCATTTCTCTCTCCATCACAGCCAGGAGAGATGTGACAGTGGTCGCATCTCCCCGGGAGCGTTCCGGTAGTGATGGCTCTGGTGAAGCACTCTCCCCAGAGAGTGACGGTGATGATGATGATGGTGACGACGATGATGATGTCAAATCAACCACATCCAGTTTAGCCTCGTCCCAATCCTCCAGGTCCTCCGTTCGCAAACCAGGTTGGTCATTCATCTCAAACCAAACAACCTGGTGTCTGTCTCCCCACACTCTGACCGACACATTCTCCTCAACCACTATTTGTACTACTACTATCTCTCAACTCTGCCAAGTACATCTTTAAGACCCTGTCCCTCTGTGTTGATGATAGTTGTTGTTGTTGTTGTTGTTGTGTGTGTGCGCAGTGGTGTTCCCCAATGCGAAAAGGATCAAGGAGGCCAGGAGGCAGCGTCAGGAGGCTCGAACCCACAGAGAGTACATCCCACTGGGCAGGGACGACAGGGACAGCTCCCATGGCTCCCATGGCTCCCCGGAAGATCCAGAACGGGAGATACGTGGCGATGAAGATGATGATGATGAGCCGGATGATCACGAACGCAGGATCCAGTTTGCCCCGCGACCCAAAAGCATCAGGGAGAGGATCGCAGAGAAGCTGGGTGAGACAGGGGAGGGAGAGGGGCTAGAAAACGTAAATGAGTGAAGAAAGAGGGTGCTTCTGTATTGATCTGCTCTTGTTGTCCTGGTCTTATTATGCCTTTGTCCCCTTGGTGGTGTGATTGCAGGAGGGAGTGAGCATGGGCACAGTGACTCTGACTCAGAGGAGAGAGAGGACCAGAACCTGTGGGAGGAGCAGCAGATCGGGAAGGGGGTCAAGAGACTCCAAGGGGAACAGGTACCACGTCTGTCTCCTATCTCTCCTCTCCCCCTCTCTTTGTCTTTGTGCTTACCCCCCACCCCCCACCCCCCTCTGTAACAGCTCTTCTCCTCCCCCCTCTCCTCAGAGTCCAGGCAGTGATGTGAGTGCGTCTAGTAGGAGCGGACGGAAGAAGAAAGTACAGATCCCAAAGTTCCTCCCGCCAGTCAGCATCGGCATGCTCAAGAAGAGGATCACTGGGAAGTCAGTCACACACCTTTACAACCCCCACAGTACAATACAATTCTAAAAATGAGTTATATCCTCATGATCTTCCCTCTTTATTCCCACCTCCTTGCCTCCACCCTTCTTCCCTCTTTCCCTCCCTCCCTCCCTCCCTCTCTCTCCCTCCCTCTCTCTCTCTCTCTCCTCTCTTCCAGACTGGACTCTCTGAGGGAGGTTCACCGGGCTCGTGAGGCTGAGCTGAGGAGGATGGAGGGGGACATGGAGAGTGCTAGAACCGCCCTGGAGAACCTGGAGGACGGTTCTTCTGACCGGCAGCTGCAGTTCTACCGTGACATGAACCTCTATGTAGGGAACCTGGTGGAGTGCTTGAGAGAGAAGGTCAGAGACTGGAGGAACTGGGAACTAAGGAGTGGGGCAGGGGATGTTGAGCCATCATGCACTTGTACTTGAGGATTACATTGTTTTGTATGGGTGGTATCAAACTGAATTTCCCACTGGGAGAATGTAGATTTAAAATTTACTGACTGACTGACTGACTGACTGTACTATATTATGCTCACTGCAGGTGGTGGATATTAACTCTGTGGAGGTGGACATGCACACCCTACTGTCTGACCAGGCGGAGGCGCTGTTGTCAAGGAGACGAGAGGCTGTGAGACAGGAGTCCACTCGACTTCAGCAACTCAGCTGTGAGTCTGTGTGTGTGTGTGTGTGTGTGTGTGTGTGTGTGTGTGTGTGTGTGTGTGTGTGTGTGTGTGTGTGTGTGTGTGAGAGTGTGTGTGTGTGTGTGTGTGTGTGAGAACTTTCTGTTTTGCTGTATCTCTGTACCAAGTCATTGTTTGGTGTATCCTGTAACATTGCAACCTCTCTCTCTCTCTCTCTCTCTCTCTCTCTCACTTTTTCTCTCTCTAGATGCCACAGATCCAAAGAGTGAAGGAGACTCAGAGGAGAACGCAAATGACAATAAAGAGTGAGAGAAGTAGTGATTGATTCACGAAATACCATTAGTTTTTTGTCTTCAACACAAGTATGTATACTGACATGATTTCTTCCTCATTTTAGTGAGGCTGAGGACGGCACTGAGGAAGACTATGGTAGACCACCGGCGGACAGCGAGCCTTCGCCAGAGGAAGAGGAAGAAGTGCAGAAGAAGAGAGGTTGGGAGGCGTGTCCTTTACATGACGAGAGAGAGATTTCTGTCAAGTGTGGGTTTTTGCTGGTGTCTGCCAGCCTCAGCCTGCCCAGCATAGGTTTACCTCTAGTTCAAAGACAACAAAGACTAAGACTGTTTATTGGCCATGCAATCAATTCTCATCAATTGTTGGAATGTGGTAATTCTTTGCACACACCCCAGGCTACCTGCCACCCAGCATAGGGTTCAGCATAGGGTGGACGTCTTAGGGATGTTAAACCCTAACCAAGACCGTTTTGATATAGCGTACAAGGGCTAGTTACACATTGCCAAACATACAGGAACAAATCAAGAGCGATACAGTACCCACCAAAATAACACAGTCCGTCATTGACTCTCGTCTTATCTCCCCGTCTCATCCAGCGGAGATCCTGAGCAGGACGGAGGATTTGTTTGCGGATGTTCAGGAGGAGTTTGCGGATGTGAAGAGGGTCCTGTCTCGGTTTGCGGAGTGGAGAAGCATCTTCTCCGAGTCCTACCACAGCGCCTACATCAGCCTCTGTCTACCCAAACTACTCAACCCACTCATCAGATACCAGCTCATAGGCTGGAGCCCCCTACAGGTACACACACACACACACACACACACACACACACACACACACACACACAGTTGTATACTTTGGCCTATGATTATTATTATTATTTGATGCACACTTAACTGGAGTCAAATGTTATCCATGTCCAAGTTCTTTTAACCGCATTGTACAACATTTGGAATTGTATTTTGTAAATTATTCATGTATTTTGTACCATGTAATCCACTAAATGTGTTGTACTGTATGTGTGTGTCAGTCTGAAGGGGAGGACTTTGAGGCTCTGCCTTGGTACTCTGCTGTCGAGACCTTCTGTCATGGTCAAGGCTATGAAGAGGCAGACAACCCAGACAAGAAAACCCTACCCGCCATCATAGAGAAGACCCTCCTGCCTAAGATACAAGGTTATCATTCTACCCAAAACACACACACACACACACACACACACACACACACACACACACTACAGTACGAGGTCAGCATTTCCTCTCCAAATGTCTCTCCTCCATCTACTTCTCCCCTCTCTTCTCTCCTCCCTCCTCCCTCCTCCTCTCTTTTTCTCCCCCCTCCCTGTGTGCCAGCCAGTCATTCAGCGTGGTCTCTCAGTGCCGTACATGTTAAATAACACAGATGTGTGACTTTGTCTCCCTCCCCTCAGGGTATGTGGAGTTGGTGTGGGACCCCCTGTCCAGCCGTCAGACCACCAGCCTGACTGAGCTGTGTCGCAGGCTGCAGTACGACTACTCTGTGTTCGAGGGGGAGCAGAGCAAACCTGTCAAGGTGACAAAACAATCCAGGATCTGGAAAACCAGCGAATACCAGATTATTTTTTCAATCCCATTTCCCTTTTTTCTGGGTGGTAGGCTTCCATCGTATCAAATAACATCAATCGTTTCTCTACAAAAACATGTAATCAATATGTGTCATCATAATCATCGTCATTAGATTCATTTACCAGATTATTCTTTTATTTTTTATTTTTTTTAAATCCATTTCACTTTTCCTGGGAGTTAAAATTCCAGGTTGCAAAGAAGCCGGTTATTCCCAACGGAATGGCAATAATGAGTATTGACAAGTAGTTTAAGTTTTGGACTAAATGACTCTATTGTGTCCTTGCTAGGGGTTTATAGAAGCGATCAGTGGGAGACTGAGGAACTCCGTGGATGAGGACGTCTTTATCCCAATCTATCCTAAAAAGTGAGTGAATCTTTACTTATTTACACATATCTATTATCTAACCTAGTGAGTATTTTCCCTACTGTCCTTATTTGCTCAAAGAAATCTGTCTTTTTTTTTTTTTTTTTTTTTTTTCTGTTCGTTGAGTTGTTTGATGAAATCCCTGAAATCTGAATGACTGCTTCATGATGAAAGGGTTGATGAAACCTGAATGACTGTGCTTCATGATGAAGGGGTTGATGAAACCTGAATGACTGTGCTTCATGATGAAGGGGTTGATGAAACCTGAATGACTGCTTCATGATGAAAGGGTTGATGAAACCTGAATGACTGTGCTTCATGATGAAAGGGTTGATGAAACCTGAATGACTGTGCTTCATGATGAAGGGGTTGATGAAACCTGAATGACTGTGCTTCATGATGAAGGGGTTGATGAAACCTGAATGACTGCTTCATGATGAAGGGGTTGATGAAACCTGAATGACTGTGCTTCATGATGAAGGGGTTGATGAAACCTGAATGACTGTGCTTCATGATGAAAGGGTTGATGAAACCTGAATGACAGCTTCATGATGAAGGGGTTGATGAAACCTGAATGACTGTGCTTCATGATGAAGGGGTTGATGAAACCTGAATGACTGTGCTTCATGATGAAGGGGTTGATGAAACCTGAATGACTGTGCTTCATGATGAAGGGGTTGATGATTGTTGACTTTTTTCCAGGTTTTTAGATGACATATCCTCTCCACAGTGTCGGTTCAGAGACCAGCAGTTCTGGACAGCAGTGAAGGTAGGCCATCGGAACTATGGAACTCTTTTGCCATTAAGGGTTGAATACCTTTTAATTAAGGGGAACTTCAGGTGTGGCATTTTGATGTGAAAACACATGATAATCATGAAAACACAAATATGATTATTTTTATTCCTATTTCTATTCTATTCTCTATGTATATACAGTATATATGTATGTATGCTTGTATGTATGCTTGTATGTTCTGTACTTATGTATTTTAAATTTGACTGTTAAGCACCTTGTATTGCAATTTTGTACGAAAGGCGCTATATAAATAAAGCTTGATTGATTGAAGCTTGATGAATACTAGTAGTAAATGACAGGTGCACAGATATATAGGGTATCAATGGAAGGTAAAATACCTCAGTGTTTGTTGACAATTTGCTGTATGGTGGGCGTTCTTTGGGCATTCTGTGACATTGCTTCCATTGCCCTTGTTGTGTTTGTGTTCCCCAGCTGTTGGGTAATATGGCGCTGTGGGACCGTTTGGTGCCTGAACACGTTCTGAAGGAGCTGATGCTGGACAAACTCCTCAACCGCTACCTGATGATGACTCTACTGAACCAGCCCCATGCACACGACTCTGTCCACAAGTGCAAAAAGGTTTGGATGTAATGTCATATCGCTGGTCTGGTCCTCATGGTCGGTAGTGTGTATGGAGTTCCTGGAGTTTATGGGAGTCATTACAGTACCTTTATGTCTTTATGGAGTGCCATTTTCAAGTCTCTCTCTCTCTCTCTCTCCCTCCCCCTCCCTCCCCTCTCTGAATCAGGTTGCGGAGTGTTTCCCTACGTCCTGGTTCAAAGACGTGAGCTCCCCTCTGCCTCAGCTGCAGTCCCTCAGTAAACACCTGCTGCAGACGGCCCACTCCGTTTGCAAACACCACCCTGACAGCGCCAGCACACGGTAATATTCCAGGCCCCCCGACACTGGCCGCTAGAATAACAGGTCTTCCTTTCAGTGTTGACACGGTTTCGGAGATCTCTATGGTTACGGTTGTCAGGTGGCTAATGTGTGTTTTGTTTTGTTTCCCACAGAGCTGTTGTGGGCGATATACTGACTGTTTTGGGAAGCATCAAATCCTGGGACAACGCAACGACCATTGCAGAGAAATACCATTACACAGACCTGTTAGACACTCTGAACATTTCCTAACCGGTCAGTGATTTTGTCTGAGTTTGTGAATCATGCTGTAAAACATGTACGTGTTAATATGTTGTACATCATACAACTGTATTTGTACTTTTTAAGAATAAATATTTTGTATTTTGCCAATAGATCACTAGAACCGGTCAAGTTCTTTCACAAACTGAGATTTCACTTTAAACATCTTGAATAATTGTTTTATTTCTCTTGTCTGGTTGGACATTATGTCCAATGAAATGGACTGGGAACCATTGGTGTAGTGGACGTGACGTTTCACTGATCTCCTGTTTACCATGTTTAAATGCTAAATTAAGTTTAACTTGGGCCTTTATTTTGAAGAAAGTCTCATTTACATTCAACGGAAGTAGGTGGACAGAATTCCACTATTGGAGCTCAGAGAACAGATTGCAGTTATGAGGTCCACTTGGACTCCAAAGAAATACGGTCTGGCAGTTTCAACCTCATTAAGCTCTTAAATTACTAATGGTGGGATTTCTATAATCATCTACAAAGGGGATCTGTTTTGTTGCATTTTTCATTGAAAATCTGGACCGATGCCAAGTCACGATATTTCCATAATTAGTTGCTCTCTCACATCATCAAATCACAAATAATGATTTTGTTTTAAAATAATTAAATATTGCAATAAATAATGGCAATCAAATGAATGCAATTCTGTTTATTATGGATAATGGCTGGTGACTATCATTAGTTTTTGAATAGGCTGGTGAAGACTTTGGTGGCAGTTCTCTTCATCCTGGTTAGGAGGGAAGGTTTGTGGCTCTTCTCTGTGGGTGGAGAGCAGGATGCAGGATCATCTCTCCCTTGAACTTTGAAAGACTCTGCAAAGAAAGGCAGATGGTACAAGATGTGCAGCTTGTCTCATTAAATTCAGTTGAATGTGCACAATCTTTAATCGAATAGTACATGGGTCATGTTTTCAATCTAGACTGAGCAGTGGTTTACTTACCTGTATAGTATACAGTCGGGGAAGGGCTCTGAGGTTGGCACGTCATGGACTCTTGAGGAATGCAGTCCTTGTTGCCTACTTTCTTGGAGCCCTGAATGTTGAGAAAAAGTGCAGTAATACCCATCTGAAAATGCCATAACTGTTGCAGTTTATCAATCGCAATAAAGAAATGCAATGATACAAACTAAAATACGATACAAATATGAATATAAATGTGTAATTATGTATCAATTAGTTAAAGACAAGGCAGTGTTATCGATGATCGTTTTGAAAGACCTACAGTATGTGTAATATACCTTTGTGTTTTTGAGCCACATTTTAGGCGACGTCACTTGAGAGAATAATTTTCTCCTCCTGCTTTTCTTGACCTTGTGCACAGGGAGATCAGCCTCAACAACTGGCAAGGACGGTGGAATCATGGTACCGGTAGTCTGTGCTGTACCACACGCACGAAGAAGCTCCTTTGTCAATGAAGTGACCAAAGCATTGACAATTGATGGATCTTTAGATTCCACAGCCATCTTGAGTCCTTCCTCGCCACCGAACTCTTGCTCAAGCTCATTGTGGACATTCCTGTAGATCTTATGGATTCTAAGACCCTGAGGATAGGACTGAGTCTGTGGGAGGCCTGATGCTGCGCAGAACTCTGAGAGGACCCTCGCTGTGACGCCCCTGCACCTTTCACCGACGTGGGATACTCTCTCAGATGTGGTGGGAAATATATCCATCAGCAGTTTGATACTGAGCAATTGCACCAAGCCGCTATAATCATCCCTGTCCAGGTTGGGCATGACTTGGGAAGGGGTCGGGCCATGTTCAGTGATTTCTGGGGTCACATGACGATGCAGGGGTGAAACTGTTTTAGACAGGGCTAGGATCTCGCCTGTACTGTTTGTGTCCTCCACCGAACCACTTGTTGCAAAGCTGGTGCCTGACTTAAAGGAAGATTTGGCTGCAGCTCTGCTGTTGATGACACTTTGGCTTGAGCCAATAGAAAGCACATCAATCATTTGGCTTATCATCTCCTTGGAAAGTATTGTTTCATCATCCTCTGACTCAGAGACAGCCATCTCTCTTTCATCAGACCTCCCTGATGATGCTGGTTGCAGACTCCTGATGAAGCACCTTGCTGATTCCTCCGCAAAAATATGGAGGAGCTGTGAGGACAACGTCCTGGATGCAACACATTGCTTCTGTCCCCATTGCCGCCTTGAAAGAATTGAATCAGAGGCACTCCTACCTGCTGCCCATGTTAGGACATGTGGAGTGCTGCGGCTATAGCTAATGAGATCACAAACCTTCTCTGCATATTCATTGGTGAAGACATGGAGGGTCCCAGCGGAGATTAAACTCTCCATCTTCATAGGAACAGATGGTGGCCCATTAGCCTGTGTTAGCTTAACACATTCCACCATCTCCTCAGCTGTTGCCCCTGCAATTTGCCTGATTTTGTCAACCAGGGTGCATGGGAGTGTGTCGTCAGTGCCAAGTCCTGAGTCCTGAATAATTGTATGCCTTATAATAGGACATCCAGGATCAGGCATCTCATCAGGGATAGGAGTGCCAGGTAAGGTGAACTCCCATTCTGACCGTCGAGCCTTTGAGGAAGACCTTGAATGGGAGGAGCGGGGCGAGGGCTCTCGTGCATTCAGGATGTCAGCACTCCTACAGCTCACTGTGTCGGTATCCTCCAGAGGACTAGCATCTTCCACACCAGCTGTGATACTGCTCTGGTCGTTGATTAAAACCGGTGTTAAGTCATCGTGTTGACCGGTTGATCTGTCCTGGTGAACGGATCTCCGCTGTTTGAGAAACCCCTTCATCCTACTCTGCACACTCTGGTACATATTGAGGGCAACAGCCCAGATCCTCTTCTCTGACACCTGAGCTCCAGTTTCACCAATCGTGTTGGACGATGAGATGGGCTGACTGAGCTCCTGGAAGTCTGTCATGATGCTTTCAACAACATCAGTGGCAGTATCAGCAGGCAGGGACCCTTCCCCCAGCACGCTAGAGGATTCACACAGGACTTCACTCACACCCTGGACGGCTTTAGAATGAAACTCCTGACTCCTGAGTTTTTGAAGGCTCTGGGTGGAGAGAGAGCGGAAAGATCCAACATCTTTGTTAGATGTGATGCTGCCATCTGGATTGAGTGAGGAAACTGGCACACAATCATCTTGCTGAGATTGAGCTGGTGATGGTGATCTTCTTGGTCCCACAGTGGAGAAACAATGTTCTGTTGACATTTCATCCTCCCATGTAATAAGGAGTATTGAAATGACCTCTTTGGTGGAAGTTGTAATGAAAGGCTCATTTCCTACAATGTCTGGTTGAGCCCAGAGAAGTTTAGAGTCCTCACTGAGACCCCGTCGTAGGGTTACTTCAGCACTGCGGCTGGGCAGGTGGAGGTCACTCTTACCAGCTTCCCTTGTTTCCTGTGACTGACGAACTGACTCTTCAGTCATATGAACTGACTCTTCAGTCGTATGAACAGACTCTTCAGTCGTATGAACTGACTCTTCAGTATGTCCAGATGGCTCCATAAATCCTTTGCTAGAAATGTTTTTCATGTTTCTTTTCTGCTGATTGGCGAAGTCCTTCAGTTTGTTCTGGACTTTGTTGTACAAACGAACAGAAGCACACCAGATCCTTCTCTGCAGCGTCTGAGCATCGACGATCTGCTCTCCCTCTGCGGGTTGTGACATAATCTTCGCGTCCGTAACGAAGATTTCAACAATTTCAGACGCTGCAGAATCAGCACACTCGATGGTTATCATGCGTGACTCAGAGGTGGAGAGATTGTCTGACAGGGTGCACTGATCCACCTGGGTGGTTACAGAGCTGGACGCCTCAATTGGAGAAGCAACCTGTTCACTAGTTAAGCTACTGATGGACTTAACTAAGAATTCACTCACTGCTTGAGTGGCTTTTTTCCTAAATCCCTCACTTGAGATTTTCTCCACGTAGTTACAGGTCGAAGAAGTTATATTTTGGCTGCTTTTGGATCTGCTCATCAGCACATCGAGATCTTCAATAGATCCATCATGTAATGACAAAATCCTCATCTTCTCAGTCAAGGAATCCATCAAATCATGATCACTCCCATCAAGGTGATCCTCTATTATGCCAGAGATGGTAGTCATAACTTGCCCCGTAAGACACCTGCTCCCTTGCTCCACTTCTGTCTCATCAGAGTGGGTGGTTTCCTCATCAGCCAAAGACTCTCCGGGGGTGATTGTCTTCAGGATGGCGGAGATCTCGCTCATCATCTCCTCAGGGGTCTGGGAGCGTGAGTCTTCCTCTCTTACAGACGTCACTGGGGAGGAGTAAGTTGAGGATGCACACTGAATGGCCACTGATATGACCGAATCAACTTGTTTGGCCACACCGGCCATCATGGCTGCAGTGAGATTAGGAGAGGAGCTTCCAGATGAACTCCTAGCAAGGTCAGTGAGAGACTGCTGCAGGCTGTTCTGGAGACACGTGAAGAGGCTGTCCTCGGAGACACCTACGAGAAGTCTTAGGGGCTCTGTCTGCACCTCAGACTGAGGGGTTGGGGATCTTAAACATAACACAGAAATCCTCACAGTCAAACAAAATAAAATGTGACTTCAATTGTTTCGATTGATTTATATGGAATGAGAGTGTTAAATTAATAGAATTTGTTAGAACATTGCGGAACCCTTATTACTTGGAAAATATAATAGTAACAGTGTAACTGCATTATAATTAACTAATAATCATTTGGTTACTGGGTAATTCATTGGAACAAATACTAAAAAGAATTTGTTACCAAGAAAATAAATAGTAATACCAAATCATTAGGAGTGGTAATAGGACTTGTATAATAAAGCGTTACCAAAGCGTACAGAAGTCTTGTGGAACTTATGTATACCATGTAAAACACCTAAATAACTATAAACATCAAACACTTTATAAGCACACAATAACAACTACAAGCCCACAAGGAAGAATATTTGTGAACTTACCTCAGTCTTGTAGGCAGGGGCACATCGCACCCACCGCGGCCAATCGTGCGGTTCTCCTTACTGATGGCGTTCTTTCTATGGCTGCTGGTGGAGGACTTCCCACTACCACTCCTCTTGGGAACCTCAGCGTCATCGAACCGAACCTCTCTAGAGTGGGAGTCAGCCTTGTGGCTTTTCCGGCTTGATGCTGAGTGAGATCTCGTTGATGTCGGAGAGGTCGCATCATGCCTATTGACCCCCAGTACCTGGTAGAGGCCTGGCAGGATGAGCTTCATCACGGCCTCTGAGAGGAGCTGTAAGATCCTCATACACAGGTTGGCGAGCTGTGCTTTCATCTCCTGTGTTCCACGAAGAAGATAGACCATGTTAAATGTACGTCTCTCAAATGTCTACTGAACAAAGAGTTGCCAAACACAAAGCAGAGTTGTAATGATATTCTGAATTACATATCAGTAAAAATCTTACCGGGTTAAAGTCGCCATCACGGATCGTGATCCACTGCCTGAAAACAATATTGTAGCATTTGTAAGTGATAGTACACAAAGATGAACAGTCAGTCAATCCAGTTTCAAATATGATCCTATTGCCGAGAGGGATTGATGGTACCAAAGGAGAGAGAACATACTCCGCAGTTAGGTTCTGCAGGAAGTTGATAATCAGTGAATGATGGTCCTTCTGATGTTCATCAGTGCTGGAACTCTGCTTTTCAGTTCCCATAGTGCTGCTGAGATTCCACTTCTCCTCATAGAAATTAATTCAATAACGGTCGCAAAGTTTTAATACATGAGCTATACACAGGTTACAGGCTACAGTTTATTGTTCTATAAATACCACATACTGTAGCTATCCACGTAATTATTTTCAATGCCCACACTAACGGGATGAGATTAATAACACCATGTTTAAAAGCCATGACAAACTAACCATCTCATTTACACCTTCAGAGGGCAGGTCTTCCACCATGCAGACAGGCAGGTCAGGAGACTGGGACGGGCTGCTATGGTCATAAAGAGAGGAGAGTGAGAGATAAATAAAAGCAACCAGAGTAGTAGGATCTGACCGTACTCACCTAATCTTACAGTCTAATTCTTGGGGGCACAATTTGCATGGGCAAATATGGGAGCCATTTTTACCTTAATATTTCTAATAGATGCAATGAGATATAATCCAATGGGAGTTTTAGATACTGAAAGTAGCATTTCCATGACACGCAAATGAATTTTCACACTGTTTACTTAAACTCTGGTTGAATCATCACAGTTTTCTCAAACACGTTGTTAAAGACAAGCCTACAATAAAGATCATGCTGCAGAGAATTCAGAGGTATTTTCTGCTCTGCTCAACACGACTTGCTCCATCAAATTGGGGCCTCGTGAGTGAGTTTATGTGTAACCAGAAATGGTTGAAACAGATTTGAGGAGTTACTACTAGGACATTACACATGGACACATGTTTAAGTTGGGTCTGATTTATAATTGAAAGTTTTGTATGTGTTTTGTTCATAAATCTATTAATGTGCCTTGAAAAGAAGGCATGCGCACACATTTAGTGTGAAATGAACGCAACGGTTATAAATGAGGCCCCTGCTCCATGTGAAGACGTTTGTCAAAAATGTAGGATTACCTCAACACTAATAAAATTGAAGGTTAATGGTTTTACCTGACTGTCTCTCTGTCAGTTCCATCATCGCTTGGCTCATCAATGCTCTCCAGAAGCATAGCCGCTTCAACAGGATGTGCAGGAACAGGGGATGATCTCTTGGGCTGCAAAAAAGAGGCAAAGAAAATGTTCAGGTGAAGTAATCCTCCAGGACTGATCTAAAGTCAGTTTTAACAAGGCTTTGATACACTGATTCTACATGTTTCTAAGATGTCTGTTTTTAAGACACTCGTCACACCAATAAAACGCTTCTTCAGAATAAGCTGAGGGGATTCAGGTACAAAACATTTCCAAACCTTGTTAATGTCTTCCATGATGGACGAAAATTCATTAAAGTGTCCTAGTTGTAGGCCAAAATATACAAAGAGCAAGCACGTGCATCAAATGTTATTTCTGACTGACATCCCAGGTTTCATCCCCATATATAGCCTGACATGCTATGACGTCATCCTTTGACATCACAGAGGGGTCATTTCCGACAGGGGTCATTTCCGCTCCCAACCAAGCGTTGCCATAACAACGGTTCCCCGGTTGGTTCAGAGCAGCGGCTCTAACTCCCACCCATCCATCATGCATTACGAGCCGGTCACCCCTCGTGTCTGCCCCATACCTTTGCCCAGGTCTCCCTCCCACCTCTCCCCCTTCTCTGCCCCCTATCGCCTGACCTCTCCTCTCCTCTCCTCTCCCTTCACCCCCCGCCTCCCCCTCTCCTACCCGGCCTTCGTCGCCCTACCTCGGCCTCACCCCCAAACCCCTGCCCCTGGCTGGGGATCCAGCACGCGTTCACCAACCGGGCTAAATATTGCCAAGCTAGCCAACAACATTCTGATTCGTAGACAAACATTACGAAGCACCTCCTCTGGCTTTCTGACGATAAATCCGATCCATAATTCGCAAAAATTGTGCCTCCAGTGTTGTACTTCCAAGACATACAATTGTTAGATGTAGCTATGGCTAATTTAGCGCACAAAAAGTTATTTGTAAAATAATCGCCAAGGGTTTGTTTTTTTAACCAACACAACCAAGTAGGCATCAAAGATAATAGACGGTAGAGAATGCTAGAGTGTTTTATGGAAAGGGATTGGCTTTAAATACTTGTGCTTCTAACAACAGTAATTTCCAGTACCTCACAATCTCAATAGCATTTAAATCACCAAGAAGCCTCGACCAGTGTTGTCAAAGTTTTAAGTTAACTTTTTGAAAGACATTAATAAAAACTGCCTTCAGAATAAGCTGCAGGGCATTATGATATGAAGATAAATAATGTGTCCATACCTTATGATTGTCTTCCATGATGGGAATCAGCGTTCAGATTAAAGTCCATTAGTGTTCAGGTTAAAGTAAGTGTATCAACTGTTATTTCTGACTGACATCCCAGGTTTCATCACCAAATATACATGTCAGGCGATGACGTCATCCTTTGACATCACTAAGGCATATGACAGGCCCCCTGAGCTGAGGGGTATGACTTGTCCAAAAATCAACAGACATTTTGTCCTATAGTATTGACTTAAATAATACATTACAGTAACACAAATAATACATTTATTCGCCAGTGAACTTCAGTTATGGACATGATAAAGCGGCCTAGAACACTAGTGGTCACATGACCAACCAACACACGTTAACGTTACGTTATATCTGACTCTGAAAGATATGATACATGTAAACCGTGAGAACACATACAAATAGTGAGATAGCACATGACTATCTTCACCAAATCCATCTACGGCACTGTGCATTTTTCAATGAATGAATCACAATAAGTACAGCTAATATGTGCAACAAATAACACAAAATACAGTAGTGTGTCCCCTGGACAGTAGACAAAAAAACTATTTTTAAATTAAAGAGATGATGCAAGAGGAGAGACTTGGCTGATTTGAAATACGTTTATACTGTCAAGGTTAAACTGTATACTGTAAACTAATAAAAACCTGTTATCACCAATTACCAATGCCATTATCTGAAGCAGAATTATCACACCTCAGCTTCCTTTCATTGAAATTCCATTCATGAATCAGTTCATAGAAATGGAGTATTGGAGTTAATCATGTCTCATAAAGGAGGTAGCTTCTGGTGCGGTGAGATATGTCCAGTTGAGCCATGGCCTCCAGAGCCTTGGTACCCAGCATTGTCCTCACAGCAATTCTGCACAGCTGCTGCAGACCCACGGGAGTACCTAAGGACAGCCGGACAGACACTGTGTCATGGTAACCGAGGGTGATACACACGAACCAAACAAACTCAGAAAGAGGATTGATAGTCATTGGTCACGCTCACTTTTAAAGTGAAGTACGGTGGGAATTTCGACAGTGACAATGATCAAACTTAATTCATAAAACAGCGGCCATACACTTCATGTCCAATCATTAATCTTTGGTTGCTCTTATGAGGGATGCTGTACCCGGTTCCTGAGATTATTTGGAAAGAAAATCAATTGAATATCCTAATGCAGCACATTGAAACTTACTCTCATAAAACTTCAAGCAGCGTTCAGTTGGAGATCCGGGCTTGGTGTAGTCTATGGGCTTTCTGTCCAGGTTGTCTCTGGCATAAACATTGCCCCCAAACTCCACCAACAGCTCAATCATGTCCACCATCTCTACTCTGGCTGCGTGGTGGAGAGCTATCTCATGGAACTTGGCAGCATTCACCTTGGCACCTGGGGACAAAACACAAATGTTAAAGTTGTTTGAAAACGTTTTATCCGCTTGGCAGAGTCAGCAATACAGGCATTGTCCTGGGTGAGAGCTGTAGTTTCTCAAGCCAGACGTGTTGCTTGCCTCCCACAAATGCCTTGAGACTATGATAGCTTTGCATGCCTGGTTCTTTTCAACGGTCACTGGTATGAGAGTAGAGTGTGTTGTAGTTTATTGTGTCCAGTACGTGGCACTGTTCTAGAGAGCCAATGATATTACAGTTGCCCACTGCTGTCAGGACTGCAGAGTCACTACCTATCTTCCACCGTAGACTGAAGACCCATCTCTTCAGGCCACATCTTGACTGTTCCTCCTAAAGACCTCTTCATCCCCACTGCCCCCCTGTACAGTTTCTCTACTGTAAATAATCATTTTCAAAAAAGTAATCCTTCCTTCTTCTAGCATTGTGACTGCCAATGGCCCCTGGTCCTAGCATAGATTTGTTTTTCTTCTGATGACTGATGTACAGATGATTCATTCACTTTAGACAAATGTACTCGTTGTAAGTCGCTTTGGACAAAGGCGTCTGCTGAATGTCAAAAATGTAAATGTAGGGTTGCCTACAAGTTGCCTTCATATTCCTCTCGCTCCTCCTCCTCCTCACCTGCATTGAGCAGCACCCTGGCACAGTCCACATGTCCCTTGGCACACGCGCTGTGAAGAGGGCTACCGAAGTAGATGTCATAGGCCTCCAGCAAGGCTCCGTTAGCTATCATTAGCCTCACCAGGTCTGGATTACCTAATGTGAAGACATATGACATATGTCTCCTCAACCAAAAGGTTGATTTTACACAGACAATCTTCAAAACACACACAGAGTATCTTACACACTTGGCCAGTGCATAAACTCACATGCTCTGCAGTTTGATGTCCCCTCTTGCATTCTCACCCTTCTTGCCTCTGTACGTCTCCTTTTGCTGTTATTTTACCCTGACTGTGTCTCACCACCCTTCCCCAGGTCACCCCCCTCTTTTACTGGTCTTACCATCTTTCCATCTCCAGTCAAAAACCCTTTTCCACCAAACTTACCCTCTACTCTTAGCTCATCCCCCTCACCCATGTCTTCCCCCTCCTGTCCACCTGACCCCTGTATCTCTATTGCCCAAGTCTTACCCCCCCCCCCCCCCCCCCCAACCCTGCCCCAGTTGTACCCCGTATGCAGGCCTCGTGCAGGGGGGAGGCGGTGAGGGCTGTGTAGCAGGGGTTGACTGTAGCTCCATGTTCCAGCAGCAGCTTTGCACACTCCAGACTCCCAGCGGCACAGGCGTTACAGAGAGGAGTGCTGCCGTGGATGGTCCTCACGTCCACCTGGGTTAGGGTTAGGGTTAGGGTTAGGCCAGAGAGGGGGAGGGAGGAGACCAGGAAGGGGGATGCAGTGGATAAAGAGGGACATCACCACTGCTGCTCTTAAGAGACTGCTGAATGTGAAGACTGAATGGTATCAATTGACTACAACAGTATGTTTGGTTGTTAAAGCTCCGCCTGTCTGTGATGGTGTATTGGTGTGCGGGTCTGGATACAGTGCATTAAACATAGTTCTGATATACCTGAGCCCCTGCGTCTAGCAGCAGTCTGGCACAGTTTGGCTGTCCCTGTATGCAGGCGTCATGGAGTGGAGTGATGTTGTCAACTGTCACCATGTTTACTGATGCTCCTCCCTCGATCAGCTGTTTCAATTGCAGGGCCCTGCCAAGCGACGCAGCCTCATGCAACGCGGTGCGGTCCGCCCAAAACCCTAGAAGAAGGATTATGATCAAGAAGAACATCGATATGCGTTTGCTGTCAAGAACTAATGCTGACTGTGCGTTTTTCAATGCATCAATAGTCCAATCCAATCCAAACAAAATGTATGTTTCTAATATAATTAATTCCAGTGCAACTGACCAACATCTTGACAAGTGACATACACAACCAAAACAAATATCTCACCAATGTCTCCAAAAGATGTTTGTCGAGCCGCTGTCATTTCCATTCTTGCAGAATTAGTAATTTTGTAACGCAGAGAAAGACATTTTAAAGTTATGTTGTATAACAAAATACACGAGCAGAGTATTTATAGTCCATGTGACATCTGTTATGATGTGTTATGTTACTGATGACAGCGAAGCAGCAGAGAGAATTGTGGGAGTAGTAGTTCTCATGTGAGGTATGAGATATGGATTGTCTGGTATAAATAGGTAGGCTTACAGTACAATGGCTGTTCACACACAGCTCGGAACCACCTGTTATGTTGTTTGACATTGCAAATATACTACCAATAGGATACATTCAAATATCTTATGGTGACCTCTCTCAATCTCCAAACTACATTTTGCAATATAAATCAGACTGCTGGATGTCTGCTCTACTGTCCCTCTCAGTACGAGTACTAGAGTACTCGATACATGATGTACACACCACCCAAACATTTTAGTGCAACTTCCAACTAATTGACATATCTGAGTTTTACACTAAGACAGACTTGATTATACTGTAGTATACGCTCATCCCATGCTTGCCTCACACCCACAAACATGCGTGCGTACTCACACACTCGCACTGGCAGGGTCACGCTACACGACATGACAATCATAAGACACATGAACTGATTGATATGTATTTTTGTTAACATAATTAGCATATTGTTTGTCGTTCCTTGATCCCTATTTACCATGATTAAATGCTAAATGAAGTTTAACTTGGGCGCTCTTATTTTGTACATAAAAGTACATATATTCACCGGAAGTAGTTGGGCGGCATTGTCTCCATGGTAACAGGTCAACGTAAACATATGGTAGGCGCTGCGCACGGACTGTCAAGCAAGACGAAGTTAATTCATAGCTTAGCTATAATGAACCAATTTCAACATTTGATAAATGACTGTCTTATTGACACAAAACATGTGGAAAGCGCTGCCATATTGGTGGCGAAGAATGCTACGGTAACAGCGGCGTCGACAAGATTTCAGGTAACAGATCGCTCTGCAGCTTCAAGAACCATAGACCCTCTACAGCTAATCGTAACCTGTATTGAAGACTGGTCTGTCATTGAGTCTCAGCTACAACTATACAAATGTAATACTTAACAGATTCTTCCGCAACAAGCCCAGATGTTCATAGACTCCTTCAAGCACATGACATCGACCAGAGATCGGGGATTTTACTTCCAAGACAAAGCATACACTTGCGTTCGAGCGGACAGAAACTCCATATACTGCAAATGCGTCAGTATACTCGTAATAAACCTTTACATGAACATAACATATTGCTGACAAATTCAAATCCACCAGCAGCTTTGTAGGTCTCGTCTAATTAACGCATTTTCTGACAGGGTACACATGGCTTGATTCTAGTGAAGACTGCCCTGTATATTTTAGTCGCCACGTACAATGAGACCATGTACCCTGGCGTTTGTGTGGAGGCTGTTGAGAAACTAGGTAAAGTGATGACGTTGATCCATCTTCTGTGCCAGATTACAAAACAGATTGTGAGATTATTCAATGAATTGTGAATAACAACCCAGTAAATGTGCTTTTCAGGGGAATACCTCAAAGAAAAGGGAAAATGAAAAAGAAGAAACTGAGGGACAGAATGATGATGATGATTATAAGACAATTCAAGCTGTCTATCACCTGATGATCATGTATATAGGTTTATGATTATGTTTATTATTATTATTATTTATTTGTAATAAAGGTGTTTTGCTATTTTGAATTTCAGATCCATTCTTGGACTCATCTGAAAGTCTGTCATGACTCAGACAGGGCTGGTTTGCATCAGTAGTGTTTGCTTTATTTGTCCAGAACCACAGTGCAAGTAGGCAAACAAGACAGAGCCAGTCCACTGCATACCAACCCACAGTCAGGCACACACACACACTTCTGGGCATGCTCAGTGGATAACACAGATGTGACAATTACAGCATTGGACCATCACTCCATGTTTATTCACATCAGTACCCAAACATTTCTGTTTCTTACAAACAGCAAGGACTACTTTAAATCTCAACAATGCAATTCCAATGCACATTCATTGACATTCCCTGCAATGGTGTGTATTTGGTTACTGGAACATGTAGAAGAGGGATTTTCCAACCACCACCATTTTATGCTTATTCCTTTGAAACAAGGTCCCAGAAAGTGTGCTTGGATGCAGTTAGTTAAACTCGAGCAAAATCTGGTCAGAAAAGAAAAATAGAAAAAAAAATAACGTACAGGCGCATCCACAATGTACCATATTAAAGTCAAGATTTTTGTTGTTGTTGACACAAACACACCCACACACAAGAAGAGGAAGAGAGAGTATGCGTTTCTATTGATATTTGTTTTCTACTCTTAATGAGACATGACACAAACTGCAAACCAGCAAAACCGTTAGTGTAGCTAAGGCATCTTTAAATGATGCTTGTGAAATGTTTAGAGCCTCTACTCTCACACTGGTCAGGCAAGCGGGGGGGGACAAGTGCTGATGACCTGGGGTCAGGGGTCAGGGGTCTTTAGACAACAGAAAACTGGATGCCATGTTTGTTGAGGCGGTCAATCAGTGTAGTCTTGGCAAAGGCTGCTCCTGGAGTGTACACACCACCCCTACAGAGAGAAAGAGACAGGTGTAAATACTGCAATCTTTGGAGAGTGTGTGTGTGTGTGTGTGTGTGTGTGTGTGTGTGTGTGTGTACACTCACTTCTTGGGGAGGGCTTTGGGCTCATTCAGAATGGTGATGGCTGCCTGTACCATGGCTATGGGCGTGGCCACATATCCAGCCTCTGAAAGAGTAGAAACAAGCGTAACAGTAAACATGTTGTCCCCCACGAATGATGTAGCGCCCCTATATAAAAGGAGAGTAATGGAATGAAGCAAGACGTTTATTCCTAAAGTTTTTGATGGGGGTGGAGTAGAGTGTAGTCAATTACCTGGTCCTTGGACTAGCGTGCGGATCTTGGAGTTGGGCCGGCCCTGGCTGGGGTCCTGACCCTCTGTGTAGCCCTCTCCAAAGAAGGCAAACCTGAAGGAGGCACCTTCCATCTGAGGGACAGACAAACACACCAATCACTAGTGGAGTGAGGAGAGAGATGATGCAAACCAAAGCGAACATTGTTTATTTCAACACATGTATTTACAGTACATTGCAACGTCACACACACACTGTAAACTCTACCTGCTTTCTGGTTGGTCCTGCTTTAGAGAAGAACCCGAAGGAGAAAAACTCAGGAAACTGAAAGGAGGGAGAGAGAGAGAGAGAGAGAGAGAGAGAGAGAGAGAGAGAGAGAGGGAGGTAAAGAGACATTACACATCTATAGCTGGTCATAGATACATTTACACTACCAACTGTCAATTGCAGTCATACTGATCCCTGCATGTGCATATTTAGTTCAAAGACATTATAACGAACGAGGACAACATTAAAGTCACCTTTATCAGCATGTTTTGGCCAAAGCTGAACTTCACTAAGAACCAGAACATCATTCCAGCGAAGAGCATCTTGATGATGTTGGTCACGCCCCCTACTCCTGCATATGCACCATACTGGACCTGGGGGGGCACAGGGGTCAAACAAAAGATAGACTTAGGACAACAGTCAACGTGCATTTACTCTCCAGGACAGAGAAGCATGTCTGTGTTACGCAACACAAGTTTAGCGGAATGTTCTGTAATGTTGCGACCTTCCTGAGCAAGGTCTGTATGAGTGCCAGGTCTGATACTCTGGCCGTGCTGGAGCAAGTGACGCAACTATCCTTCAAAATCAGGTTTGGAGAGGATATCCAGTACATTTCATAGTGGAATTGATTCTATCAGATTTCTAAACTACGTTTATAATTAGATCCTGAGGAGACCATGGCAGTAAGCCACAACAAAAAAATGTTTCCTAGATTAGTGGTTAGCACTCAAATGAGTGACAGAGCTGGGCAGGGAGAGAGGGAGAGAGAAAGAGAGAGAGACACACACTCACAGGGGACTCGTTGTGTTCTTCCACAAGAAAACGCTGTGTCCTCTTCACCACTGAGGGGTCCGCTCCCATGAAGGGAACGGTGTACTGCTGCAGCTCATCAGAGAAGAACAGGGCGCCCCTACACACAACACAAACATGTAACATGCATAAAAAACCCTCAATATGAACACACAAACACACACACACAACCCCCCCCCCCCCACACACACACGCACACAAAATGGAGTATACTGCACCTGCGTTTGATCTTTGATCCCACCACAGGGAGGGGCTTATAGCCAAACTTCCTCCTGAGGCTCTTGAGCTTCCCACCGTCAGCAAACCCATAGATGGCTGACTGCCACGTCCCGTCGTGGATAACACCACCCTGAGGGAGAGGCAGGGGGACGTGGAAGACGGCACCAAGGGGAAAAGGGGAAGGACAAATGGACACTTGATATCAAGAGCAAGAACAGAAGGCCAAACAATATGAAGGAGGGTTTATGGGTAATGGAGTGTTACCTCAGGCCCTGAGCTGGCCGTCAAGAAGCTCTCAACTGCTGTGAGTGTCCCTTTAAGGAAAGCAGTACATATTAGACTCTAATGCTCTAATTGGAGTGATATCGAGCTTCACATGACAGACGGCAGGAATGATTAAATGACTACATGTTGGTGTGACACGTGTAGACACACAAACTGAAAGTACAACACACACACACACACACCTACCTTTAAACTGGTCCCTGGTGTACAGCACGCCCATGTCTGCAGGTATGGAGTCAAAGCCACAGCTCCCGACAACGTACACCCCGTTATCTGCTGCTTGGCTGTGGTAGTTCAGCTGCATGCCCTCTAGAAACTAACACACACACACACACGAGATTAAGTCTCCTCTAATATCTGTATTCAGCTGTCATAGAGGAGAAACATGTGATTTGACTGGTCATGGAGTAAACAGGGAGCGTAGGCTGTGGCCACTAATAGAGTCTGCTCTAATGGGGGACAGCATGGCAGTCAGCACCCATTCAATTCAGCCAACAGCAGCTGGCTGTGGTGCACTCACCAAGCCACGGTCTAGTTCTCTGACCACCACCAGCTCACCAAGCCACGGTCTGGTTCTCTGACCACCAGCAGCTCACCAAGCCACGGTCTGGTTCTCTGACCACCAGCAGCTCACCAAGCCACGGTCTGGTTCTCTGACCACCAGCAGCTCACCAAGCCACGGTCTGGTTCTCTGACCACCAGCAGCTCACCAAGCCACGGTCTGGTTCTCTGACCACCAGCAGCTCACCAAGCCACGGTCTGGTTCTCTGACCACCAGCAGCTCACCATCAGGGGAGTGTGAGTGAGTGAGGGGAAACGTGGACAACGGGCCGCTGTGTTCTTACCTGAGGTTCCCCGCAGATGTCAATGCAGTGTGCTCCATTCTCCACACAGGCCTTCACCACAGGCTCGCCCCAAAACCTGTACTACACACACACAAACACACACAGGCATGGCATGAGGTATGTGTTTTACTACATCAACGCTGTTCTACTATTATTTGTAAGTTATATACAAGTTATTATAAGTTCCGTCTGAATGAAGTTTGGCCGTCATTATCATTTAATGTTGAAATGTCCCTTCTGGACCAGGCATTCTCACGTTATCCACAAATGTGTCACTTTACAGTAACTTGGTTAATCTAGTGTGTGTGTGTGTGTGTGTGACCTGCAGAGCAAGGTGCATTTGTGATAACGACCGTCATTACTGACACTCTTGCACAAGCTGTGAGGTGATGACATCAGTGTCCGTCCACCACTATCTCCAGACCGACGGCACACAGGACAGGAGAGTGACGAAATCGGGGACGTTTCGGGAATCGGGCTCAACAGTCCAATGGGCTCATGTACCACACAACTTTTCCTACGATTCATAGAAACTTGTTTCCTTTACAGCCTCTCTTTTCTGACAGTGACAATCAGACTCATTGTGTGTGTGTGTGTGTGTGTGTGTGTTTTTGTGATGTCTCTACAGTCAGAAGGCTACTTACTGGCCCCACACAGTTGAGAACAATCACGCCCTGTTTGCACATGGCAGCCAGGGAGTCGGGTTCGCCCACATCAGCTATGATGACGTCCACTTCTGTCCTCAGGTCTGGCTTACCTACACAGCAGGGATCACATTCATTCAACCTTCACACGGCTCAGTTGGTTGGAGCATGGTTTGTGTAACACCAAGAGTTAGATTTTGAGCACATGGGCCACATTATAGTGTTAAAATGCATAGCCCATCTCTTTGGCTTCATCAATAATGTTTTTTTAGGGAGCATCAACAATAAACTCTACTGTACTCTTTCCGATGCTACTTTGCATCTCAATGCCCAGCCAGCTACTGCTGTATAACTGCACATTGTAGGTACTGTAGTTTACTGTCACCCCTCTCTACAATGTGAGAACCAAACATGGAAAGCTATCAGCTGTTGGCCTAAGCACACACCGAGCACCCTTCTGTGCCCCAACACTTTGCATGGTATTGCAGGCAGAGTGAAATACTGCCTGATAAAACTCTGAATGACCAGGGCTGTAAAAACAAGTCATATAAAACGAGTCATATACAAATGTCAGACAGCTACATCTTCCAAACAAGTGCAAAGGAGCAGGCAAATCTGCTATTTGTATTTGACCCACCATTTCAGAAACATATATGGGCATAGACTTGGGTAACAGTGCTAGTCACAGGTAGGCTTGATGTCACTGTTGGGGTATTTTCCATCAGCTGTTGGTCAGGATGCTGCTGGTTATCCCAGGAGAGCAGCGGGGCGCAGGAACAAATAATGACTGCATTCTCCGTGCTCTTCTCTCCATTAAAAATGATCCCTCCCCTGACCAAGCTAACGCTGGTAAGCGCCCTAATCTAAAACTAATACTGACTTTTTGGAAGGAATACATAGGTGTTGCATAGAGATCTTTGGACAACTTTGTAGTCGGAGTCAGCTGGTCTGACCGCATATCTTTCCCAAGCATTTGCAGACATTCTTTGTGGGTGCCCATGCGGTGCAAATGTATGCCCTGAGTGCAAAACATGTGAAGACAGGATCTTACAGTTATAATGTGGGTTACAGGTCAAAACACTGGGTTAACTGATACCATGACTAAGCTCAGGTTTAACTTGAGCTTGCTCAGTAACACCGAACCCACCTAGAAATATCGACCAAGCATGGAAATCTGATTAGCGTCAATGCATATGTGGTGCTTGGAAGAGACATCCATATATATAGCTGCCTAATAAGTCATGTTAAGTAAACAAAACGCACGTACTGAGGGCTCCGGCGGCCTGCTCCAGAACTTTTTCCAGCTTCTGTCTGCTCCTCCCGGCAATGGCCCATTTCAGCGTACCGCTTGGACCCTCGGACGAGGTTCGAGCCAACTCTTCAATCACAAACTGCCCAGTAAAACCCGAAGCTCCGAAAATAATAATATGATACGGTCTGTTGGAGGAGGTATCGACCATCGCCATAGTGCCAGATACTGAGGGCGCAGTCTACACCGTGCAATAATCTGAGAGAGAATGAATGCGATGCGCTGCGTACACCTATCTTTGACAGCTCTTGCCAACGATTACTTCCGTAGCCTGATGATGCTGATGGAGCTCAGCTGAACGATGGTTGGTCGCAGCACTAATCACCATGTATAGCACGCAGACTTCAATGCAAATAGGGCTTGGTGCACTAACCGTTTTATTATTATGAACTAATACAAGAAAGCTACTCTATATTTGTTAGAAAACTGTTATGATCTCAATTTAAGGATTAAAGCATTGAAACTGCACATCCGCATTACGCGTGACAACCAATTGAAACACTTATCTCTAACTACAATCCAATCAAATAAGAGTATTTCGACGTAGTGGTAAAACCTGCAGATTGTTATTGGATCTCTCCACTGTCAATCCATCTTTATTTTGAACGGTCGCTGGAAAGTGACGTAGAATACATGTGGCCCATGCGTGAAAAGCCAGTTGCAAAAGCAACAAGGCAGGGTCAAAATGCGTGTTCAATGTCACTGCATTTTGACAACATTTGGGAATAAATTTGCAGTCCCTCGATGAATGAAAGTGCCAAATCAAGACGACAAAAGAAATCGTTGTAAGGTATGTCAATTTTTAAACGGATAAGAATGGGCCTTCTTATTGCTGTCGTTGACTGACGCCGTTAGCTAGCTATTTTGCCAAAGCTACAGTTATCATTATCTAAAGTTTTCACACTGCTATCAGTTATCCACAATTAAACCTAACCCTATTGTTTTGGGTGGCCGTTGATTTACTATTCCAGTTATTATTTTGACAGCAATGACTGTTGTCTACCTACGTTAGATATTGCTACTTGTGTCTTCATTGATCACACTGGAGTACTTGATTCTTTAACGTTATCTGTCCTTAACGACAATTCAGGTATTTCGGAAGTTATTAATTCGTTTGATAAGGGCAGTCAAGGAGCCTAGCCATGTAAATAAGGGAGAAACATTACCAAGGAGCTGTACATTGTGATGTTTATCCTCACTTGCATCCATACATTAAAGACGTATATCATCAGACAGTCTCAATTCAAGGGCATATGCAGATGCAACCGATCATAGTTTGGTCGGCCGCCTGTCTTCAGTGCTAGCTACTGTACATCTGGGAGTCTGTGACCCACCCAGTGTACAGTAGCGTACATCAGCACCCCAAAAACAACCGTGGTAAACATAAATACTTTGTGGCAAAACTTCTAATTTATAGCTGCGTTGAATCAACACTGTTGGTCACCCACTGCACAAGAATAAATTATTATCTACTTCTTCATTGACAGGCAGTGACCTCCCTGCCCCTCCAATCCGACCACCATGTCCTCTCAGGTGTGTAGACTGGTGGTGTTGGCAACACGCTCTGCCTGTTGTCGCCCCCAAGCCAGACGCTGTCTGAGACAGCCTGGCTCTGCCTGTGGCCCCAGAGCCCTGACCCAGAGACGGGCCTACAGCCTGGACTCCCTGTCCTCAGGACCCGGCAGGCCCCAGCCCCAGCAGGGTAGAGCAGAGAGGACCTCTTCCTCCTCAGCCCTGACCCAGAGAAACCTGTCCGCTGTTGCTGTGTCTGTCAAGGTAGGCCTACTGTTTGGTGGGGGGGGGGGGATTGAGATATTTACAACAGAAAAACAGAGCATGGAAACGATCAGAAGAGATCAGATGCAGAAAAAGGAAACTCAGTATAGTGTGAATGTAATGTGTAATACACAAAGTGAATGTCTGTGAAGGAAGGAGAAAGAAAGAGAGAGAGAGAGAGAGAGAGAGAGAGAGGAAAGACAAAGAGAGCACATTTGTATTCTGTTGTTGTTTGTTTGTGTGTGAAGGGTCAGAGTCGTCCTCTGTGCCGGTATGACTTCCTGGACCTCGGGGACGTGGAGGAGAACACTCTGAAGGCTCAGACCTGCAGGAGTATGAGACGGTTCATCGTAGAGCCAGCCCTCGCCAGCCTCATCACACACCACCTAGGGCCAGACCTGGAGGACTGCAAGGCCACCATCTTTGATTGCAATCCAGGTGTGTGTGTGTGTGTGAGTGAGAGAGAGAGAGAGAGTTTGAATTTCTTGCTTTGATTGGTGCTCCATGGTTAATGAGTGGGTTGTCATTTGTGTGTGTACCCTGTTAGTCACAAGTGTGTGTGTGTGTGTGTGTCTCAGGGCCAGGGGTGCTGACACGGACATTGCTGAATGCCGGAGCTCAGAGAGTGGTGGCGCTAGAGAGTGACAGATGTTTCCTACCTGACCTCCAGGTGAGTTTGGACTAGAGTGGATGGGTTCAGGCCACCGAGCTAAGCTCTGATACACCGTTACCATCACAACCTCTAGGATGTCACACCGTCCTTTATTAAAGCACACTTTACTTGAATTGAATAAAGAAGATTTGGTCTTAGCCACCGTACGTTCATATGCATAGATTTGCATTGTACCAAAATTCTAACGTGTGTGTGTGTGTGTGTGTTCAAGGCTTTTGAGAGCAGGCTGGATGGGCAGTTGGAGGTGCTCCACGCTGACTTCTTCAGGCTGGATCCCATCAGCCATGGCGTCATTAGAGCCCCTGCAATGTACTCTGAGAAACTCTTCACTGACCTGGGGATTTCAGAGGCTAACTGGACTGACGGTAAGACACAGACCCACATGTACAGACCCACACATACATACCCACACACACATACCCACACATAAATACACACACAGGAAATAATACACAACTGAAAAACTGTGTGTGTTCAGATGTCCCTGTGAAGGTGGTAGGGATCCTCCCCCAGCGTAATGAGAGGAGCATGCTATGGAAGCTGGCCTACGCTCTGTTTGAACGTCTGTCTGTTTACCGCTACGGTCGCACTGAGTTAAACCTGCTCATCAGCGAGAAGGAGTACCTGGTGAGCACACACACACACACACACACCATAACCACAACCTTACTGTATGTATGACCCAAATGTCCAATTTGACCATGATATCACAATTCTAGAATTTCTAACATGAAAAGAAAATAATCAGACACCGCTGCCCTTGTAGTAATATTCCCACATGTTCAAAATGAATGGTTGAGAAGGAGGAGGAGGATGATGATGATGATGAAGATGAATGTTCTTGCTCTCCCACAGAAACTGATGGCCAGGCCAGGAGACATGCAGAACTACAGAGCCTTTGGTGCTCTATGGCAGATTGCCTGTGACATAGAGCTACTGCACAAGGTAACAAGGAAGGAAGGAAGGAAGGAAGGAGAGGGTCAGAGGGGGAAAGGAGGATAGGGATGGGGATGGTTAGGTCATGGTGGGGATAGGGGGGAAGAGAGATAGCATGTCTGCCTGTGTCCTAGATCATTAAACTGCTCAGCTAATTGTGCAGTGTGAGACTTGACATGGACAAATGCATCTCACTGATCCTCCTCTCCTCTCCTCTCGGTCCCGTCTTTCAGGAGCCCTGGTCCTCCTTTGTGACGTCATCTAAGAACAGGATGGCCATCCCCAAGAGCGTGGTGAGGCTGCCCACACAGTGTTTAACATTCTTACATCCTGGTCAGATAACCTTTCACATTACACAGAGAGGAAAAATGCCTTCAAACATAACGACTTCGCCGTGGAATGTCAGGCATGAGTGGAATGTGCACAATCGGGTGCAATCAAATGTCAAACATGTTTTGATATGGATCGGGACGTCGCAGATCACACATTTTGTGGAGTTTGTAGGCGACTGTGATGGAGTGTGAATGCAGCTTAAGGTGGTTGTTTTCTGCCCGTCAAAATGACACCATGTGTTTCAACAGCCAACCGATGACCATATTGTGTCAGGATATGAATTGTCTGTTGATTTTCGTATAGATACAATTATGATATGATTCCCACGAAGAGGGAGGTTTCAAAAAGAGCCAAGAGGGGAAAAAAAAAGGGTTCTACAAGTCTGGGTATCAAAATGACTACTTAATTAGTTTCCATAGTCTAGCTCTTTCGGACACAATCGACAGGAAAACCTCTTGACTGTGTCTGTGGTGTGTTCCCCTCTCCTAGCTTCCCAATAACCACCTGTGTCTGGTGCGTCTGAGGCCTCGGGAGGACCTGTTCTCCTCCTCCCTCACCCCCTCCAACGCTGCCACCCTGGTCATCATGGTCAAACAGTGTCTGGCCAAGAGGAAGTCCCTGCTGGTGGACAGGCTCAAGTAAGTGACAAACACACACACACACGCACCAGCATGTGCACACACAGACACACCAGCATATACATGCACACACATGCACACACACACACCAGCATGCGCACACACACACACACACAGACTCTCTGATAAGCTGCTCTCTTTCTTCCCCCCCTTCTCTCCTCCTCCTCTGCCCCCTCTTCTAGCCTGTGGAGTCCAGACAGTGGTCCTAAGCTGCTGAAGCAGATGGGGATGCAGGAGGATGTGTTGACGGGCCATGTGTATCCTGAAGAGTACAAACAGCTGTTTGAGCTGATGGAACAATCCCAGGAGTTCACCCAGAGCTGGCTCTATGAGGAGATACTGCAAAACACCCAGAAAGAGGGCTGGGCCTAACACACACACACACACACACACACACACACACACACCCTCAGGACTGGAGGGCTACTGGACTGACAGGTGTAAAGACTGAAGTGGACTGGCCTGAGAGAGGCTCAGTACAATGTAGATGCTGTTGCCCCTGAAACAGGCCTATTATCAGATTACCCTGCCCCTAGTCTCACCAAGTCAGACTGCACTTAAATTGAGTGGAGGCGGTGCATCCGGTGAATTTCACCAGCGACACGCAGATCCTACCGACGAATGGAGGAGTGCTTCAAATGGGGGCGGGGATTTCAACCGGGTGTTTTTCACATATGTAATTGAAGGCACACTGCTCACCTGCGAAATTCTTCAGCTAACTCCACATTTTCATTTCATGCAATACATTAAAATAATATGACCCTGTATCAGTGGTAGAGGCAACAGAAATGTTACATTATTTGCAAGGCAAGAAAACAGCAAGTTAAGAAGTTATGGCCCTTCAATTCTGTTATTCATGCATTTTAATACTGTAGGTTTGCTAATGCAGCACATGACATGAATTGGATCGTACAGCTGTGATACCCAGTGCCTACTGCTTGTGTAGTTTTGTGTCTTGGTAACTAGTGTACGTCCTATTTCTAAACGTCTGGTGATGATTCTGGTGAACTCAACCCATTTAATGACCTGCAAAGTCAAACATGATTTTGGTCATGCATTCATATGCCTTTGCAATTCAGGTGGGTAAAGAAGATGGCATTGTCTCTGTTGTTGTATGTGTGTTTAAAGCACACAAATGCTCATAGTCGTATTGAATGGTTGGCTTCCGTTACCATTGGAAGCAATGGAGCTATGTATGAAAATATTTTGAATTATGATAGCCTACTTGGTCATGCGTTTCCAAAGTATTTTATCACAATGCAATACCATTTTTTCTTATACATCATTTATGCATATTTGATATAAGAAATAAAGAAAATATTACTCCACCCCAGTGCCCGTTGTGTGATGTAATCAAATGTCAAAGCATCATGACTTATGGCCTAACCTCGCTGAGACCAGGCTGTCCTAGTTTGGAAAACCTGGGGAAATCCATTGCAGAAAGTAGCCTAGTAACAACTCTGGAAATCAGTCCTACCCGGCAGAAAAGACGACTCTCATAGGGCATGTGGGGGGAAGGCTCTTGGTATGAAACATCCAATGAAATGGTGAGCACAGCGCCGAAGCCCGTCCAGGTTATCTAACTGTCTTCACCTGTGTGTACTAACACTGTCCTGCCACACGATGTCGATAAAACACCTAAAACCCATAGACGCGTTACAACACAACCTTCAGTGCCATGAAAGAGCATAGCGACGGACCTGCAGATCAGACAGTCAAGAGCTAGCTAGGTAAATGAATGCCCTGCTCGGTGCCCTGCTCACGGAATACAACACACCGCATTAATTCAATCGTAAGTACCGTTTTTGTTAGTTGACAAGTGCACAAGAAGACGACTTGATGATGATATCGATCTACCGTAGGTTCAGGTTTCGCGTAAAAGCCATGAAGAAGAACACATAGCCAGCTGGTTTCATATCCAGATGTGTAATTACAGCAGATCCACTAGCTAGGCTTTCGATCTATACTATTTAGGAGACAGTAAAATCGGGTTTGTTTCCGACTGATTTTTTTTTTTAACTTTGATATCGGCTGCAGTAACGCAGGGCGTTGCTATTTACACTAGTTGTTTAGTAGGACAAAAAATAATAAACCGATACAGTGTCAGTAGCTAGCTAACTTAGCTAACCCGGGTTAGCTTGCTTTTTCTACTCATCGTGTACGGGTCATACTACATCAAGCCCTGTGTCTCTGTCGGTGCATTGCAACCCTCGACCCTCAAGCCGCAACTCAAACTGTTACCTTACTCTGACACATAATACATCTTAATCGGTTAGAGGCAATGCATGTTCGAACTCTGTTCTACTAGAGGTAGTTGGGTACGGAGGTGTGAATCTACGATATTACGGGTTTGTCATGATGTACTGTAAGTCATGTCAGTCAGACAGATGTCAGGTGTCTTGTTTGCCAGATTGGGTTTGGTTTTATCTTTGGCCAGGTTGTCACCTGAATTCAAGGGTCTCTAAACTGATGGAATAGTTGATGCGAATGGTCGATAAAGTTACTTCCAATAACACACTTCTGGCTGTTATGTAAGTGTCATGTCGTCACCATCAGCTGGCCCAGCACCTTAGGGATATGTCCGTGGCTCAGCACCCTGTTCTGATGACAAAGTAGGCTAAGTGCAGTTTATTTCCATGACAGGATATTCCTTTTTTTTTTTTTTTTTTTTTTTTTTTTAATAAATCCTTTTGTTTGTTTTTTTGTTTACACTAAACAAATGTCCATATCTAAGGTCACTCAGACCAGTTGGACCTCAGTAATTCTCTCTCAAGCCTAGGTTTACTCTCACTTCAGGTTTACTCTCACCAGTGCTTTTCTCTCCTTGACACTTCCCCAAAACTCTGGTTAAGTGAAAGTGTGATCATAGAGGCCCATCAGGGTGTTTGCCTACGAACATGTGTGTTTTTTTTGGTGGCAAACGCTGGAGATTAGCCTTGGCGTCATGTGCACTGTGTATACAACAAGATGATTTCTCGAAAGTATTCAGCTTGTTGCTTTCTCTCTCTCTCACATTCCACTAACTGTGGTTGTGTTGTAAGGGGGGGTTTGGGGAGGGGGGGTAGACTGTAGACTATGGCTCTCCGCTGAGGTGTTTTGTGTGGTAGTCTACTCGTTATGTGAGTAAAAACAATTTTACTCTTGAGATTGGTGTGAGGTTAGAACAGACACAACACATGAGTATTCATTGGGCCTTTATGGGTTTGTTTTCCATGAGTCACGCAAGAAGTGCACCAGCCTACTCTTAAACACGCTTTTCACAAAGGGCCCTTCAGAGAGGACATGGAATGGCTCATTCATTTGCATTTTACATTTATGGCATTTAGCAGACGCCTTTATCCAAAGCGCCTTACAGCAAATACATTTGTTTAAGTAAGTGAATCATCTATCCATCAGTCATCATAAGATAAAGTAATCAATGCTCAGACCAGGAGCCATTGGCAGTTACAATGCTAGAATATATATATTTTTTTTAACAGAACACTGTTTGTGTGGTTAGTTTTAAACAAGGCTCTTCTTTAAAACTAACCAGAAGAAGATCTAGGCTAATTCTCTAGCTGCGGAGTGATGATAAAATTCAGTCCAGTTAGGCTAGTTTTTCAGGATCAGAGAGTGCGAGGGCATGATTTAAAAGGGTGAATAAAGAGGAGAGAGAGAGAATACGCCTCTGCATGTTCCTTCGTGTGTGTGTGTGTGTGTGTGTGTGTGTGTGTTTGTGTGTGGGTGTCGTTCGGTTGGGCTGGATACCAGCCCAGATCGAGCCCTATTATGTTTTTGACCCTTTCTCGTTTCATGGACTTGTCTGCACTGACCTTCTGTGTTTCATTATTCATGGGCCCCCTGGAAGAGAACAGACAGAGACACAGACAAAGAGAGGAGATGATTGATGGATGGAGAGACAGGGGAGGGAGAGAGGGGCGGTGATGGGGGGGTGTCAGATACACAGACAGACACACAGACAGACAGACAGACAGAGATGAGGTAGAGAGAGATCGGAGGAGGCAGAGTGGGGATAAAGGGAGACACAGAGCACCCTAGTGTCACTCACCAACCTGGAACTGAGGAGATTATTTTCTTTGTTACGTAAATCAATGTAAGGTACGCCTAGTTAACGAGTGCACACTTTGGGCAGAAGGGTAGAGAATGGAACCACAGCTGTCTGTCTGTCTGTCTGTCCGTCTGTCTGTCTGTCTGTGATGGAGATGAGCCTGATATGCTCTCATAAGCAGCAGGTGGAGATGTTGAAATCCAGGGCGACCAGCCGGGCGGCAGGCAGGCCTTTGTGGTGGGGGGTAGGAGCTAATCTACTCATGGCAACATTCCTGCCTAATTAGTACAGAAACAGAACAGTGCCCCTCAGGTAGCCTGGTAAGCTCGACACACACACACACACACACACACACACACACACACACACACACACACACCTGATGGCTGAGTGTAAACTGGTGACGTGGGAGGGGTTCACAATAACAAACTCGACTGCCACCAACACGCCTGGTTGCACACACACAGACCCCTGGGAAATGCAGTCCAAGCAACACCTGTAATTCAGGAGGCGAGGTTGCATAAGCCACAGCAGCTGTCTACCCCAGCGCCCTCTCTCGCTCCCGGCCCCAGTCTCCCGGCCCCAGTGGGACGCGGCCTTAGCGGTGCTGAGCTCTCTGTTATTAGCTCCGTTTCTTCTCCTTCAGCGAGCACAGCAGAGAGTAGTAATTAGCCTGCTGCTGGAGAAAACCAGGACAGTGCTGCTCCATTGAGAGACTTAAATAAGTGTGTGTGTGTGTGTGTGTGTGTGTGTGTGTGTGGGGGGGGGGGGGGGGGGTGTGGGGTGTGTGTACACCTGTGAGTGTGTATGTGTTTGTTTCCCTGCTGTTTCTCTGCATGTCAGAACCTCTCACTCTTAACAGTGCAGGGAAGTCCATGACACCTTACAAGCCATGAATCACATGTGTGCTGAACCTTGTGTGTGTGTGTGTGTGTGTGTGAGTGTGTCTGTGTCTGTCCCTGAGTCTGTGTGCTAATGTTATTGTGTGTTGATTCGATTTGACAGAAAACATTCCTGGTTTGTGCTAAGTGTGTGGTGGTTCGCTTAATTTTTTGTTTACTTTTGTTTTGTTGCTGTTTGGTTACTCAGGAATGACGTTAAACTTGTTTACTCACTCTCACTCTCTCTTTCACTCCCTCTCCCTCTCTTCTCTCTCTCACTCTCTCTGCAGGAGGAGGAGGAGGAGGCGTGTGGCTAGGTGTGGTTGGGGGCGGAGTTGACCTTCATTCTTAACGGTTGCCGAGGCTGAGCCTCATGGATGAAGGTCAGTGAAGGTCAGATGACCTCATCAATCGTCACAGTGTTCTCCAGTCTGACTCTGTAGCAGGATGACTGGGAGCCAATTGGATTGAAAAACAGTTAGGGCTTTCACGACAATTGCCAGACAAATAATCGTGATTAACCGCCAAATCGCCCGTTTCCGGGGAGGGGGAACAAAATCATAACATTGTTAAGTTTCACCGCAGAACATTTATTTAGAAAAACACCCGCCGCTTTCGCTTCTTGTTTCTCGCTAAACTCCACACAGGAACCATCTTGGAGTGATCACAGCTAGTCGAAATGGGCAGGTTTCTAAAACTCACAGCATCTGTCTCCACTTCCAAAAAAATGTGGAAAACCATGCAACACAAGTTGTGAGTTCACGTTCTGAAAGAAAGTGAACGGCTGCTTTGTAACACTCTCAGGGCAGAAATGTACAAAGAGGCATGCCACACATGGCCACAATGCATGCTAGTCCTCTTGTAGTGTGATGACACAGTAGACCAATGCTGAAAGCAATATAACACTATAACACTCTCCTGCCCCTCCTGCCTCTCCTGCCTCTCCTGCCTCTCCTGCCCCAAACCGCCGTTGATAAACTTGCAAGTGTTTGCATCTCGAACGAGCGTCCTGCAGGAGGAGGTGCAGACAGATTGGTAGATCCACACGTAGGAAAGCAGAACTGACTTGTTCCTCATTCCATTA